>NC_090202.1:4171875-4506562 GCF_033026475.1 Channa argus
TGCATTTGGCAGAAACAAGCATATTTGCTCATTCGGCCTGAAAATGCTTTTAAGCGCATAAAAACTTACACTCTTGATTTCTGGCTAAATAAAAGCTGTTGCAATGATATTTCCATGCTGAACTGAGTTGTTCTGGCTCAAATATGAAGGCAAACCCACTTTCCTTTCAGTATTTTGCTGCATTTGGCAGAAACAAGCATATTTGCTCATTCGGCCTGAAAATGCTTTTAAGCGCATAAAAACTTACACTCTTGATTTCTGGCTAAATAAAAGCTGTTGCAATGATATTTCCATGCTGAACTGAGTTGTTCTGGCTCAAATATGAAGGCAAACCCACTTTCCTTTCAGTATTTTGCTGCATTTGGCAGAAACAAGCATATTTGCTCATTCGGCCTGAAAATGCTTTTAAGCGCATAAAAACTTACACTCTTGATTTCTGGCTAAATAAAAGCTGTTGCAATGATATTTCCATGCTGAACTGAGTTGTTCTGGCTCAAATATGAAGGCAAACCCACTTTCCTTTCAGTATGTTGCTGCATTTGGCAGATACAAGCATATTTGCTCATTCGGCCTGAAAATGCTTTTAAGCGCATAAAAACTTACAGTCTTGATTTCTGGCTAAATAAAAGCTGTTGCAATGATATTTCCATGCTGAACTGAGTTGTTCTGGCTCAAATATGAAGGCAAACCCACTTTCCTTTCAGTATGTTGCTGCATTTGGCAGATACAAGCATATTTGCTCATTCGGCCTGAAAATGCTTTTAAGCGCATAAAAACTTACAGTCTTGATTTCTGGCTAAATAAAAGCTGTTGCAATGATATTTCCATGCTGAACTGAGTTGTTCTGGCTCAAATATGAAGGCAAACCCACTTTCCTTTCAGTATTTTGCTGCATTTGGCAGAAACAAGCATATTTGCTCATTCGGCCTGAAAATTCTTTTAAGCGCATAAAAACTTACAGTCTTGATTTCTGGCTAAATAAAAGCTGTTGCAATGATATTTCCATGCTGAACTGAGTTGTTCTGGCTCAAATATGAAGGCAAACCCACTTTCCTTTCAGTATTTTGCTGCATTTGGCAGAAACAAGCATATTTGCTCATTCGGCCTGAAAATGCTTTTAAGCGCATAAAAACTTACACTCTTGATTTCTGGCTAAATAAAAGCTGTTGCAATGATATTTCCATGCTGAACTGAGTTGTTCTGGCTCAAATATGAAGGCAAACCCACTTTCCTTTCAGTATTTTGCTGCATTTGGCAGAAACAAGCATATTTGCTCATTCGGCCTGAAAATGCTTTTAAGCGCATAAAAACTTACAGTCTTGATTTCTGGCTAAATAAAAGCTGTTGCAATGATATTTCCATGCTGAACTGAGTTGTTCTGGCTCAAATATGAAGGCAAACCCACTTTCCTTTCAGTATGTTGCTGCATTTGGCAGAAACAAGCATATTTGCTCATTCGGCCTGAAAATGCTTTTAAGCGCATAAAAACTTACACTCTTGATTTCTGGCTAAATAAAAGCTGTTGCAATGATATTTCCATGCTGAACTGAGTTGTTCTGGCTCAAATATGAAGGCAAACCCACTTTCCTTTCAGTATTTTGCTGCATTTGGCAGAAACAAGCATATTTGCTCATTCGGCCTGAAAATGCTTTTAAGCGCATAAAAACTTACACTCTTGATTTCTGGCTAAATAAAAGCTGTTGCAATGATATTTCCATGCTGAACTGAGTTGTTCTGGCTCAAATATGAAGGCAAACCCACTTTCCTTTCAGTATTTTGCTGCATTTGGCAGAAACAAGCATATTTGCTCATTCGGCCTGAAAATGCTTTTAAGCGCATAAAAACTTACACTCTTGATTTCTGGCTAAATAAAAGCTGTTGCAATGATATTTCCATGCTGAACTGAGTTGTTCTGGCTCAAATATGAAGGCAAACCCACTTTCCTTTCAGTATTTTGCTGCATTTGGCAGAAACAAGCATATTTGCTCATTCGGCCTGAAAATGCTTTTAAGCGCATAAAAACTTACACTCTTGATTTCTGGCTAAATAAAAGCTGTTGCAATGATATTTCCATGCTGAACTGAGTTGTTCTGGCTCAAATATGAAGGCAAACCCACTTTCCTTTCAGTATGTTGCTGCATTTGGCAGATACAAGCATATTTGCTCATTCGGCCTGAAAATGCTTTTAAGCGCATAAAAACTTACCATCTTGATTTCTGGCTAAATAAAAGCTGTTGCAATGATATTTCCATGCTGAACTGAGTTGTTCTGGCTCAAATATGAAGGCAAACCCACTTTCCTTTAAGTATTTTGCTGCATACGGCAGAAACAAGCATATTTGCTCATTCGGCCTGAAAATGCTTTTAAGCGCATAAAAACTTACACTCTTGATTTCTGGCTAAATAAAAGCTGTTGCAATGATATTTCCATGCTGAACTGAGTTGTTCTGGCTCAAATATGAAGGCAAACCCACTTTCCTTTCAGTATTTTGCTGCATTTGGCAGAAACAAGCATATTTGCTCATTCGGCCTGAAAATGCTTTTAAGCGCATAAAAACTTACACTCTTGATTTCTGGCTAAATAAAAGCTGTTGCAATGATATTTCCATGCTGAACTGAGTTGTTCTGGCTCAAATATGAAGGCAAACCCACTTTCCTTTCAGTATTTTGCTGCATTTGGCAGAAACAAGCATATTTGCTCATTCGGCCTGAAAATGCTTTTAAGCGCATAAAAACTTACGCTCTTGATTTCTGGCTAAATAAAAGCTGTTGCAATGATATTTCCATGCTGAACTGAGTTGTTCTGGCTCAAATATGAAGGCAAACCCACTTTCCTTTCAGTATTTTGCTGCATTTGGCAGAAACAAGCATATTTGCTCATTCGGCCTGAAAATGCTTTTAAGCGCATAAAAACTTACACTCTTGATTTCTGGCTAAATAAAAGCTGTTGCAATGATATTTCCATGCTGAACTGAGTTGTTCTGGCTCAAATATGAAGGCAAACCCACTATCCTTTCAGTATTTTGCTGCATTTGGCAGAAACAAGCATATTTGCTCATTCGGCCTGAAAATGCTTTTAAGCGCATAAAAACTTACACTCTTGATTTCTGGCTAAATAAAAGCTGTTGCAATGATATTTCCATGCTGAACTGAGTTGTTCTGGCTCAAATATGAAGGCAAACCCACTTTCCTTTCAGTATTTTGCTGCATTTGGCAGAAACAAGCATATTTGCTCATTCGGCCTGAAAATGCTTTTAAGCGCATAAAAACTTACACTCTTGATTTCTGGCTAAATAAAAGCTGTTGCAATGATATTTCCATGCTGAACTGAGTTGTTCTGGCTCAAATATGAAGGCAAACCCACTTTCCTTTCAGTATTTTGCTGCATTTGGCAGAAACAAGCATATTTGCTCATTCGGCCTGAAAATGCTTTTAAGCGCATAAAAACTTACACTCTTGATTTCTGGCTAAATAAAAGCTGTTGCAATGATATTTCCATGCTGAACTGAGTTGTTCTGGCTCAAATATGAAGGCAAACCCACTTTCCTTTCAGTATGTTGCTGCATTTGGCAGAAACAAGCATATTTGCTCATTCGGCCTGAAAATGCTTTTAAGCGCATAAAAACTTACACTCTTGATTTCTGGCTAAATAAAAGCTGTTGCAATGATATTTCCATGCTGAACTGAGTTGTTCTGGCTCAAATATGAAGGCAAACCCACTTTCCTTTCAGTATTTTGCTGCATTTGGCAGAAACAAGCATATTTGCTCATTCGGCCTGAAAATGCTTTTAAGCGCATAAAAACTTACACTCTTGATTTCTGGCTAAATAAAAGCTGTTGCAATGATATTTCCATGCTGAACTGAGTTGTTCTGGCTCAAATATGAAGGCAAACCCACTTTCCTTTCAGTATTTTGCTGCATTTGGCAGAAACAAGCATATTTGCTCATTCGGCCTGAAAATGCTTTTAAGCGCATAAAAACTTACCATCTTGATTTCTGGCTAAATAAAAGCTGTTGCAATGATATTTCCATGCTGAACTGAGTTGTTCTGGCTCAAATATGAAGGCAAACCCACTTTCCTTTCAGTATGTTGCTGCATTTGGCAGATACAAGCATATTTGCTCATTCGGCCTGAAAATGCTTTTAAGCGCATAAAAACTTACCATCTTGATTTCTGGCTAAATAAAAGCTGTTGCAATGATATTTCCATGCTGAACTGAGTTGTTCTGGCTCAAATATGAAGGCAAACCCACTTTCCTTTCAGTATTTTGCTGCATTTGGCAGAAACAAGCATATTTGCTCATTCGGCCTGAAAATGCTTTTAAGCGCATAAAAACTTACACTCTTGATTTCTGGCTAAATAAAAGCTGTTGCAATGATATTTCCATGCTGAACTGAGTTGTTCTGGCTCAAATATGAAGGCAAACCCACTTTCCTCTCAGTATTTTGCTGCATTTGGCAGAAATCAGCTCATTCGGCCTGAAAATGCTTTTAAGCGCATAAAAACTTACACTCTTGATTTCTGGCTAAATAAAAGCTGTTGCAATGATATTTCCATGCTGAACTGAGTTGTTCTGGCTCAAATATGAAGGCAAACCCACTTTCCTCTCAGTATTTTGCTGCATTTGGCAGAAATCAGCTCATTCGGCCTGAAAATGCTTTTAAGCGCATAAAAACTTACACTCTTGATTTCTGGCTAAATAAAAGCTGTTGCAATGATATTTCCATGCTGAACTGAGTTGTTCTGGCTCAAATATGAAGGCAAACCCACTTTCCTTTCAGTATTTTGCTGCATTTGGCAGAAACAAGCATATTTGCTCATTCGGCCTGAAAATGCTTTTAAGCGCATAAAAACTTACACTCTTGATTTCTGGCTAAATAAAAGCTGTTGCAATGATATTTCCATGCTGAACTGAGTTGTTCTGGCTCAAATATGAAGGCAAACCCACTTTCCTTTCAGTATTTTGCTGCATTTGGCAGAAACAAGCATATTTGCTCATTCGGCCTGAAAATGCTTTTAAGCGCATAAAAACGTACACTCTTGATTTCTGGCTAAATAAAAGCTGTTGCAATGATATTTCCATGCTGAACTGAGTTGTTCTGGCTCAAATATGAAGGCAAACCCACTTTCCTTTCAGTATTTTGCTGCATACGGCAGAAACAAGCATATTTGCTCATTCGGCCTGAAAATGCTTTTAAGCGCATAAAAACTTACAGTCTTGATTTCTGGCTAAATAAAAGCTGTTGCAATGATATTTCCATGCTGAACTGAGTTGTTCTGGCTCAAATATGAAGGCAAACCCACTTTCCTTTCAGTATTTTGCTGCATTTGGCAGAAACAAGCATATTTGCTCATTCGGCCTGAAAATGCTTTTAAGCGCATAAAAACTTACACTCTTGATTTCTGGCTAAATAGAAGCTGTTGCAATGATATTTCCATGCTGAACTGAGTTGTTCTGGCTCAAATATGAAGGCAAACCCACTTTCCTTTCAGTATTTTGCTGCATACGGCAGAAACAAGCATATTTGCTCATTCGGCCTGAAAATGCTTTTAAGCGCATAAAAACTTACACTCTTGATTTCTGGCTAAATAAAAGCTGTTGCAATGATATTTCCATGCTGAACTGAGTTGTTCTGGCTCAAATATGAAGGCAAACCCACTTTCCTTTCAGTATGTTGCTGCATTTGGCAGATACAAGCATATTTGCTCATTCGGCCTGAAAATGCTTTTAAGCGCATAAAAACTTACACTCTTGATTTCTGGCTAAATAAAAGCTGTTGCAATGATATTTCCATGCTGAACTGAGTTGTTCTGGCTCAAATATGAAGGCAAACCCACTTTCCTTTCAGTATGTTGCTGCATTTGGCAGATACAAGCATATTTGCTCATTCGGCCTGAAAATGCTTTTAAGCGCATAAAAACTTACACTCTTGATTTCTGGCTAAATAAAAGCTGTTGCAATGATATTTCCATGCTGAACTGAGTTGTTCTGGCTCAAATATGAAGGCAAACCCACTTTCCTTTCAGTATGTTGCTGCATTTGGCAGATACAAGCATATTTGCTCATTCGGCCTGAAAATGCTTTTAAGCGCATAAAAACTTACAGTCTTGATTTCTGGCTAAATAAAAGCTGTTGCAATGATATTTCCATGCTGAACTGAGTTGTTCTGGCTCAAATATGAAGGCAAACCCACTTTCCTTTCAGTATTTTGCTGCATTTGGCAGAAACAAGCATATTTGCTCATTCGGCCTGAAAATTCTTTTAAGCGCATAAAAACTTACAGTCTTGATTTCTGGCTAAATAAAAGCTGTTGCAATGATATTTCCATGCTGAACTGAGTTGTTCTGGCTCAAATATGAAGGCAAACCCACTTTCCTTTCAGTATTTTGCTGCATTTGGCAGAAACAAGCATATTTGCTCATTCGGCCTGAAAATGCTTTTAAGCGCATAAAAACTTACACTCTTGATTTCTGGCTAAATAAAAGCTGTTGCAATGATATTTCCATGCTGAACTGAGTTGTTCTGGCTCAAATATGAAGGCAAACCCACTTTCCTTTCAGTATTTTGCTGCATTTGGCAGAAACAAGCATATTTGCTCATTCGGCCTGAAAATGCTTTTAAGCGCATAAAAACTTACAGTCTTGATTTCTGGCTAAATAAAAGCTGTTGCAATGATATTTCCATGCTGAACTGAGTTGTTCTGGCTCAAATATGAAGGCAAACCCACTTTCCTTTCAGTATGTTGCTGCATTTGGCAGATACAAGCATATTTGCTCATTCGGCCTGAAAATGCTTTTAAGCGCATAAAAACTTACCATCTTGATTTCTGGCTAAATAAAAGCTGTTGCAATGATATTTCCATGCTGAACTGAGTTGTTCTGGCTCAAATATGAAGGCAAACCCACTTTCCTTTCAGTATTTTGCTGCATACGGCAGAAACAAGCATATTTGCTCATTCGGCCTGAAAATGCTTTTAAGCGCATAAAAACTTACACTCTTGATTTCTGGCTAAATAAAAGCTGTTGCAATGATATTTCCATGCTGAACTGAGTTGTTCTGGCTCAAATATGAAGGCAAACCCACTTTCCTTTCAGTATTTTGCTGCATTTGGCAGAAACAAGCATATTTGCTCATTCGGCCTGAAAATGCTTTTAAGCGCATAAAAACTTACAGTCTTGATTTCTGGCTAAATAAAAGCTGTTGCAATGATATTTCCATGCTGAACTGAGTTGTTCTGGCTCAAATATGAAGGCAAACCCACTTTCCTTTCAGTATGTTGCTGCATTTGGCAGAAACAAGCATATTTGCTCATTCGGCCTGAAAATGCTTTTAAGCGCATAAAAACTTACACTCTTGATTTCTGGCTAAATAAAAGCTGTTGCAATGATATTTCCATGCTGAACTGAGTTGTTCTGGCTCAAATATGAAGGCAAACCCACTTTCCTTTCAGTATTTTGCTGCATTTGGCAGAAACAAGCATATTTGCTCATTCGGCCTGAAAATGCTTTTAAGCGCATAAAAACTTACACTCTTGATTTCTGGCTAAATAAAAGCTGTTGCAATGATATTTCCATGCTGAACTGAGTTGTTCTGGCTCAAATATGAAGGCAAACCCACTTTCCTTTCAGTATGTTGCTGCATTTGGCAGATACAAGCATATTTGCTCATTCGGCCTGAAAATGCTTTTAAGCGCATAAAAACTTACCATCTTGATTTCTGGCTAAATAAAAGCTGTTGCAATGATATTTCCATGCTGAACTGAGTTGTTCTGGCTCAAATATGAAGGCAAACCCACTTTCCTTTCAGTATTTTGCTGCATTTGGCAGAAACAAGCATATTTGCTCATTCGGCCTGAAAATGCTTTTAAGCGCATAAAAACTTACACTCTTGATTTCTGGCTAAATAAAAGCTGTTGCAATGATATTTCCATGCTGAACTGAGTTGTTCTGGCTCAAATATGAAGGCAAACCCACTTTCCTTTCAGTATTTTGCTGCATTTGGCAGAAACAAGCATATTTGCTCATTCGGCCTGAAAATGCTTTTAAGCGCATAAAAACTTACACTCTTGATTTCTGGCTAAATAAAAGCTGTTGCAATGATATTTCCATGCTGAACTGAGTTGTTCTGGCTCAAATATGAAGGCAAACCCACTTTCCTTTCAGTATTTTGCTGCATTTGGCAGAAACAAGCATATTTGCTCATTCGGCCTGAACATGCTTTTAAGCGCATAAAAACTTACACTCTTGATTTCTGGCTAAAAAAAAGCTGTTGCAATGATATTTCCATGCCGAACTGAGTTGTTCTGGCTCAAATATGAAGGCAAACCCACTTTCCTTTCAGTATTTTGCTGCATTTGGCAGAAACAAGCATATTTGCTCATTCGGCCTGAAAATGCTTTTAAGCGCATAAAAACTTACACTCTTGATTTCTGGCTAAATAAAAGCTGTTGCAATGATATTTCCATGCTGAACTGAGTTGTTCTGGCTCAAATATGAAGGCAAACCCACTTTCCTTTCAGTATTTTGCTGCATTTGGCAGAAACAAGCATATTTGCTCATTCGGCCTGAAAATGCTTTTAAGCGCATAAAAACTTACACTCTTGATTTCTGGCTAAATAAAAGCTGTTGCAATGATATTTCCATGCTGAACTGAGTTGTTCTGGCTCAAATATGAAGGCAAACCCACTTTCCTTTCAGTATTTTGCTGCATTTGGCAGAAACAAGCATATTTGCTCATTCGGCCTGAAAATGCTTTTAAGCGCATAAAAACTTACACTCTTGATTTCTGGCTAAATAAAAGCTGTTGCAATGATATTTCCATGCTGAACTGAGTTGTTCTGGCTCAAATATGAAGGCAAACCCACTTTCCTTTCAGTATTTTGCTGCATTTGGCAGAAACAAGCATGTTTGCTCATTCGGCCTGAAAATGCTTTTAAGCTCATAAAAACTTACACTCTTGATTTCTGGCTAAATAAAAGCTGTTGCAATGATATTTCCATGCTGAACTGAGTTGTTCTGGCTCAAATATGAAGGCAAACCCACTTTCCTTTCAGTATTTTGCTGCATTTGGCAGAAACAAGCATATTTGCTCATTCGGCCTGAAAATGCTTTTAAGCGCATAAAAACTTACCATCTTGATTTCTGGCTAAATAAAAGCTGTTGCAATGATATTTCCATGCTGAACTGAGTTGTTCTGGCTCAAATATGAAGGCAAACCCACTTTCCTTTCAGTATTTTGCTGCATTTGGCAGAAACAAGCATATTTGCTCATTCGGCCTGAAAATGCTTTTAAGCGCATAAAAACTTACACTCTTGATTTCTGGCTAAATAAAAGCTGTTGCAATGATATTTCCATGCTGAACTGAGTTGTTCTGGCTCAAATATGAAGGCAAACCCACTTTCCTTTCAGTATTTTGCTGCATTTGGCAGAAACAAGCATATTTGCTCATTCGGCCTGAAAATGCTTTTAAGCGCATAAAAACTTACCATCTTGATTTCTGGCTAAATAAAAGCTGTTGCAATGATATTTCCATGCTGAACTGAGTTGTTCTGGCTCAAATATGAAGGCAAACCCACTTTCCTTTCAGTATTTTGCTGCATTTGGCAGAAACAAGCATATTTGCTCATTCGGCCTGAAAATGCTTTTAAGCGCATAAAAACTTACACTCTTGATTTCTGGCTAAATAAAAGCTGTTGCAATGATATTTCCATGCTGAACTGAGTTGTTCTGGCTCAAATATGAAGGCAAACCCACTTTCCTTTCAGTATTTTGCTGCATTTGGCAGAAACAAGCATATTTGCTCATTCGGCCTGAAAATGCTTTTAAGCGCATAAAAACTTACACTCTTGATTTCTGGCTAAATAAAAGCTGTTGCAATGATATTTCCATGCTGAACTGAGTTGTTCTGGCTCAAATATGAAGGCAAACCCACTTTCCTTTCAGTATTTTGCTGCATACGGCAGAAACAAGCATATTTGCTCATTCGGCCTGAAAATGCTTTTAAGCGCATAAAAACTTACACTCTTGATTTCTGGCTAAATAAAAGCTGTTGCAATGATATTTCCATGCTGAACTGAGTTGTTCTGGCTCAAATATGAAGGCAAACCCACTTTCCTTTCAGTATGTTGCTGCATTTGGCAGATACAAGCATATTTGCTCATTCGGCCTGAAAATGCTTTTAAGCGCATAAAAACTTACACTCTTGATTTCTGGCTAAATAAAAGCTGTTGCAATGATATTTCCATGCTGAACTGAGTTGTTCTGGCTCAAATATGAAGGCAAACCCACTTTCCTTTCAGTATGTTGCTGCATTTGGCAGATACAAGCATATTTGCTCATTCGGCCTGAAAATGCTTTTAAGCGCATAAAAACTTACAGTCTTGATTTCTGGCTAAATAAAAGCTGTTGCAATGATATTTCCATGCTGAACTGAGTTGTTCTGGCTCAAATATGAAGGCAAACCCACTTTCCTTTCAGTATGTTGCTGCATTTGGCAGATACAAGCATATTTGCTCATTCGGCCTGAAAATGCTTTTAAGCGCATAAAAACTTACAGTCTTGATTTCTGGCTAAATAAAAGCTGTTGCAATGATATTTCCATGCTGAACTGAGTTGTTCTGGCTCAAATATGAAGGCAAACCCACTTTCCTTTCAGTATTTTGCTGCATTTGGCAGAAACAAGCATATTTGCTCATTCGGCCTGAAAATTCTTTTAAGCGCATAAAAACTTACAGTCTTGATTTCTGGCTAAATAAAAGCTGTTGCAATGATATTTCCATGCTGAACTGAGTTGTTCTGGCTCAAATATGAAGGCAAACCCACTTTCCTTTCAGTATTTTGCTGCATTTGGCAGAAACAAGCATATTTGCTCATTCGGCCTGAAAATGCTTTTAAGCGCATAAAAACTTACACTCTTGATTTCTGGCTAAATAAAAGCTGTTGCAATGATATTTCCATGCTGAACTGAGTTGTTCTGGCTCAAATATGAAGGCAAACCCACTTTCCTTTCAGTATTTTGCTGCATTTGGCAGAAACAAGCATATTTGCTCATTCGGCCTGAAAATGCTTTTAAGCGCATAAAAACTTACAGTCTTGATTTCTGGCTAAATAAAAGCTGTTGCAATGATATTTCCATGCTGAACTGAGTTGTTCTGGCTCAAATATGAAGGCAAACCCACTTTCCTTTCAGTATGTTGCTGCATTTGGCAGAAACAAGCATATTTGCTCATTCGGCCTGAAAATGCTTTTAAGCGCATAAAAACTTACACTCTTGATTTCTGGCTAAATAAAAGCTGTTGCAATGATATTTCCATGCTGAACTGAGTTGTTCTGGCTCAAATATGAAGGCAAACCCACTTTCCTTTCAGTATTTTGCTGCATTTGGCAGAAACAAGCATATTTGCTCATTCGGCCTGAAAATGCTTTTAAGCGCATAAAAACTTACACTCTTGATTTCTGGCTAAATAAAAGCTGTTGCAATGATATTTCCATGCTGAACTGAGTTGTTCTGGCTCAAATATGAAGGCAAACCCACTTTCCTTTCAGTATTTTGCTGCATTTGGCAGAAACAAGCATATTTGCTCATTCGGCCTGAAAATGCTTTTAAGCGCATAAAAACTTACACTCTTGATTTCTGGCTAAATAAAAGCTGTTGCAATGATATTTCCATGCTGAACTGAGTTGTTCTGGCTCAAATATGAAGGCAAACCCACTTTCCTTTCAGTATTTTGCTGCATTTGGCAGAAACAAGCATATTTGCTCATTCGGCCTGAAAATGCTTTTAAGCGCATAAAAACTTACACTCTTGATTTCTGGCTAAATAAAAGCTGTTGCAATGATATTTCCATGCTGAACTGAGTTGTTCTGGCTCAAATATGAAGGCAAACCCACTTTCCTTTCAGTATGTTGCTGCATTTGGCAGATACAAGCATATTTGCTCATTCGGCCTGAAAATGCTTTTAAGCGCATAAAAACTTACAGTCTTGATTTCTGGCTAAATAAAAGCTGTTGCAATGATATTTCCATGCTGAACTGAGTTGTTCTGGCTCAAATATGAAGGCAAACCCACTTTCCTTTCAGTATGTTGCTGCATTTGGCAGATACAAGCATATTTGCTCATTCGGCCTGAAAATGCTTTTAAGCGCATAAAAACTTACAGTCTTGATTTCTGGCTAAATAAAAGCTGTTGCAATGATATTTCCATGCTGAACTGAGTTGTTCTGGCTCAAATATGAAGGCAAACCCACTTTCCTTTCAGTATTTTGCTGCATTTGGCAGAAACAAGCATATTTGCTCATTCGGCCTGAAAATTCTTTTAAGCGCATAAAAACTTACAGTCTTGATTTCTGGCTAAATAAAAGCTGTTGCAATGATATTTCCATGCTGAACTGAGTTGTTCTGGCTCAAATATGAAGGCAAACCCACTTTCCTTTCAGTATTTTGCTGCATTTGGCAGAAACAAGCATATTTGCTCATTCGGCCTGAAAATGCTTTTAAGCGCATAAAAACTTACACTCTTGATTTCTGGCTAAATAAAAGCTGTTGCAATGATATTTCCATGCTGAACTGAGTTGTTCTGGCTCAAATATGAAGGCAAACCCACTTTCCTTTCAGTATTTTGCTGCATTTGGCAGAAACAAGCATATTTGCTCATTCGGCCTGAAAATGCTTTTAAGCGCATAAAAACTTACAGTCTTGATTTCTGGCTAAATAAAAGCTGTTGCAATGATATTTCCATGCTGAACTGAGTTGTTCTGGCTCAAATATGAAGGCAAACCCACTTTCCTTTCAGTATGTTGCTGCATTTGGCAGAAACAAGCATATTTGCTCATTCGGCCTGAAAATGCTTTTAAGCGCATAAAAACTTACACTCTTGATTTCTGGCTAAATAAAAGCTGTTGCAATGATATTTCCATGCTGAACTGAGTTGTTCTGGCTCAAATATGAAGGCAAACCCACTTTCCTTTCAGTATTTTGCTGCATTTGGCAGAAACAAGCATATTTGCTCATTCGGCCTGAAAATGCTTTTAAGCGCATAAAAACTTACACTCTTGATTTCTGGCTAAATAAAAGCTGTTGCAATGATATTTCCATGCTGAACTGAGTTGTTCTGGCTCAAATATGAAGGCAAACCCACTTTCCTTTCAGTATTTTGCTGCATTTGGCAGAAACAAGCATATTTGCTCATTCGGCCTGAAAATGCTTTTAAGCGCATAAAAACTTACACTCTTGATTTCTGGCTAAATAAAAGCTGTTGCAATGATATTTCCATGCTGAACTGAGTTGTTCTGGCTCAAATATGAAGGCAAACCCACTTTCCTTTCAGTATTTTGCTGCATTTGGCAGAAACAAGCATATTTGCTCATTCGGCCTGAAAATGCTTTTAAGCGCATAAAAACTTACACTCTTGATTTCTGGCTAAATAAAAGCTGTTGCAATGATATTTCCATGCTGAACTGAGTTGTTCTGGCTCAAATATGAAGGCAAACCCACTTTCCTTTCAGTATGTTGCTGCATTTGGCAGATACAAGCATATTTGCTCATTCGGCCTGAAAATGCTTTTAAGCGCATAAAAACTTACCATCTTGATTTCTGGCTAAATAAAAGCTGTTGCAATGATATTTCCATGCTGAACTGAGTTGTTCTGGCTCAAATATGAAGGCAAACCCACTTTCCTTTAAGTATTTTGCTGCATACGGCAGAAACAAGCATATTTGCTCATTCGGCCTGAAAATGCTTTTAAGCGCATAAAAACTTACACTCTTGATTTCTGGCTAAATAAAAGCTGTTGCAATGATATTTCCATGCTGAACTGAGTTGTTCTGGCTCAAATATGAAGGCAAACCCACTTTCCTTTCAGTATTTTGCTGCATTTGGCAGAAACAAGCATATTTGCTCATTCGGCCTGAAAATGCTTTTAAGCGCATAAAAACTTACACTCTTGATTTCTGGCTAAATAAAAGCTGTTGCAATGATATTTCCATGCTGAACTGAGTTGTTCTGGCTCAAATATGAAGGCAAACCCACTTTCCTTTCAGTATTTTGCTGCATTTGGCAGAAACAAGCATATTTGCTCATTCGGCCTGAAAATGCTTTTAAGCGCATAAAAACTTACGCTCTTGATTTCTGGCTAAATAAAAGCTGTTGCAATGATATTTCCATGCTGAACTGAGTTGTTCTGGCTCAAATATGAAGGCAAACCCACTTTCCTTTCAGTATTTTGCTGCATTTGGCAGAAACAAGCATATTTGCTCATTCGGCCTGAAAATGCTTTTAAGCGCATAAAAACTTACACTCTTGATTTCTGGCTAAATAAAAGCTGTTGCAATGATATTTCCATGCTGAACTGAGTTGTTCTGGCTCAAATATGAAGGCAAACCCACTATCCTTTCAGTATTTTGCTGCATTTGGCAGAAACAATCATATTTGCTCATTCGGCCTGAAAATGCTTTTAAGCGCATAAAAACTTACACTCTTGATTTCTGGCTAAATAAAAGCTGTTGCAATGATATTTCCATGCTGAACTGAGTTGTTCTGGCTCAAATATGAAGGCAAACCCACTTTCCTTTCAGTATTTTGCTGCATTTGGCAGAAACAAGCATATTTGCTCATTCGGCCTGAAAATGCTTTTAAGCGCATAAAAACTTACACTCTTGATTTCTGGCTAAATAAAAGCTGTTGCAATGATATTTCCATGCTGAACTGAGTTGTTCTGGCTCAAATATGAAGGCAAACCCACTTTCCTTTCAGTATTTTGCTGCATTTGGCAGAAACAAGCATATTTGCTCATTCGGCCTGAAAATGCTTTTAAGCGCATAAAAACTTACACTCTTGATTTCTGGCTAAATAAAAGCTGTTGCAATGATATTTCCATGCTGAACTGAGTTGTTCTGGCTCAAATATGAAGGCAAACCCACTTTCCTTTCAGTATGTTGCTGCATTTGGCAGAAACAAGCATATTTGCTCATTCGGCCTGAAAATGCTTTTAAGCGCATAAAAACTTACACTCTTGATTTCTGGCTAAATAAAAGCTGTTGCAATGATATTTCCATGCTGAACTGAGTTGTTCTGGCTCAAATATGAAGGCAAACCCACTTTCCTTTCAGTATTTTGCTGCATTTGGCAGAAACAAGCATATTTGCTCATTCGGCCTGAAAATGCTTTTAAGCGCATAAAAACTTACACTCTTGATTTCTGGCTAAATAAAAGCTGTTGCAATGATATTTCCATGCTGAACTGAGTTGTTCTGGCTCAAATATGAAGGCAAACCCACTTTCCTTTCAGTATTTTGCTGCATTTGGCAGAAACAAGCATATTTGCTCATTCGGCCTGAAAATGCTTTTAAGCGCATAAAAACTTACCATCTTGATTTCTGGCTAAATAAAAGCTGTTGCAATGATATTTCCATGCTGAACTGAGTTGTTCTGGCTCAAATATGAAGGCAAACCCACTTTCCTTTCAGTATGTTGCTGCATTTGGCAGATACAAGCATATTTGCTCATTCGGCCTGAAAATGCTTTTAAGCGCATAAAAACTTACCATCTTGATTTCTGGCTAAATAAAAGCTGTTGCAATGATATTTCCATGCTGAACTGAGTTGTTCTGGCTCAAATATGAAGGCAAACCCACTTTCCTTTCAGTATTTTGCTGCATTTGGCAGAAACAAGCATATTTGCTCATTCGGCCTGAAAATGCTTTTAAGCGCATAAAAACTTACACTCTTGATTTCTGGCTAAATAAAAGCTGTTGCAATGATATTTCCATGCTGAACTGAGTTGTTCTGGCTCAAATATGAAGGCAAACCCACTTTCCTCTCAGTATTTTGCTGCATTTGGCAGAAATCAGCTCATTCGGCCTGAAAATGCTTTTAAGCGCATAAAAACTTACACTCTTGATTTCTGGCTAAATAAAAGCTGTTGCAATGATATTTCCATGCTGAACTGAGTTGTTCTGGCTCAAATATGAAGGCAAACCCACTTTCCTTTCAGTATTTTGCTGCATTTGGCAGAAACAAGCATATTTGCTCATTCGGCGTGAAAATGCTTTTAAGCGCATAAAAACTTACACTCTTGATTTCTGGCTAAATAAAAGCTGTTGCAATGATATTTCCATGCTGAACTGAGTTGTTCTGGCTCAAATATGAAGGCAAACCCACTTTCCTTTCAGTATTTTGCTGCATTTGGCAGAAACAAGCATATTTGCTCATTCGGCCTGAAAATGCTTTTAAGCGCATAAAAACTTACACTCTTGATTTCTGGCTAAATAAAAGCTGTTGCAATGATATTTCCATGCTGAACTGAGTTGTTCTGGCTCAAATATGAAGGCAAACCCACTTTCCTTTCAGTATTTTGCTGCATTTGGCAGAAACAAGCATATTTGCTCATTCGGCCTGAAAATGCTTTTAAGCGCATAAAAACTTACAGTCTTGATTTCTGGCTAAATAAAAGCTGTTGCAATGATATTTCCATGCTGAACTGAGTTGTTCTGGCTCAAATATGAAGGCAAACCCACTTTCCTTTCAGTATTTTGCTGCATTTGGCAGAAACAAGCATATTTGCTCATTCGGCGTGAAAATGCTTTTAAGCGCATAAAAACTTACACTCTTGATTTCTGGCTAAATAAAAGCTGTTGCAATGATATTTCCATGCTGAACTGAGTTGTTCTGGCTCAAATATGAAGGCAAACCCACTTTCCTTTCAGTATTTTGCTGCATTTGGCAGAAACAAGCATATTTGCTCATTCGGCCTGAAAATGCTTTTAAGCGCATAAAAACTTACACTCTTGATTTCTGGCTAAATAAAAGCTGTTGCAATGATATTTCCATGCTGAACTGAGTTGTTCTGGCTCAAATATGAAGGCAAACCCACTTTCCTTTCAGTATTTTGCTGCATTTGGCAGAAACAAGCATATTTGCTCATTCGGCCTGAAAATGCTTTTAAGCGCATAAAAACTTACACTCTTGATTTCTGGCTAAATAAAAGCTGTTGCAATGATATTTCCATGCTGAACTGAGTTGTTCTGGCTCAAATATGAAGGCAAACCCACTTTCCTTTCAGTATTTTGCTGCATTTGGCAGAAACAAGCATATTTGCTCATTCGGCCTGAAAATGCTTTTAAGCGCATAAAAACTTACACTCTTGATTTCTGGCTAAATAAAAGCTGTTGCAATGATATTTCCATGCTGAACTGAGTTGTTCTGGCTCAAATATGAAGGCAAACCCACTTTCCTTTCAGTATTTTGCTGCATTTGGCAGAAACAAGCATATTTGCTCATTCGGCCTGAAAATGCTTTTAAGCGCATAAAAACTTACACTCTTGATTTCTGGCTAAATAAAAGCTGTTGCAATGATATTTCCATGCTGAACTGAGTTGTTCTGGCTCAAATATGAAGGCAAACCCACTTTCCTTTCAGTATTTTGCTGCATTTGGCAGAAACAAGCATATTTGCTCATTCGGCCTGAAAATGCTTTTAAGCGCATAAAAACTTACACTCTTGATTTCTGGCTAAATAAAAGCTGTTGCAATGATATTTCCATGCTGAACTGAGTTGTTCTGGCTCAAATATGAAGGCAAACCCACTTTCCTTTCAGTATTTTACTGCATTTGGCAGAAACAAGCATATTTGCTCATTCGGCCTGAAAATGCTTTTAAGCGCATAAAAACTTACACTCTTGATTTCTGGCTAAATAAAAGCTGTTGCAATGATATTTCCATGCTGAACTGAGTTGTTCTGGCTCAAATATGAAGGCAAACCCACTTTCCTTTCAGTATGTTGCTGCATTTGGCAGATACAGCATATTTGCTCATTCGGCCTGAAAATGCTTTTAAGCGCATAAAAACTTACCATCTTGATTTCTGGCTAAATAAAAGCTGTTGCAATGATATTTCCATGCTGAACTGAGTTGTTCTGGCTCAAATATGAAGGCAAACCCACTTTCCTTTCAGTATTTTGCTGCATTTGGCAGAAACAAGCATATTTGCTCATTCGGCCTGAAAATGCTTTTAAGCGCATAAAAACTTACACTCTTGATTTCTGGCTAAATAAAAGCTGTTGCAATGATATTTCCATGCTGAACTGAGTTGTTCTGGCTCAAATATGAAGGCAAACCCACTTTCCTTTCAGTATTTTGCTGCATTTGGCAGAAACAAGCATATTTGCTCATTCGGCCTGAAAATGCTTTTAAGCGCATAAAAACTTACGCTCTTGATTTCTGGCTAAATAAAAGCTGTTGCAATGATATTTCCATGCTGAACTGAGTTGTTCTGGCTCAAATATGAAGGCAAACCCACTTTCCTTTCAGTATTTTGCTGCATTTGGCAGAAACAAGCATATTTGCTCATTCGGCCTGAAAATGCTTTTAAGCGCATAAAAACTTACACTCTTGATTTCTGGCTAAATAAAAGCTGTTGCAATGATATTTCCATGCTGAACTGAGTTGTTCTGGCTCAAATATGAAGGCAAACCCACTTTCCTTTCAGTATTTTGCTGCATTTGGCAGAAACAAGCATATTTGCTCATTCGGCCTGAAAATGCTTTTAAGCGCATAAAAACTTACACTCTTGATTTCTGGCTAAATAAAAGCTGTTGCAATGATATTTCCATGCTGAACTGAGTTGTTCTGGCTCAAATATGAAGGCAAACCCACTTTCCTTTCAGTATTTTGCTGCATTTGGCAGAAACAAGCATATTTGCTCATTCGGCCTGAAAATGCTTTTAAGCGCATAAAAACTTACACTCTTGATTTCTGGCTAAATAAAAGCTGTTGCAATGATATTTCCATGCTGAACTGAGTTGTTCTGGCTCAAATATGAAGGCAAACCCACTTTCCTTTCAGTATTTTGCTGCATTTGGCAGAAACAAGCATATTTGCTCATTCGGCCTGAAAATGCTTTTAAGCGCATAAAAACTTACACTCTTGATTTCTGGCTAAATAAAAGCTGTTGCAATGATATTTCCATGCTGAACTGAGTTGTTCTGGCTCAAATATGAAGGCAAACCCACTTTCCTTTCAGTATGTTGCTGCATTTGGCAGAAACAAGCATATTTGCTCATTCGGCCTGAAAATGCTTTTAAGCGCATAAAAACTTACACTCTTGATTTCTGGCTAAATAAAAGCTGTTGCAATGATATTTCCATGCTGAACTGAGTTGTTCTGGCTCAAATATGAAGGCAAACCCACTTTCCTTTCAGTATTTTGCTGCATTTGGCAGAAACAAGCATATTTGCTCATTCGGCCTGAAAATGCTTTTAAGCGCATAAAAACTTACACTCTTGATTTCTGGCTAAATAAAAGCTGTTGCAATGATATTCCATGCTGAACTGAGTTGTTCTGGCTCAAATATGAAGGCAAACCCACTTTCCTTTCAGTATTTTGCTGCATTTGGCAGAAACAAGCATATTTGCTCATTCGGCCTGAAAATGCTTTTAAGCGCATAAAAACTTACCATCTTGATTTCTGGCTAAATAAAAGCTGTTGCAATGATATTTCCATGCTGAACTGAGTTGTTCTGGCTCAAATATGAAGGCAAACCCACTTTCCTTTCAGTATGTTGCTGCATTTGGCAGATACAAGCATATTTGCTCATTCGGCCTGAAAATGCTTTTAAGCGCATAAAAACTTACCATCTTGATTTCTGGCTAAATAAAAGCTGTTGCAATGATATTTCCATGCTGAACTGAGTTGTTCTGGCTCAAATATGAAGGCAAACCCACTTTCCTTTCAGTATTTTGCTGCATTTGGCAGAAACAAGCATATTTGCTCATTCGGCCTGAAAATGCTTTTAAGCGCATAAAAACTTACACTCTTGATTTCTGGCTAAATAAAAGCTGTTGCAATGATATTTCCATGCTGAACTGAGTTGTTCTGGCTCAAATATGAAGGCAAACCCACTTTCCTCTCAGTATTTTGCTGCATTTGGCAGAAATCAGCTCATTCGGCCTGAAAATGCTTTTAAGCGCATAAAAACTTACACTCTTGATTTCTGGCTAAATAAAAGCTGTTGCAATGATATTTCCATGCTGAACTGAGTTGTTCTGGCTCAAATATGAAGGCAAACCCACTTTCCTTTCAGTATTTTGCTGCATTTGGCAGAAACAAGCATATTTGCTCATTCGGCGTGAAAATGCTTTTAAGCGCATAAAAACTTACACTCTTGATTTCTGGCTAAATAAAAGCTGTTGCAATGATATTTCCATGCTGAACTGAGTTGTTCTGGCTCAAATATGAAGGCAAACCCACTTTCCTTTCAGTATTTTGCTGCATTTGGCAGAAACAAGCATATTTGCTCATTCGGCCTGAAAATGCTTTTAAGCGCATAAAAACTTACACTCTTGATTTCTGGCTAAATAAAAGCTGTTGCAATGATATTTCCATGCTGAACTGAGTTGTTCTGGCTCAAATATGAAGGCAAACCCACTTTCCTTTCAGTATTTTGCTGCATTTGGCAGAAACAAGCATATTTGCTCATTCGGCCTGAAAATGCTTTTAAGCGCATAAAAACTTACAGTCTTGATTTCTGGCTAAATAAAAGCTGTTGCAATGATATTTCCATGCTGAACTGAGTTGTTCTGGCTCAAATATGAAGGCAAACCCACTTTCCTTTCAGTATTTTGCTGCATTTGGCAGAAACAAGCATATTTGCTCATTCGGCCTGAAAATGCTTTTAAGCGCATAAAAACTTACACTCTTGATTTCTGGCTAAATAAAAGCTGTTGCAATGATATTTCCATGCTGAACTGAGTTGTTCTGGCTCAAATATGAAGGCAAACCCACTTTCCTCTCAGTATTTTGCTGCATTTGGCAGAAACAAGTATATTTACTCATTCGGCCTGAAAATGCTTTTAAGCGCATAAAAACTTACAGTCTTGATTTCTGGCTAAATAAAAGCTGTTGCAATGATATTTCCATGCTGAACTGAGTTGTTCTGGCTCAAATATGAAGGCAAACCCACTTTCCTTTCAGTATTTTGCTGCATTTGGCAGAAACAAGCATATTTGCTCATTCGGCCTGAAAATGCTTTTAAGCGCATAAAAACTTACACTCTTGATTTCTGGCTAAATAAAAGCTGTTGCAATGATATTTCCATGCTGAACTGAGTTGTTCTGGCTCAAATATGAAGGCAAACCCACTTTCCTTTCAGTATGTTGCTGCATTTGGCAGAAACAAGCATATTTGCTCATTCGGCCTGAAAATGCTTTTAAGCGCATAAAAACTTACACTCTTGATTTCTGGCTAAATAAAAGCTGTTGCAATGATATTTCCATGCTGAACTGAGTTGTTCTGGCTCAAATATGAAGGCAAACCCACTTTCCTTTCAGTGTTTTGCTGCATTTGGCAGAAACAAGCATATTTGATCATTCGGCCTGAAAATGCTTTTAAGCGCATAAAAACTTACAGTCTTGATTTCTGGCTAAATAAAAGCTGTTGCAATGATATTTCCATGCTGAACTGAGTTGTTCTGGCTCAAATATGAAGGCAAACCCACTTTCCTCTCAGTATTTTGCTGCATTTGGCAGAAATCAGCTCATTCGGCCTGAAAATGCTTTTAAGCGCATAAAAACTTACAGTCTTGATTTCTGGCTAAATAAAAGCTGTTGCAATGATATTTCCATGCTGAACTGAGTTGTTCTGGCTCAAATATGAAGGCAAACCCACTTTCCTCTCAGTATTTTGCTGCATTTGGCAGAAATCAGCTCATTCGGCCTGAAAATGCTTTTAAGCGCATAAAAACTTACACTCTTGATTTCTGGCTAAATAAAAGCTGTTGCAATGATATTTCCATGCTGAACTGAGTTGTTCTGGCTCAAATATGAAGGCAAACCCACTTTCCTTTCAGTATTTTGCTGCATTTGGCAGAAACAAGCATATTTGCTCATTCGGCCTGAAAATGCTTTTAAGCGCATAAAAACTTACAGTCTTGATTTCTGGCTAAATAAAAGCTGTTGCAATGATATTTCCATGCTGAACTGAGTTGTTGTGGCTCAAATATGAAGGCAAACCCACTTTCCTTTCAGTATGTTGCTGCATTTGGCAGATACAAGCATATTTGCTCATTCGGCCTGAAAATGCTTTTAAGCGCATAAAAACTTACACTCTTGATTTCTGGCTAAATAAAAGCTGTTGCAATGATATTTCCATGCTGAACTGAGTTGTTCTGGCTCAAATATGAAGGCAAACCCACTTTCCTTTCAGTTTTTTGCTGCATTTGGCAGAAACAAGCATATTTGCTCATTCGGCCTGAAAATGCTTTTAAGCGCATAAAAACTTACACTCTTGATTTCTGGCTAAATAAAAGCTGTTGCAATGATATTTCCATGCTGAACTGAGTTGTTCTGGCTCAAATATGAAGGCAAACCCACTTTCCTTTCAGTATTTTGCTGCATTTGGCAGAAACAAGCATATTTGCTCATTCGGCCTGAAAATGCTTTTAAGCGCATAAAAACTTACACTCTTGATTTCTGGCTAAATAAAAGCTGTTGCAATGATATTTCCATGCTGAACTGAGTTGTTCTGGCTCAAATATGAAGGCAAACCCACTTTCCTTTCAGTATTTTGCTGCATTTGGCAGAAACAAGCATATTTGCTCATTCGGCCTGAAAATGCTTTTAAGCGCATAAAAACTTACACTCTTGATTTCTGGCTAAATAAAAGCTGTTGCAATGATATTTCCATGCTGAACTGAGTTGTTCTGGCTCAAATATGAAGGCAAACCCACTTTCCTTTCAGTATTTTGCTGCATTTGGCAGAAACAAGCATATTTGCTCATTCGGCCTGAAAATGCTTTTAAGCGCATAAAAACTTACACTCTTGATTTCTGGCTAAATAAAAGCTGTTGCAATGATATTTCCATGCTGAACTGAGTTGTTCTGGCTCAAATATGAAGGCAAACCCACTTTCCTTTCAGTATTTTGCTGCATTTGGCAGAAACAAGCATATTTGCTCATTCGGTCTGAAAATGCTTTTAAGCGCATAAAAACTTACACTCTTGATTTCTGGCTAAATAAAAGCTGTTGCAATGATATTTCCATGCTGAACTGAGTTGTTCTGGCTCAAATATGAAGGCAAACCCACTTTCCTTTCAGTATGTTGCTGCATTTGGCAGATACAAGCATATTTGCTCATTCGGCCTGAAAATGCTTTTAAGCGCATAAAAACTTACCATCTTGATTTCTGGCTAAATAAAAGCTGTTGCAATGATATTTCCATGCTGAACTGAGTTGTTCTGGCTCAAATATGAAGGCAAACCCACTTTCCTTTAAGTATTTTGCTGCATACGGCAGAAACAAGCATATTTGCTCATTCGGCCTGAAAATGCTTTTAAGCGCATAAAAACTTACACTCTTGATTTCTGGCTAAATAAAAGCTGTTGCAATGATATTTCCATGCTGAACTGAGTTGTTCTGGCTCAAATATGAAGGCAAACCCACTTTCCTTTCAGTATTTTGCTGCATTTGGCAGAAACAAGCATATTTGCTCATTCGGCCTGAAAATGCTTTTAAGCGCATAAAAACTTACACTCTTGATTTCTGGCTAAATAAAAGCTGTTGCAATGATATTTCCATGCTGAACTGAGTTGTTCTGGCTCAAATATGAAGGCAAACCCACTTTCCTTTCAGTATTTTGCTGCATTTGGCAGAAACAAGCATATTTGCTCATTCGGCCTGAAAATGCTTTTAAGCGCATAAAAACTTACGCTCTTGATTTCTGGCTAAATAAAAGCTGTTGCAATGATATTTCCATGCTGAACTGAGTTGTTCTGGCTCAAATATGAAGGCAAACCCACTTTCCTTTCAGTATTTTGCTGCATTTGGCAGAAACAAGCATATTTGCTCATTCGGCCTGAAAATGCTTTTAAGCGCATAAAAACTTACACTCTTGATTTCTGGCTAAATAAAAGCTGTTGCAATGATATTTCCATGCTGAACTGAGTTGTTCTGGCTCAAATATGAAGGTAAACCCACTTTCCTTTCAGTATTTTGCTGCATTTGGCAGAAACAAGCATATTTGCTCATTCGGCCTGAAAATGCTTTTAAGCGCATAAAAACTTACACTCTTGATTTCTGGCTAAATAAAAGCTGTTGCAATGATATTTCCATGCTGAACTGAGTTGTTCTGGCTCAAATATGAAGGCAAACCCACTTTCCTTTCAGTATTTTGCTGCATTTGGCAGAAACAAGCATATTTGCTCATTCGGCCTGAAAATGCTTTTAAGCGCATAAAAACTTACACTCTTGATTTCTGGCTAAATAAAAGCTGTTGCAATGATATTTCCATGCTGAACTGAGTTGTTCTGGCTCAAATATGAAGGCAAACCCACTTTCCTTTCAGTATTTTGCTGCATTTGGCAGAAACAAGCATATTTGCTCATTCGGCCTGAAAATGCTTTTAAGCGCATAAAAACTTACACTCTTGATTTCTGGCTAAATAAAAGCTGTTGCAATGATATTTCCATGCTGAACTGAGTTGTTCTGGCTCAAATATGAAGGCAAACCCACTTTCCTTTCAGTATGTTGCTGCATTTGGCAGAAACAAGCATATTTGCTCATTCGGCCTGAAAATGCTTTTAAGCGCATAAAAACTTACACTCTTGATTTCTGGCTAAATAAAAGCTGTTGCAATGATATTTCCATGCTGAACTGAGTTGTTCTGGCTCAAATATGAAGGCAAACCCACTTTCCTTTCAGTATTTTGCTGCATTTGGCAGAAACAAGCATATTTGCTCATTCGGCCTGAAAATGCTTTTAAGCGCATAAAAACTTACACTCTTGATTTCTGGCTAAATAAAAGCTGTTGCAATGATATTTCCATGCTGAACTGAGTTGTTCTGGCTCAAATATGAAGGCAAACCCACTTTCCTTTCAGTATTTTGCTGCATTTGGCAGAAACAAGCATATTTGCTCATTCGGCCTGAAAATGCTTTTAAGCGCATAAAAACTTACCATCTTGATTTCTGGCTAAATAAAAGCTGTTGCAATGATATTTCCATGCTGAACTGAGTTGTTCTGGCTCAAATATGAAGGCAAACCCACTTTCCTTTCAGTATGTTGCTGCATTTGGCAGATACAAGCATATTTGCTCATTCGGCCTGAAAATGCTTTTAAGCGCATAAAAACTTACACTCTTGATGTCTGGCTAAATAAAAGCTGTTGCAATGATATTTCCATGCTGAACTGAGTTGTTCTGGCTCAAATATGAAGGCAAACCCACTTTCCTTTCAGTATTTTGCTGCATTTGGCAGAAACAAGCATATTTGCTCATTCGGCCTGAAAATGCTTTTAAGCGCATAAAAACTTACACTCTTGTTTTCTGGCTAAATAAAAGCTGTTGCAATGATATTTCCATGCTGAACTGAGTTGTTCTGGCTCAAATATGAAGGCAAACCCACTTTCCTCTCAGTATTTTGCTGCATTTGGCAGAAATCAGCTCATTCGGCCTGAAAATGCTTTTAAGCGCATAAAAACTTACACTCTTGATTTCTGGCTAAATAAAAGCTGTTGCAATGATATTTCCATGCTGAACTGAGTTGTTCTGGCTCAAATATGAAGGCAAACCCACTTTCCTTTCAGTATTTTGCTGCATTTGGCAGAAACAAGCATATTTGCTCATTCGGCGTGAAAATGCTTTTAAGCGCATAAAAACTTACACTCTTGATTTCTGGCTAAATAAAAGCTGTTGCAATGATATTTCCATGCTGAACTGAGTTGTTCTGGCTCAAATATGAAGGCAAACCCACTTTCCTTTCAGTATTTTGCTGCATTTGGCAGAAACAAGCATATTTGCTCATTCGGCCTGAAAATGCTTTTAAGCGCATAAAAACTTACACTCTTGATTTCTGGCTAAATAAAAGCTGTTGCAATGATATTTCCATGCTGAACTGAGTTGTTCTGTCTCAAATATGAAGGCAAACCCACTTTCCTTTCAGTATTTTGCTGCATTTGGCAGAAACAAGCATATTTGCTCATTCGGCCTGAAAATGCTTTTAAGCGCTTAAAAACTTACACTCTTGATTTCTGGCTAAATAAAAGCTGTTGCAATGATATTTCCATGCTGAACTGAGTTGTTCTGGCTCAAATATGAAGGCAAACCCACTTTCCTTTCAGTATTTTGCTGCATTTGGCAGAAACAAGCATATTTGCTCATTCGGCCTGAAAATGCTTTTAAGCGCATAAAAACTTACACTCTTGATTTCTGGCTAAATAAAAGCTGTTGCAATGATATTTCCATGCTGAACTGAGTTGTTCTGGCTCAAATATGAAGGCAAACCCACTTTCCTTTCAGTATTTTGCTGCATTTGGCAGAAACAAGCATATTTGCTCATTCGGCCTGAAAATGCTTTTAAGCGCATAAAAACTTACACTCTTGATTTCTGGCTAAATAAAAGCTGTTGCAATGATATTTCCATGCTGAACTGAGTTGTTCTGGCTCAAATATGAAGGCAAACCCACTTTCCTTTCAGTATTTTGCTGCATTTGGCAGAAACAAGCATATTTGCTCATTCGGCCTGAAAATGCTTTTAAGCGCATAAAAACTTACACTCTTGATTTCTGGCTAAATAAAAGCTGTTGCAATGATATTTCCATGCTGAACTGAGTTGTTCTGGCTCAAATATGAAGGCAAACCCACTTTCCTTTCAGTATTTTGCTGCATTTGGCAGAAACAAGCATATTTGCTCATTCAGCCTGAAAATGCTTTTAAGCGCATAAAAACTTACACTCTTGATTTCTGGCTAAATAAAAGCTGTTGCAATGATATTTCCATGCTGAACTGAGTTGTTCTGGCTCAAATATGAAGGCAAACCCACTTTCCTTTCAGTATGTTGCTGCATTTGGCAGATACAAGCATATTTGCTCATTCGGCCTGAAAATGCTTTTAAGCGCATAAAAACTTACCATCTTGATTTCTGGCTAAATAAAAGCTGTTGCAATGATATTTCCATGCTGAACTGAGTTGTTCTGGCTCAAATATGAAGGCAAACCCACTTTCCTTTAAGTATTTTGCTGCATACGGCAGAAACAAGCATATTTGCTCATTCGGCCTGAAAATGCTTTTAAGCGCATAAAAACTTACACTCTTGATTTCTGGCTAAATAAAAGCTGTTGCAATGATATTTCCATGCTGAACTGAGTTGTTCTGGCTCAAATATGAAGGCAAACCCACTTTCCTTTCAGTATTTTGCTGCATTTGGCAGAAACAAGCATATTTGCTCATTCGGCCTGAAAATGCTTTTAAGCGCATAAAAACTTACACTCTTGATTTCTGGCTAAATAAAAGCTGTTGCAATGATATTTCCATGCTGAACTGAGTTGTTCTGGCTCAAATATGAAGGCAAACCCACTTTCCTTTCAGTATTTTGCTGCATTTGGCAGAAACAAGCATATTTGCTCATTCGGCCTGAAAATGCTTTTAAGCGCATAAAAACTTACGCTCTTGATTTCTGGCTAAATAAAAGCTGTTGCAATGATATTTCCATGCTGAACTGAGTTGTTCTGGCTCAAATATGAAGGCAAACCCACTTTCCTTTCAGTATTTTGCTGCATTTGGCAGAAACAAGCATATTTGCTCATTCGGCCTGAAAATGCTTTTAAGCGCATAAAAACTTACACTCTTGATTTCTGGCTAAATAAAAGCTGTTGCAATGATATTTCCATGCTGAACTGAGTTGTTCTGGCTCAAATATGAAGGTAAACCCACTTTCCTTTCAGTATTTTGCTGCATTTGGCAGAAACAAGCATATTTGCTCATTCGGCCTGAAAATGCTTTTAAGCGCATAAAAACTTACACTCTTGATTTCTGGCTAAATAAAAGCTGTTGCAATGATATTTCCATGCTGAACTGAGTTGTTCTGGCTCAAATATGAAGGCAAACCCACTTTCCTTTCAGTATTTTGCTGCATTTGGCAGAAACAAGCATATTTGCTCATTCGGCCTGAAAATGCTTTTAAGCGCATAAAAACTTACACTCTTGATTTCTGGCTAAATAAAAGCTGTTGCAATGATATTTCCATGCTGAACTGAGTTGTTCTGGCTCAAATATGAAGGCAAACCCACTTTCCTTTCAGTATTTTGCTGCATTTGGCAGAAACAAGCATATTTGCTCATTCGGCCTGAAAATGCTTTTAAGCGCATAAAAACTTACAGTCTTGATTTCTGGCTAAATAAAAGCTGTTGCAATGATATTTCCATGCTGAACTGAGTTGTTCTGGCTCAAATATGAAGGCAAACCCACTTTCCTTTCAGTATTTTGCTGCATTTGGCAGAAACAAGCATATTTGCTCATTCGGCCTGAAAATGCTTTTAAGCGCATAAAAACTTACACTCTTGATTTCTGGCTAAATAAAAGCTGTTGCAATGATATTTCCATGCTGAACTGAGTTGTTCTGGCTCAAATATGAAGGCAAACCCACTTTCCTTTCAGTATTTTGCTGCATTTGGCAGAAACAAGCATATTTGCTCATTCGGCCTGAAAATGCTTTTAAGCGCATAAAAACTTACACTCTTGATTTCTGGCTAAATAAAAGCTGTTGCAATGATATTTCCATGCTGAACTGAGTTGTTCTGGCTCAAATATGAAGGCAAACCCACTTTCCTTTCAGTATTTTGCTGCATTTGGCAGAAACAAGCATATTTGCTCATTCGGCCTGAAAATGCTTTTAAGCGCATAAAAACTTACCATCTTGATTTCTGGCTAAATAAAAGCTGTTGCAATGATATTTCCATGCTGAACTGAGTTGTTCTGGCTCAAATATGAAGGCAAACCCACTTTCCTTTCAGTATGTTGCTGCATTTGGCAGATACAAGCATATTTGCTCATTCGGCCTGAAAATGCTTTTAAGCGCATAAAAACTTACCATCTTGATGTCTGGCTAAATAAAAGCTGTTGCAATGATATTTCCATGCTGAACTGAGTTGTTCTGGCTCAAATATGAAGGCAAACCCACTTTCCTTTCAGTATTTTGCTGCATTTGGCAGAAACAAGCATATTTGCTCATTCGGCCTGAAAATGCTTTTAAGCGCATAAAAACTTACACTCTTGATTTCTGGCTAAATAAAAGCTGTTGCAATGATATTTCCATGCTGAACTGAGTTGTTCTGGCTCAAATATGAAGGCAAACCCACTTTCCTCTCAGTATTTTGCTGCATTTGGCAGAAATCAGCTCATTCGGCCTGAAAATGCTTTTAAGCGCATAAAAACTTACA
The DNA here is from genome assembly GCF_033026475.1 of Channa argus. Classification (NCBI taxonomy): domain Eukaryota; kingdom Metazoa; phylum Chordata; class Actinopteri; order Anabantiformes; family Channidae; genus Channa; species Channa argus. Next base: position 4,201,072 of record NC_090202.1, read on the forward strand.
CTCTTGATTTCTGGCTAAATAAAAGCTGTTGCAATGATATTTCCATGCTGAACTGAGTTGTTCTGGCTCAAATATGAAGGCAAACCCACTTTCCTTTCAGTATTTTGCTGCATTTGGCAGAAACAAGCATATTTGCTCATTCGGCGTGAAAATGCTTTTAAGCGCATAAAAACTTACACTCTTGATTTCTGGCTAAATAAAAGCTGTTGCAATGATATTTCCATGCTGAACTGAGTTGTTCTGGCTCAAATATGAAGGCAAACCCACTTTCCTTTCAGTATTTTGCTGCATTTGGCAGAAACAAGCATATTTGCTCATTCGGCCTGAAAATGCTTTTAAGCGCATAAAAACTTACACTCTTGATTTCTGGCTAAATAAAAGCTGTTGCAATGATATTTCCATGCTGAACTGAGTTGTTCTGTCTCAAATATGAAGGCAAACCCACTTTCCTTTCAGTATTTTGCTGCATTTGGCAGAAACAAGCATATTTGCTCATTCGGCCTGAAAATGCTTTTAAGCGCATAAAAACTTACACTCTTGATTTCTGGCTAAATAAAAGCTGTTGCAATGATATTTCCATGCTGAACTGAGTTGTTCTGGCTCAAATATGAAGGCAAACCCACTTTCCTTTCAGTATTTTGCTGCATTTGGCAGAAACAAGCATATTTGCTCATTCGGCCTGAAAATGCTTTTAAGCGCATAAAAACTTACACTCTTGATTTCTGGCTAAATAAAAGCTGTTGCAATGATATTTCCATGCTGAACTGAGTTGTTCTGGCTCAAATATGAAGGCAAACCCACTTTCCTCTCAGTATTTTGCTGCATTTGGCAGAAACAAGTATATTTACTCATTCGGCCTGAAAATGCTTTTAAGCGCATAAAAACTTACAGTCTTGATTTCTGGCTAAATAAAAGCTGTTGCAATGATATTTCCATGCTGAACTGAGTTGTTCTGGCTCAAATATGAAGGCAAACCCACTTTCCTTTCAGTATTTTGCTGCATTTGGCAGAAACAAGCATATTTGCTCATTCGGCGTGAAAATGCTTTTAAGCGCATAAAAACTTACACTCTTGATTTCTGGCTAAATAAAAGCTGTTGCAATGATATTTCCATGCTGAACTGAGTTGTTCTGGCTCAAATATGAAGGCAAACCCACTTCCCTTTCAGTATTTTGCTGCATTTGGCAGAAACAAGCATATTTGCTCATTCGGCCTGAAAATGCTTTTAAGCGCATAAAAACTTACACTCTTGATTTCTGGCTAAATAAAAGCTGTTGCAATGATATTTCCATGCTGAACTGAGTTGTTCTGGCTCAAATATGAAGGCAAACCCACTTTCCTTTCAGTGTTTTGCTGCATTTGGCAGAAACAAGCATATTTGATCATTCGGCCTGAAAATGCTTTTAAGCGCATAAAAACTTACACTCTTGATTTCTGGCTAAATAAAAGCTGTTGCAATGATATTTCCATGCTGAACTGAGTTGTTCTGGCTCAAATATGAAGGCAAACCCACTTTCCTTTCAGTATGTTGCTGCATTTGGCAGAAACAAGCATATTTGCTCATTCGGCCTGAAAATGCTTTTAAGCGCATAAAAACTTACACTCTTGATTTCTGGCTAAATAAAAGCTGTTGCAATGATATTTCCATGCTGAACTGAGTTGTTCTGGCTCAAATATGAAGGCAAACCCACTTTCCTTTCAGTATTTTGCTGCATTTGGCAGAAACAAGCATATTTGCTCATTCGGCCTGAAAATGCTTTTAAGCGCATAAAAACTTACACTCTTGATTTCTGGCTAAATAAAAGCTGTTGCAATGATATTTCCATGCTGAACTGAGTTGTTCTGGCTCAAATATGAAGGCAAACCCACTTTCCTTTCAGTATTTTGCTGCATTTGGCAGAAACAAGCATATTTGCTCATTCGGCCTGAAAATGCTTTTAAGCGCATAAAAACTTACCATCTTGATTTCTGGCTAAATAAAAGCTGTTGCAATGATATTTCCATGCTGAACTGAGTTGTTCTGGCTCAAATATGAAGGCAAACCCACTTTCCTTTCAGTATGTTGCTGCATTTGGCAGATACAAGCATATTTGCTCATTCGGCCTGAAAATGCTTTTAAGCGCATAAAAACTTACCATCTTGATTTCTGGCTAAATAAAAGCTGTTGCAATGATATTTCCATGCTGAACTGAGTTGTTCTGGCTCAAATATGAAGGCAAACCCACTTTCCTTTCAGTATTTTGCTGCATTTGGCAGAAACAAGCATATTTGCTCATTCGGCCTGAAAATGCTTTTAAGCGCATAAAAACTTACACTCTTGATTTCTGGCTAAATAAAAGCTGTTGCAATGATATTTCCATGCTGAACTGAGTTGTTCTGGCTCAAATATGAAGGCAAACCCACTTTCCTCTCAGTATTTTGCTGCATTTGGCAGAAATCAGCTCATTCGGCCTGAAAATGCTTTTAAGCGCATAAAAACTTACACTCTTGATTTCTGGCTAAATAAAAGCTGTTGCAATGATATTTCCATGCTGAACTGAGTTGTTCTGGCTCAAATATGAAGGCAAACCCACTTTCCTTTCAGTATTTTGCTGCATTTGGCAGAAACAAGCATATTTGCTCATTCGGCGTGAAAATGCTTTTAAGCGCATAAAAACTTACACTCTTGATTTCTGGCTAAATAAAAGCTGTTGCAATGATATTTCCATGCTGAACTGAGTTGTTCTGGCTCAAATATGAAGGCAAACCCACTTTCCTTTCAGTATTTTGCTGCATTTGGCAGAAACAAGCATATTTGCTCATTCGGCCTGAAAATGCTTTTAAGCGCATAAAAACTTACACTCTTGATTTCTGGCTAAATAAAAGCTGTTGCAATGATATTTCCATGCTGAACTGAGTTGTTCTGGCTCAAATATGAAGGCAAACCCACTTTCCTTTCAGTATTTTGCTGCATTTGGCAGAAACAAGCATATTTGCTCATTCGGCGTGAAAATGCTTTTAAGCGCATAAAAACTTACACTCTTGATTTCTGGCTAAATAAAAGCTGTTGCAATGATATTTCCATGCTGAACTGAGTTGTTCTGGCTCAAATATGAAGGCAAACCCACTTTCCTTTCAGTATTTTGCTGCATTTGGCAGAAACAAGCATATTTGCTCATTCGGCCTGAAAATGCTTTTAAGCGCATAAAAACTTACACTCTTGATTTCTGGCTAAATAAAAGCTGTTGCAATGATATTTCCATGCTGAACTGAGTTGTTCTGGCTCAAATATGAAGGCAAACCCACTTTCCTCTCAGTATTTTGCTGCATTTGGCAGAAACAAGTATATTTACTCATTCGGCCTGAAAATGCTTTTAAGCGCATAAAAACTTACAGTCTTGATTTCTGGCTAAATAAAAGCTGTTGCAATGATATTTCCATGCTGAACTGAGTTGTTCTGGCTCAAATATGAAGGCAAACCCACTTTCCTTTCAGTATTTTGCTGCATTTGGCAGAAACAAGCATATTTGCTCATTCGGCCTGAAAATGCTTTTAAGCGCATAAAAACTTACACTCTTGATTTCTGGCTAAATAAAAGCTGTTGCAATGATATTTCCATGCTGAACTGAGTTGTTCTGGCTCAAACATGAAGGCAAACCCACTTTCCTTTCAGTATTTTGCTGCATTTGGCAGAAACAAGCATATTTGCTCATTCGGCCTGAAAATGCTTTTAAGCGCATAAAAACTTACACTCTTGATTTCTGGCTAAATAAAAGCTGTTGCAATGATATTTCCATGCTGAACTGAGTTGTTCTGGCTCAAATATGAAGGCAAACCCACTTTCCTCTCAGTATTTTGCTGCATTTGGCAGAAATCAGCTCATTCGGCCTGAAAATGCTTTTAAGCGCATAAAAACTTACAGTCTTGATTTCTGGCTAAATAAAAGCTGTTGCAATGATATTTCCATGCTGAACTGAGTTGTTCTGGCTCAAATATGAAGGCAAACCCACTTTCCTCTCAGTATTTTGCTGCATTTGGCAGAAATCAGCTCATTCGGCCTGAAAATGCTTTTAAGCGCATAAAAACTTACACTCTTGATTTCTGGCTAAATAAAAGCTGTTGCAATGATATTTCCATGCTGAACTGAGTTGTTCTGGCTCAAATATGAAGGCAAACCCACTTTCCTTTCAGTATTTTGCTGCATTTGGCAGAAACAAGCATATTTGCTCATTCGGCCTGAAAATGCTTTTAAGCGCATAAAAACTTACACTCTTGATTTCTGGCTAAATAAAAGCTGTTGCAATGATATTTCCATGCTGAACTGAGTTGTTCTGGCTCAAATATGAAGGCAAACCCACTTTCCTTTCAGTATGTTGCTGCATTTGGCAGATACAAGCATATTTGCTCATTCGGCCTGAAAATGCTTTTAAGCGCATAAAAACTTACACTCTTGATTTCTGGCTAAATAAAAGCTGTTGCAATGATATTTCCATGCTGAACTGAGTTGTTCTGGCTCAAATATGAAGGCAAACCCACTTTCCTCTCAGTATTTTGCTGCATTTGGCAGAAACAAGCATATTTGCTCATTCGGCCTGAAAATGCTTTTAAGCGCATAAAAACTTACACTCTTGATTTCTGGCTAAATAAAAGCTGTTGCAATGATATTTCCATGCTGAACTGAGTTGTTCTGGCTCAAATATGAAGGCAAACCCACTTTCCTTTCAGTATTTTGCTGCATTTGGCAGAAACAAGCATATTTGCTCATTCGGCCTGAAAATGCTTTTAAGCGCATAAAAACTTACACTCTTGATTTCTGGCTAAATAAAAGCTGTTGCAATGATATTTCCATGCTGAACTGAGTTGTTCTGGCTCAAATATGAAGGCAAACCCACTTTCCTTTCAGTATTTTGCTGCATTTGGCAGAAACAAGCATATTTGCTCATTCGGCCTGAAAATGCTTTTAAGCGCATAAAAACTTACACTCTTGATTTCTGGCTAAATAAAAGCTGTTGCAATGATATTTCCATGCTGAACTGAGTTGTTCTGGCTCAAATATGAAGGCAAACCCACTTTCCTTTCAGTATTTTGCTGCATTTGGCAGAAACAAGCATATTTGCTCATTCGGCCTGAAAATGCTTTTAAGCGCATAAAAACTTACAGTCTTGATTTCTGGCTAAATAAAAGCTGTTGCAATGATATTTCCATGCTGAACTGAGTTGTTCTGGCTCAAATATGAAGGCAAACCCACTTTCCTTTCAGTATTTTGCTGCATTTGGCAGAAACAAGCATATTTGCTCATTCGGCCTGAAAATGCTTTTAAGCGCATAAAAACTTACACTCTTGATTTCTGGCTAAATAAAAGCTGTTGCAATGATATTTCCATGCTGAACTGAGTTGTTCTGGCTCAAATATGAAGGCAAACCCACTTTCCTCTCAGTATTTTGCTGCATTTGGCAGAAACAAGTATATTTACTCATTCGGCCTGAAAATGCTTTTAAGCGCATAAAAACTTACAGTCTTGATTTCTGGCTAAATAAAAGCTGTTGCAATGATATTTCCATGCTGAACTGAGTTGTTCTGGCTCAAATATGAAGGCAAACCCACTTTCCTTTCAGTATTTTGCTGCATTTGGCAGAAACAAGCATATTTGCTCATTCGGCCTGAAAATGCTTTTAAGCGCATAAAAACTTACACTCTTGATTTCTGGCTAAATAAAAGCTGTTGCAATGATATTTCCATGCTGAACTGAGTTGTTCTGGCTCAAACATGAAGGCAAACCCACTTTCCTTTCAGTATTTTGCTGCATTTGGCAGAAACAAGCATATTTGCTCATTCGGCCTGAAAATGCTTTTAAGCGCATAAAAACTTACACTCTTGATTTCTGGCTAAATAAAAGCTGTTGCAATGATATTTCCATGCTGAACTGAGTTGTTCTGGCTCAAATATGAAGGCAAACCCACTTTCCTTTCAGTGTTTTGCTGCATTTGGCAGAAACAAGCATATTTGATCATTCGGCCTGAAAATGCTTTTAAGCGCATAAAAACTTACAGTCTTGATTTCTGGCTAAATAAAAGCTGTTGCAATGATATTTCCATGCTGAACTGAGTTGTTCTGGCTCAAATATGAAGGCAAACCCACTTTCCTCTCAGTATTTTGCTGCATTTGGCAGAAATCAGCTCATTCGGCCTGAAAATGCTTTTAAGCGCATAAAAACTTACAGTCTTGATTTCTGGCTAAATAAAAGCTGTTGCAATGATATTTCCATGCTGAACTGAGTTGTTGTGGCTCAAATATGAAAGCAAACCCACTTTCCTTTCAGTATGTTGCTGCATTTGGCAGATACAAGCATATTTGCTCATTCGGCCTGAAAATGCTTTTAAGCGCATAAAAACTTACACTCTTGATTTCTGGCTAAATAAAAGCTGTTGCAATGATATTTCCATGCTGAACTGAGTTGTTCTGGCTCAAATATGAAGGCAAACCCACTTTCCTTTCAGTATTTTGCTGCATTTGGCAGAAACAAGCATATTTGCTCATTCGGCCTGAAAATGCTTTTAAGCGCATAAAAACTTACACTCTTGATTTCTGGCTAAATAAAAGCTGTTGCAATGATATTTCCATGCTGAACTGAGTTGTTCTGGCTCAAATATGAAGGCAAACCCACTTTCCTTTCAGTATTTTGCTGCATTTGGCAGAAACAAGCATATTTGCTCATTCGGCCTGAAAATGCTTTTAAGCGCATAAAAACTTACACTCTTGATTTCTGGCTAAATAAAAGCTGTTGCAATGATATTTCCATGCTGAACTGAGTTGTTCTGGCTCAAATATGAAGGCAAACCCACTTTCCTTTCAGTATTTTGCTGCATTTGGCAGAAACAAGCATATTTGCTCATTCGGCCTGAAAATGCTTTTAAGCGCATAAAAACTTACAGTCTTGATTTCTGGCTAAATAAAAGCTGTTGCAATGATATTTCCATGCTGAACTGAGTTGTTGTGGCTCAAATATGAAGGCAAACCCACTTTCCTTTCAGTATGTTGCTGCATTTGGCAGATACAAGCATATTTGCTCATTCGGCCTGAAAATGCTTTTAAGCGCATAAAAACTTACACTCTTGATTTCTGGCTAAATAAAAGCTGTTGCAATGATATTTCCATGCTGAACTGAGTTGTTCTGGCTCAAATATGAAGGCAAACCCACTTTCCTTTCAGTATTTTGCTGCATTTGGCAGAAACAAGCATATTTGCTCATTCGGCCTGAAAATGCTTTTAAGCGCATAAAAACTTACACTCTTGATTTCTGGCTAAATAAAAGCTGTTGCAATGATATTTCCATGCTGAACTGAGTTGTTCTGGCTCAAATATGAAGGCAAACCCACTTTCCTTTCAGTATTTTGCTGCATTTGGCAGAAACAAGCATATTTGCTCATTCGGCCTGAAAATGCTTTTAAGCGCATAAAAACTTACACTCTTGATTTCTGGCTAAATAAAAGCTGTTGCAATGATATTTCCATGCTGAACTGAGTTGTTCTGGCTCAAATATGAAGGCAAACCCACTTTCCTTTCAGTATTTTGCTGCATTTGGCAGAAACAAGCATATTTGCTCATTCGGCCTGAAAATGCTTTTAAGCGCATAAAAACTTACAGTCTTGATTTCTGGCTAAATAAAAGCTGTTGCAATGATATTTCCATGCTGAACTGAGTTGTTCTGGCTCAAATATGAAGGCAAACCCACTTTCCTTTCAGTATTTTGCTGCATTTGGCAGAAACAAGCATATTTGCTCATTCGGCCTGAAAATGCTTTTAAGCGCATAAAAACTTACACTCTTGATTTCTGGCTAAATAAAAGCTGTTGCAATGATATTTCCATGCTGAACTGAGTTGTTCTGGCTCAAACATGAAGGCAAACCCACTTTCCTTTCAGTATTTTGCTGCATTTGGCAGAAACAAGCATATTTGCTCATTCGGCCTGAAAATGCTTTTAAGCGCATAAAAACTTACACTCTTGATTTCTGGCTAAATAAAAGCTGTTGCAATGATATTTCCATGCTGAACTGAGTTGTTCTGGCTCAAATATGAAGGCAAACCCACTTTCCTTTCAGTGTTTTGCTGCATTTGGCAGAAACAAGCATATTTGATCATTCGGCCTGAAAATGCTTTTAAGCGCATAAAAACTTACAGTCTTGATTTCTGGCTAAATAAAAGCTGTTGCAATGATATTTCCATGCTGAACTGAGTTGTTCTGGCTCAAATATGAAGGCAAACCCACTTTCCTCTCAGTATTTTGCTGCATTTGGCAGAAATCAGCTCATTCGGCCTGAAAATGCTTTTAAGCGCATAAAAACTTACAGTCTTGATTTCTGGCTAAATAAAAGCTGTTGCAATGATATTTCCATGCTGAACTGAGTTGTTGTGGCTCAAATATGAAGGCAAACCCACTTTCCTTTCAGTATGTTGCTGCATTTGGCAGATACAAGCATATTTGCTCATTCGGCCTGAAAATGCTTTTAAGCGCATAAAAACTTACACTCTTGATTTCTGGCTAAATAAAAGCTGTTGCAATGATATTTCCATGCTGAACTGAGTTGTTCTGGCTCAAATATGAAGGCAAACCCACTTTCCTTTCAGTATTTTGCTGCATTTGGCAGAAACAAGCATATTTGCTCATTCGGCCTGAAAATGCTTTTAAGCGCATAAAAACTTACACTCTTGATTTCTGGCTAAATAAAAGCTGTTGCAATGATATTTCCATGCTGAACTGAGTTGTTCTGGCTCAAATATGAAGGCAAACCCACTTTCCTTTCAGTATTTTGCTGCATTTGGCAGAAACAAGCATATTTGCTCATTCGGCCTGAAAATGCTTTTAAGCGCATAAAAACTTACACTCTTGATTTCTGGCTAAATAAAAGCTGTTGCAATGATATTTCCATGCTGAACTGAGTTGTTCTGGCTCAAATATGAAGGCAAACCCACTTTCCTTTCAGTATTTTGCTGCATTTGGCAGAAACAAGCATATTTGCTCATTCGGCCTGAAAATGCTTTTAAGCGCATAAAAACTTACACTCTTGATTTCTGGCTAAATAAAAGCTGTTGCAATGATATTTCCATGCTGAACTGAGTTGTTCTGGCTCAAATATGAAGGCAAACCCACTTTCCTTTCAGTATTTTGCTGCATTTGGCAGAAACAAGCATATTTGCTCATTCGGCCTGAAAATGCTTTTAAGCGCATAAAAACTTACAGTCTTGATTTCTGGCTAAATAAAAGCTGTTGCAATGATATTTCCATGCTGAACTGAGTTGTTGTGGCTCAAATATGAAGGCAAACCCACTTTCCTTTCAGTATGTTGCTGCATTTGGCAGATACAAGCATATTTGCTCATTCGGCCTGAAAATGCTTTTAAGCGCATAAAAACTTACACTCTTGATTTCTGGCTAAATAAAAGCTGTTGCAATGATATTTCCATGCTGAACTGAGTTGTTCTGGCTCAAATATGAAGGCAAACCCACTTTCCTTTCAGTATTTTGCTGCATTTGGCAGAAACAAGCATATTTGCTCATTCGGCCTGAAAATGCTTTTAAGCGCATAAAAACTTACACTCTTGATTTCTGGCTAAATAAAAGCTGTTGCAATGATATTTCCATGCTGAACTGAGTTGTTCTGGCTCAAATATGAAGGCAAACCCACTTTCCTTTCAGTATTTTGCTGCATTTGGCAGAAACAAGCATATTTGCTCATTCGGCCTGAAAATGCTTTTAAGCGCATAAAAACTTACACTCTTGATTTCTGGCTAAATAAAAGCTGTTGCAATGATATTTCCATGCTGAACTGAGTTGTTCTGGCTCAAATATGAAGGCAAACCCACTTTCCTTTCAGTATTTTGCTGCATTTGGCAGAAACAAGCATATTTGCTCATTCGGCCTGAAAATGCTTTTAAGCGCATAAAAACTTACAGTCTTGATTTCTGGCTAAATAAAAGCTGTTGCAATGATATTTCCATGCTGAACTGAGTTGTTCTGGCTCAAATATGAAGGCAAACCCACTTTCCTTTCAGTATTTTGCTGCATTTGGCAGAAACAAGCATATTTGCTCATTCGGCCTGAAAATGCTTTTAAGCGCATAAAAACTTACACTCTTGATTTCTGGCTAAATAAAAGCTGTTGCAATGATATTTCCATGCTGAACTGAGTTGTTCTGGCTCAAATATGAAGGCAAACCCACTTTCCTTTCAGTATTTTGCTGCATTTGGCAGAAACAAGCATATTTGCTCATTCGGCCTGAAAATGCTTTTAAGCGCATAAAAACTTACAGTCTTGATTTCTGGCTAAATAAAAGCTGTTGCAATGATATTTCCATGCTGAACTGAGTTGTTCTGGCTCAAATATGAAGGCAAACCCACTTTCCTTTCAGTATTTTGCTGCATTTGGCAGATACAAGCATATTTGCTCATTCGGCCTGAAAATGCTTTTAAGCGCATAAAAACTTACACTCTTGATTTCTGGCTAAATAAAAGCTGTTGCAATGATATTTCCATGCTGAACTGAGTTGTTCTGGCTCAAATATGAAGGCAAACCCACTTTCCTTTCAGTATTTTGCTGCATTTGGCAGATACAAGCATATTTGCTCATTCGGCCTGAAAATGCTTTTAAGCGCATAAAAACTTACACTCTTGATTTCTGGCTAAATAAAAGCTGTTGCAATGATATTTCCATGCTGAACTGAGTTGTTCTGGCTCAAATATGAAGGCAAACCCACTTTCCTTTCAGTATTTTGCTGCATTTGGCAGAAACAAGCATATTTGCTCATTCGGCCTGAAAATGCTTTTAAGCGCATAAAAACTTACAGTCTTGATTTCTGGCTAAATAAAAGCTGTTGCAATGATATTTCCATGCTGAACTGAGTTGTTCTGGCTCAAATATGAAGGCAAACCCACTTTCCTTTCAGTATGTTGCTGCATTTGGCAGATACAAGCATATTTGCTCGTTCGGCCTGAAAATGCTTTTAAGCGCATAAAAACTTACACTCTTGATTTCTGGCTAAATAAAAGCTGTTGCAATGATATTTCCATGCTGAACTGAGTTGTTCTGGCTCAAATATGAAGGCAAACCCACTTTCCTTTCAGTGTTTTGCTGCATTTGGCAGAAACAAGCATATTTGATCATTCGGCCTGAAAATGCTTTTAAGCGCATAAAAACTTACAGTCTTGATTTCTGGCTAAATAAAAGCTGTTGCAATGATATTTCCATGCTGAACTGAGTTGTTCTGGCTCAAATATGAAGGCAAACCCACTTTCCTCTCAGTATTTTGCTGCATTTGGCAGAAATCAGCTCATTCGGCCTGAAAATGCTTTTAAGCGCATAAAAACTTACAGTCTTGATTTCTGGCTAAATAAAAGCTGTTGCAATGATATTTCCATGCTGAACTGAGTTGTTCTGGCTCAAATATGAAGGCAAACCCACTTTCCTCTCAGTATTTTGCTGCATTTGGCAGAAATCAGCTCATTCGGCCTGAAAATGCTTTTAAGCGCATAAAAACTTACACTCTTGATTTCTGGCTAAATAAAAGCTGTTGCAATGATATTTCCATGCTGAACTGAGTTGTTCTGGCTCAAATATGAAGGCAAACCCACTTTCCTTTCAGTATTTTGCTGCATTTGGCAGAAACAAGCATATTTGCTCATTCGGCCTGAAAATGCTTTTAAGCGCATAAAAACTTACAGTCTTGATTTCTGGCTAAATAAAAGCTGTTGCAATGATATTTCCATGCTGAACTGAGTTGTTGTGGCTCAAATATGAAGGCAAACCCACTTTCCTTTCAGTATGTTGCTGCATTTGGCAGATACAAGCATATTTGCTCATTCGGCCTGAAAATGCTTTTAAGCGCATAAAAACTTACACTCTTGATTTCTGGCTAAATAAAAGCTGTTGCAATGATATTTCCATGCTGAACTGAGTTGTTCTGGCTCAAATATGAAGGCAAACCCACTTTCCTTTCAGTATTTTGCTGCATTTGGCAGAAACAAGCATATTTGCTCATTCGGCCTGAAAATGCTTTTAAGCGCATAAAAACTTACACTCTTGATTTCTGGCTAAATAAAAGCTGTTGCAATGATATTTCCATGCTGAACTGAGTTGTTCTGGCTCAAATATGAAGGCAAACCCACTTTCCTTTCAGTATTTTGCTGCATTTGGCAGAAACAAGCATATTTGCTCATTCGGCCTGAAAATGCTTTTAAGCGCATAAAAACTTACACTCTTGATTTCTGGCTAAATAAAAGCTGTTGCAATGATATTTCCATGCTGAACTGAGTTGTTCTGGCTCAAATATGAAGGCAAACCCACTTTCCTTTCAGTATTTTGCTGCATTTGGCAGAAACAAGCATATTTGCTCATTCGGCCTGAAAATGCTTTTAAGCGCATAAAAACTTACAGTCTTGATTTCTGGCTAAATAAAAGCTGTTGCAATGATATTTCCATGCTGAACTGAGTTGTTCTGGCTCAAATATGAAGGCAAACCCACTTTCCTTTCAGTATTTTGCTGCATTTGGCAGAAACAAGCATATTTGCTCATTCGGCCTGAAAATGCTTTTAAGCGCATAAAAACTTACAGTCTTGATTTCTGGCTAAATAAAAGCTGTTGCAATGATATTTCCATGCTGAACTGAGTTGTTCTGGCTCAAATATGAAGGCAAACCCACTTTCCTTTCAGTATTTTGCTGCATTTGGCAGAAACAAGCATATTTGCTCATTCGGCCTGAAAATGCTTTTAAGCGCATAAAAACTTACAGTCTTGATTTCTGGCTAAATAAAAGCTGTTGCAATGATATTTCCATGCTGAACTGAGTTGTTCTGGCTCAAATATGAAGGCAAACCCACTTTCCTTTCAGTATTTTGCTGCATTTGGCAGATACAACCATATTTGCTCATTCGGCCTGAAAATGCTTTTAAGCGCATAAAAACTTACACTCTTGATTTCTGGCTAAATAAAAGCTGTTGCAATGATATTTCCATGCTGAACTGAGTTGTTCTGGCTCAAATATGAAGGCAAACCCACTTTCCTTTCAGTATTTTGCTGCATTTGGCAGATACAAGCATATTTGCTCATTCGGCCTGAAAATGCTTTTAAGCGCATAAAAACTTACACTCTTGATTTCTGGCTAAATAAAAGCTGTTGCAATGATATTTCCATGCTGAACTGAGTTGTTCTGGCTCAAATATGAAGGCAAACCCACTTTCCTTTCAGTATTTTGCTGCATTTGGCAGAAACAAGCATATTTGCTCATTCGGCCTGAAAATGCTTTTAAGCGCATAAAAACTTACAGTCTTGATTTCTGGCTAAATAAAAGCTGTTGCAATGCTATTTCCATGCTGAACTGAGTTGTTCTGGCTCAAATATGAAGGCAAACCCACTTTCCTTTCAGTATGTTGCTGCATTTGGCAGATACAAGCATATTTGCTCGTTCGGCCTGAAAATGCTTTTAAGCGCATAAAAACTTACCATCTTGATTTCTGGCTAAATAAAAGCTGTTGCAATGATATTTCCATGCTGAACTGAGTTGTTCTGGCTCAAATATGAAGGCAAACCCACTTTCCTTTCAGTATTTTGCTGCATACGGCAGAAACAAGCATATTTGCTCATTCGGCCTGAAAATGCTTTTAAGCGCATAAAAACTTACAGTCTTGATTTCTGGCTAAATAAAAGCTGTTGCAATGATATTTCCATGCTGAACTGAGTTGTTCTGGCTCAAATATGAAGGCAAACCCACTTTCCTTTCAGTATTTTGCTGCATTTGGCAGAAACAAGCATATTTGCTCATTCGGCCTGAAAATGCTTTTAAGCGCATAAAAACTTACAGTCTTGATTTCTGGCTAAATAAAAGCTGTTGCAATGATATTTCCATGCTGAACTGAGTTGTTCTGGCTCAAATATGAAGGCAAACCCACTTTCCTTTCAGTATTTTGCTGCATTTGGCAGAAACAAGCATATTTGCTCATTCGGCCTGAAAATGCTTTTAAGCGCATAAAAACTTACCATCTTGATTTCTGGCTAAATAAAAGCTGTTGCAATGATATTTCCATGCTGAACTGAGTTGTTCTGGCTCAAATATGAAGGCAAACCCACTTTCCTTTCAGTATGTTGCTGCATTTGGCAGAAACAAGCATATTTGCTCATTCGGCCTGAAAATGCTTTTAAGCGCATAAAAACTTACACTCTTGATTTCTGGCTAAATAAAAGCTGTTGCAATGATATTTCCATGCTGAACTGAGTTGTTCTGGCTCAAATATGAAGGCAAACCCACTTTCCTTTCAGTATTTTGCTGCATTTGGCAGAAACAAGCATATTTGCTCATTCGGCCTGAAAATGCTTTTAAGCGCATAAAAACTTACACTCTTGATTTCTGGCTAAATAAAAGCTGTTGCAATGATATTTCCATGCTGAACTGAGTTGTTCTGGCTCAAATATGAAGGCAAACCCACTGTCCTTTCAGTATTTTGCTGCATTTGGCAGAAACAAGCATATTTGCTCATTCGGCCTGAAAATGCTTTTAAGCGCATAAAAACTTACACTCTTGATTTCTGGCTAAATAAAAGCTGTTGCAATGATATTTCCATGCTGAACTGAGTTGTTCTGGCTCAAATATGAAGGCAAACCCACTTTCCTCTCAGTATTTTGCTGCATTTGGCAGAAATCAGCTCATTCGGCCTGAAAATGCTTTTAAGCGCATAAAAACTTACACTCTTGATTTCTGGCTAAATAAAAGCTGTTGCAATGATATTTCCATGCTGAACTGAGTTGTTCTGGCTCAAATATGAAGGCAAACCCACTTTCCTTTCAGTATTTTGCTGCATTTGGCAGAAACAAGCATATTTGCTCATTCGGCCTGAAAATGCTTTTAAGCGCATAAAAACTTACACTCTTGATTTCTGGCTAAATAAAAGCTGTTGCAATGATATTTCCATGCTGAACTGAGTTGTTCTGGCTCAAATATGAAGGCAAACCCACTTTCCTTTCAGTATTTTGCTGCATTTGGCAGAAACAAGCATATTTGCTCATTCGGCCTGAAAATGCTTTTAAGCGCATAAAAACTTACAGTCTTGATTTCTGGCTAAATAAAAGCTGTTGCAATGATATTTCCATGCTGAACTGAGTTGTTGTGGCTCAAATATGAAGGCAAACCCACTTTCCTTTCAGTATGTTGCTGCATTTGGCAGATACAAGCATATTTGCTCATTCGGCCTGAAAATGCTTTTAAGCGCATAAAAACTTACACTCTTGATTTCTGGCTAAATAAAAGCTGTTGCAATGATATTTCCATGCTGAACTGAGTTGTTCTGGCTCAAATATGAAGGCAAACCCACTTTCCTTTCAGTATTTTGCTGCATTTGGCAGAAACAAGCATATTTGCTCATTCGGCCTGAAAATGCTTTTAAGCGCATAAAAACTTACACTCTTGATTTCTGGCTAAATAAAAGCTGTTGCAATGATATTTCCATGCTGAACTGAGTTGTTCTGGCTCAAATATGAAGGCAAACCCACTCTCCTTTCAGTATTTTGCTGCATTTGGCAGAAACAAGCATATTTGCTCATTCGGCCTGAAAATGCTTTTAAGCGCATAAAAACTTACACTCTTGATTTCTGGCTAAATAAAAGCTGTTGCAATGATATTTCCATGCTGAACTGAGTTGTTCTGGCTCAAATATGAAGGCAAACCCACTTTCCTTTCAGTATTTTGCTGCATTTGGCAGAAACAAGCATATTTGCTCATTCGGCCTGAAAATGCTTTTAAGCGCATAAAAACTTACAGTCTTGATTTCTGGCTAAATAAAAGCTGTTGCAATGATA
Organism: Channa argus; assembly: GCF_033026475.1. Taxonomy (NCBI): domain Eukaryota; kingdom Metazoa; phylum Chordata; class Actinopteri; order Anabantiformes; family Channidae; genus Channa; species Channa argus. The sequence goes on from NC_090202.1 coordinate 4,216,889, forward strand.
TTTCCATGCTGAACTGAGTTGTTCTGGCTCAAATATGAAGGCAAACCCACTTTCCTTTCAGTATTTTGCTGCATTTGGCAGAAACAAGCATATTTGCTCATTCGGCCTGAAAATGCTTTTAAGCGCATAAAAACTTACAGTCTTGATTTCTGGCTAAATAAAAGCTGTTGCAATGATATTTCCATGCTGAACTGAGTTGTTCTGGCTCAAATATGAAGGCAAACCCACTTTCCTTTCAGTATTTTGCTGCATTTGGCAGAAACAAGCATATTTGCTCATTCGGCCTGAAAATGCTTTTAAGCGCATAAAAACTTACAGTCTTGATTTCTGGCTAAATAAAAGCTGTTGCAATGATATTTCCATGCTGAACTGAGTTGTTCTGGCTCAAATATGAAGGCAAACCCACTTTCCTTTCAGTATTTTGCTGCATTTGGCAGATACAACCATATTTGCTCATTCGGCCTGAAAATGCTTTTAAGCGCATAAAAACTTACACTCTTGATTTCTGGCTAAATAAAAGCTGTTGCAATGATATTTCCATGCTGAACTGAGTTGTTCTGGCTCAAATATGAAGGCAAACCCACTTTCCTTTCAGTATTTTGCTGCATTTGGCAGATACAAGCATATTTGCTCATTCGGCCTGAAAATGCTTTTAAGCGCATAAAAACTTACACTCTTGATTTCTGGCTAAATAAAAGCTGTTGCAATGATATTTCCATGCTGAACTGAGTTGTTCTGGCTCAAATATGAAGGCAAACCCACTTTCCTTTCAGTATTTTGCTGCATTTGGCAGAAACAAGCATATTTGCTCATTCGGCCTGAAAATGCTTTTAAGCGCATAAAAACTTACAGTCTTGATTTCTGGCTAAATAAAAGCTGTTGCAATGATATTTCCATGCTGAACTGAGTTGTTCTGGCTCAAATATGAAGGCAAACCCACTTTCCTTTCAGTATGTTGCTGCATTTGGCAGATACAAGCATATTTGCTCGTTCGGCCTGAAAATGCTTTTAAGCGCATAAAAACTTACCATCTTGATTTCTGGCTAAATAAAAGCTGTTGCAATGATATTTCCATGCTGAACTGAGTTGTTCTGGCTCAAATATGAAGGCAAACCCACTTTCCTTTCAGTATTTTGCTGCATACGGCAGAAACAAGCATATTTGCTCATTCGGCCTGAAAATGCTTTTAAGCGCATAAAAACTTACAGTCTTGATTTCTGGCTAAATAAAAGCTGTTGCAATGATATTTCCATGCTGAACTGAGTTGTTCTGGCTCAAATATGAAGGCAAACCCACTTTCCTTTCAGTATTTTGCTGCATTTGGCAGAAACAAGCATATTTGCTCATTCGGCCTGAAAATGCTTTTAAGCGCATAAAAACTTACAGTCTTGATTTCTGGCTAAATAAAAGCTGTTGCAATGATATTTCCATGCTGAACTGAGTTGTTCTGGCTCAAATATGAAGGCAAACCCACTTTCCTTTCAGTATTTTGCTGCATTTGGCAGAAACAAGCATATTTGCTCATTCGGCCTGAAAATGCTTTTAAGCGCATAAAAACTTACCATCTTGATTTCTGGCTAAATAAAAGCTGTTGCAATGATATTTCCATGCTGAACTGAGTTGTTCTGGCTCAAATATGAAGGCAAACCCACTTTCCTTTCAGTATGTTGCTGCATTTGGCAGAAACAAGCATATTTGCTCATTCGGCCTGAAAATGCTTTTAAGCGCATAAAAACTTACACTCTTGATTTCTGGCTAAATAAAAGCTGTTGCAATGATATTTCCATGCTGAACTGAGTTGTTCTGGCTCAAATATGAAGGCAAACCCACTTTCCTTTCAGTATTTTGCTGCATTTGGCAGAAACAAGCATATTTGCTCATTCGGCCTGAAAATGCTTTTAAGCGCATAAAAACTTACACTCTTGATTTCTGGCTAAATAAAAGCTGTTGCAATGATATTTCCATGCTGAACTGAGTTGTTCTGGCTCAAATATGAAGGCAAACCCACTGTCCTTTCAGTATTTTGCTGCATTTGGCAGAAACAAGCATATTTGCTCATTCGGCCTGAAAATGCTTTTAAGCGCATAAAAACTTACACTCTTGATTTCTGGCTAAATAAAAGCTGTTGCAATGATATTTCCATGCTGAACTGAGTTGTTCTGGCTCAAATATGAAGGCAAACCCACTTTCCTCTCAGTATTTTGCTGCATTTGGCAGAAATCAGCTCATTCGGCCTGAAAATGCTTTTAAGCGCATAAAAACTTACACTCTTGATTTCTGGCTAAATAAAAGCTGTTGCAATGATATTTCCATGCTGAACTGAGTTGTTCTGGCTCAAATATGAAGGCAAACCCACTTTCCTTTCAGTATTTTGCTGCATTTGGCAGAAACAAGCATATTTGCTCATTCGGCCTGAAAATGCTTTTAAGCGCATAAAAACTTACACTCTTGATTTCTGGCTAAATAAAAGCTGTTGCAATGATATTTCCATGCTGAACTGAGTTGTTCTGGCTCAAATATGAAGGCAAACCCACTTTCCTTTCAGTATTTTGCTGCATTTGGCAGAAACAAGCATATTTGCTCATTCGGCCTGAAAATGCTTTTAAGCGCATAAAAACTTACAGTCTTGATTTCTGGCTAAATAAAAGCTGTTGCAATGATATTTCCATGCTGAACTGAGTTGTTCTGGCTCAAATATGAAGGCAAACCCACTTTCCTTTCAGTATTTTGCTGCATTTGGCAGAAACAAGCATATTTGCTCATTCGGCCTGAAAATGCTTTTAAGCGCATAAAAACTTACACTCTTGATTTCTGGCTAAATAAAAGCTGTTGCAATGATATTTCCATGCTGAACTGAGTTGTTCTGGCTCAAATATGAAGGCAAACCCACTTTCCTCTCAGTATTTTGCTGCATTTGGCAGAAACAAGTATATTTACTCATTCGGCCTGAAAATGCTTTTAAGCGCATAAAAACTTACAGTCTTGATTTCTGGCTAAATAAAAGCTGTTGCAATGATATTTCCATGCTGAACTGAGTTGTTCTGGCTCAAATATGAAGGCAAACCCACTTTCCTTTCAGTATTTTGCTGCATTTGGCAGAAACAAGCATATTTGCTCATTCGGCCTGAAAATGCTTTTAAGCGCATAAAAACTTACACTCTTGATTTCTGGCTAAATAAAAGCTGTTGCAATGATATTTCCATGCTGAACTGAGTTGTTCTGGCTCAAATATGAAGGCAAACCCACTTTCCTTTCAGTGTTTTGCTGCATTTGGCAGAAACAAGCATATTTGATCATTCGGCCTGAAAATGCTTTTAAGCGCATAAAAACTTACACTCTTGATTTCTGGCTAAATAAAAGCTGTTGCAATGATATTTCCATGCTGAACTGAGTTGTTCTGGCTCAAATATGAAGGCAAACCCACTTTCCTCTCAGTATTTTGCTGCATTTGGCAGAAACAAGCATATTTGCTCATTCGGCCTGAAAATGCTTTTAAGCGCATAAAAACTTACACTCTTGATTTCTGGCTAAATAAAAGCTGTTGCAATGATATTTCCATGCTGAACTGAGTTGTTCTGGCTCAAATATGAAGGCAAACCCACTTTCCTTTCAGTATTTTGCTGCATTTGGCAGAAACAAGCATATTTGCTCATTCGGCCTGAAAATGCTTTTAAGCGCATAAAAACTTACACTCTTGATTTCTGGCTAAATAAAAGCTGTTGCAATGATATTTCCATGCTGAACTGAGTTGTTCTGGCTCAAATATGAAGGCAAACCCACTTTCCTTTCAGTATTTTGCTGCATTTGGCAGAAACAAGCATATTTGCTCATTCGGCCTGAAAATGCTTTTAAGCGCATAAAAACTTACACTCTTGATTTCTGGCTAAATAAAAGCTGTTGCAATGATATTTCCATGCTGAACTGAGTTGTTCTGGCTCAAATATGAAGGCAAACCCACTTTCCTTTCAGTATTTTGCTGCATTTGGCAGAAACAAGCATATTTGCTCATTCGGCCTGAAAATGCTTTTAAGCGCATAAAAACTTACCATCTTGATTTCTGGCTAAATAAAAGCTGTTGCAATGATATTTCCATGCTGAACTGAGTTGTTCTGGCTCAAATATGAAGGCAAACCCACTTTCCTTTCAGTATTTTGCTGCATTTGGCAGATACAAGCATATTTGCTCATTCGGCCTGAAAATGCTTTTAAGCGCATAAAAACTTACACTCTTGATTTCTGGCTAAATAAAAGCTGTTGCAATGATATTTCCATGCTGAACTGAGTTGTTCTGGCTCAAATATGAAGGCAAACCCACTTTCCTTTCAGTATTTTGCTGCATTTGGCAGAAACAAGCATATTTGCTCATTCGGCCTGAAAATGCTTTTAAGCGCATAAAAACTTACAGTCTTGATTTCTGGCTAAATAAAAGCTGTTGCAATGATATTTCCATGCTGAACTGAGTTGTTCTGGCTCAAATATGAAGGCAAACCCACTTTCCTTTCAGTATTTTGCTGCATACGGCAGAAACAAGCATATTTGCTCATTCGGCCTGAAAATGCTTTTAAGCGCATAAAAACTTACAGTCTTGATTTCTGGCTAAATAAAAGCTGTTGCAATGATATTTCCATGCTGAACTGAGTTGTTCTGGCTCAAATATGAAGGCAAACCCACTTTCCTTTCAGTATTTTGCTGCATTTGGCAGAAACAAGCATATTTGCTCATTCGGCCTGAAAATGCTTTTAAGCACATAAAAACTTACAGTCTTGATTTCTGGCTAAATAAAAGCTGTTGCAATGATATTTCCATGCTGAACTGAGTTGTTCTGGCTCAAATATGAAGGCAAACCCACTTTCCTTTCAGTATTTTGCTGCATTTGGCAGAAACAAGCATATTTGCTCATTCGGCCTGAAAATGCTTTTAAGCGCATAAAAACTTACACTCTTGATTTCTGGCTAAATAAAAGCTGTTGCAATGATATTTCCATGCTGAACTGAGTTGTTCTGGCTCAAATATGAAGGCAAACCCACTTTCCTTTCAGTATGTTGCTGCATTTGGCAGAAACAAGCATATTTGCTCATTCGGCCTGAAAATGCTTTTAAGCGCATAAAAACTTACACTCTTGATTTCTGGCTAAATAAAAGCTGTTGCAAAGATATTTCCATGCTGAACTGAGTTGTTCTGGCTCAAATATGAAGGCAAACCCACTTTCCTTTCAGTATGTTGCTGCATTTGGCAGAAACAAGCATATTTGCTCATTCGGCCTGAAAATGCTTTTAAGCGCATAAAAACTTACACTCTTGATTTCTGGCTAAATAAAAGCTGTTGCAATGATATTTCCATGCTGAACTGAGTTGTTCTGGCTCAAATATGAAGGCAAACCCACTTTCCTTTCAGTATTTTGCTGCATTTGGCAGAAACAAGCATATTTGCTCATTCGGCCTGAAAATGCTTTTAAGCGCATAAAAACTTACACTCTTGATTTCTGGCTAAATAAAAGCTGTTGCAATGATATTTCCATGCTGAACTGAGTTGTTCTGGCTCAAATATGAAGGCAAACCCACTTTCCTCTCAGTATTTTGCTGCATTTGGCAGAAATCAGCTCATTCGGCCTGAAAATGCTTTTAAGCGCATAAAAACTTACACTCTTGATTTCTGGCTAAATAAAAGCTGTTGCAATGTTATTTCCATGCTGAACTGAGTTGTTCTGGCTCAAATATGAAGGCAAACCCACTTTCCTTTCAGTATTTTGCTGCATTTGGCAGAAACAAGCATATTTGCTCATTCGGCCTGAAAATGCTTTTAAGCGCATAAAAACTTACACTCTTGATTTCTGGCTAAATAAAAGCTGTTGCAATGATATTTCCATGCTGAACTGAGTTGTTCTGGCTCAAATATGAAGGCAAACCCACTTTCCTCTCAGTATTTTGCTGCATTTGGCAGAAATCAGCTCATTCGGCCTGAAAATGCTTTTAAGCGCATAAAAACTTACACTCTTGATTTCTGGCTAAATAAAAGCTGTTGCAATGATATTTCCATGCTGAACTGAGTTGTTCTGGCTCAAATATGAAGGCAAACCCACTTTCCTTTCAGTATTTTGCTGCATTTGGCAGAAACAAGCATATTTGCTCATTCGGCCTGAAAATGCTTTTAAGCGCATAAAAACTTACACTCTTGATTTCTGGCTAAATAAAAGCTGTTGCAATGATATTTCCATGCTGAACTGAGTTGTTCTGGCTCAAATATGAAGGCAAACCCACTTTCCTTTCAGTATTTTGCTGCATTTGGCAGAAACAAGCATATTTGCTCATTCGGCCTGAAAATGCTTTTAAGCGCATAAAAACTTACACTCTTGATTTCTGGCTAAATAAAAGCTGTTGCAATGATATTTCCATGCTGAACTGAGTTGTTCTGGCTCAAATATGAAGGCAAACCCACTTTCCTCTCAGTATTTTGCTGCATTTGGCAGAAACAAGTATATTTACTCATTCGGCCTGAAAATGCTTGTAAGCGCATAAAAACTTACAGTCTTGATTTCTGGCTAAATAAAAGCTGTTGCAATGATATTTCCATGCTGAACTGAGTTGTTCTGGCTCAAATATGAAGGCAAACCCACTTTCCTTTCAGTATTTTGCTGCATTTGGCAGAAACAAGCATATTTGCTCATTCGGCCTGAAAATGCTTTTAAGCGCATAAAAACTTACACTCTTGATTTCTGGCTAAATAAAAGCTGTTGCAATGATATTTCCATGCTGAACTGAGTTGTTCTGGCTCAAATATGAAGGCAAACCCACTTTCCTTTCAGTATTTTGCTGCATTTGGCAGAAACAAGCATATTTGCTCATTCGGCCTGAAAATGCTTTTAAGCGCATAAAAACTTACACTCTTGATTTCTGGCTAAATAAAAGCTGTTGCAATGATATTTCCATGCTGAACTGAGTTGTTCTGGCTCAAATATGAAGGCAAACCCACTTTCCTTTCAGTGTTTTGCTGCATTTGGCAGAAACAAGCATATTTGATCATTCGGCCTGAAAATGCTTTTAAGCGCATAAAAACTTACACTCTTGATTTCTGGCTAAATAAAAGCTGTTGCAATGATATTTCCATGCTGAACTGAGTTGTTCTGGCTCAAATATGAAGGCAAACCCACTTTCCTCTCAGTATTTTGCTGCATTTGGCAGAAATCAGCTCATTCGGCCTGAAAATGCTTTTAAGCGCATAAAAACTTACAGTCTTGATTTCTGGCTAAATAAAAGCTGTTGCAATGATATTTCCATGCTGAACTGAGTTGTTCTGGCTCAAATATGAAGGCAAACCCACTTTCCTTTCAGTATTTTGCTGCATTTGGCAGAAACAAGCATATTTGCTCATTCGGCCTGAAAATGCTTTTAAGCGCATAAAAACTTACACTCTTGATTTCTGGCTAAATAAAAGCTGTTGCAATGATATTTCCATGCTGAACTGAGTTGTTCTGGCTCAAATATGAAGGCAAACCCACTTTCCTTTCAGTATTTTGCTGCATTTGGCAGAAACAAGCATATTTGCTCATTCGGCCTGAAAATGCTTTTAAGCGCATAAAAACTTACACTCTTGATTTCTGGCTAAATAAAAGCTGTTGCAATGATATTTCCATGCTGAACTGAGTTGTTCTGGCTCAAATATGAAGGCAAACCCACTTTCCTTTCAGTGTTTTGCTGCATTTGGCAGAAACAAGCATATTTGATCATTCGGCCTGAAAATGCTTTTAAGCGCATAAAAACTTACACTCTTGATTTCTGGCTAAATAAAAGCTGTTGCAATGATATTTCCATGCTGAACTGAGTTGTTCTGGCTCAAATATGAAGGCAAACCCACTTTCCTCTCAGTATTTTGCTGCATTTGGCAGAAATCAGCTCATTCGGCCTGAAAATGCTTTTAAGCGCATAAAAACTTACACTCTTGATTTCTGGCTAAATAAAAGCTGTTGCAATGATATTTCCATGCTGAACTGAGTTGTTCTGGCTCAAATATGAAGGCAAACCCACTTTCCTTTCAGTATTTTGCTGCATTTGGCAGAAACAAGCATATTTGCTCATTCGGCCTGAAAATGCTTTTAAGCGCATAAAAACTTACACTCTTGATTTCTGGCTAAATAAAAGCTGTTGCAATGATATTTCCATGCTGAACTGAGTTGTTCTGGCTCAAATATGAAGGCAAACCCACTTTCCTTTCAGTGTTTTGCTGCATTTGGCAGAAACAAGCATATTTGATCATTCGGCCTGAAAATGCTTTTAAGCGCATAAAAACTTACACTCTTGATTTCTGGCTAAATAAAAGCTGTTGCAATGATATTTCCATGCTGAACTGAGTTGTTCTGGCTCAAATATGAAGGCAAACCCACTTTCCTCTCAGTATTTTGCTGCATTTGGCAGAAATCAGCTCATTCGGCCTGAAAATGCTTTTAAGCGCATAAAAACTTACAGTCTTGATTTCTGGCTAAATAAAAGCTGTTGCAATGATATTTCCATGCTGAACTGAGTTGTTCTGGCTCAAATATGAAGGCAAACCCACTTTCCTCTCAGTATTTTGCTGCATTTGGCAGAAATCAGCTCATTCGGCCTGAAAATGCTTTTAAGCGCATAAAAACTTACACTCTTGATTTCTGGCTAAATAAAAGCTGTTGCAATGATATTTCCATGCTGAACTGAGTTGTTCTGGCTCAAATATGAAGGCAAACCCACTTTCCTTTCAGTATTTTGCTGCATTTGGCAGAAACAAGCATATTTGCTCATTCGGCCTGAAAATGCTTTTAAGCGCATAAAAACTTACACTCTTGATTTCTGGCTGAATAAAAGCTGTTGCAATGATATTTCCATGCTGAACTGAGTTGTTCTGGCTCAAATATGAAGGCAAACCCACTTTCCTTTCAGTATGTTGCTGCATTTGGCAGATACAAGCATATTTGCTCGTTCGGCCTGAAAATGCTTTTAAGCGCATAAAAACTTACCATCTTGATTTCTGGCTAAATAAAAGCTGTTGCAATGATATTTCCATGCTGAACTGAGTTGTTCTGGCTCAAATATGAAGGCAAACCCACTTTCCTTTCAGTATTTTGCTGCATACGGCAGAAACAAGCATATTTGCTCATTCGGCCTGAAAATGCTTTTAAGCGCATAAAAACTTACACTCTTGATTTCTGGCTAAATAAAAGCTGTTGCAATGATATTTCCATGCTGAACTGAGTTGTTCTGGCTCAAATATGAAGGCAAACCCACTTTCCTTTCAGTATTTTGCTGCATTTGGCATAAACAAGCATATTTGCTCATTCGGCCTGAAAATGCTTTTAAGCGCATAAAAACTTACACTCTTGATTTCTGGCTAAATAAAAGCTGTTGCAATGATATTTCCATGCTGAACTGAGTTGTTCTGGCTCAAATATGAAGGCAAACCCACTTTCCTTTCAGTATTTTGCTGCATTTGGCAGAAACAAGCATATTTGCTCATTCGGCCTGAAAATGCTTTTAAGCGCATAAAAACTTACACTCTTGATTTCTGGCTAAATAAAAGCTGTTGCAATGATATTTCCATGCTGAACTGAGTTGTTCTGGCTCAAATATGAAGGCAAACCCACTTTCCTTTCAGTATTTTGCTGCATTTGGCAGAAACAAGCATATTTGCTCATTCGGCCTGAAAATGCTTTTAAGCGCATAAAAACTTACACTCTTGATTTCTGACTAAATAAAAGCTGTTGCAATGATATTTCCATGCTGAACTGAGTTGTTCTGGCTCAAATATGAAGGCAAACCCACTTTCCTTTCAGTATTTTGCTGCATTTGGCAGAAACAAGCATATTTGCTCATTCGGCCTGAAAATGCTTTTAAGCGCATAAAAACTTACACTCTTGATTTCTGGCTAAATAAAAGCTGTTGCAATGATATTTCCATGCTGAACTGAGTTGTTCTGGCTCAAATATGAAGGCAAACCCACTTTCCTTTCAGTATTTTGCTGCATTTGGCAGAAACAAGCATATTTGCTCATTCGGCCTGAAAATGCTTTTAAGCGCATAAAAACTTACACTCTTGATTTCTGGCTAAATAAAAGCTGTTGCAATGATATTTCCATGCTGAACTGAGTTGTTCTGGCTCAAATATGAAGGCAAACCCACTTTCCTCTCAGTATTTTGCTGCATTTGGCAGAAACAAGTATATTTACTCATTCGGCCTGAAAATGCTTTTAAGCGCATAAAAACTTACAGTCTTGATTTCTGGCTAAATAAAAGCTGTTGCAATGATATTTCCATGCTGAACTGAGTTGTTCTGGCTCAAATATGAAGGCAAACCCACTTTCCTTTCAGTATTTTGCTGCATTTGGCAGAAACAAGCATATTTGCTCATTCGGCCTGAAAATGCTTTTAAGCGCATAAAAACTTACACTCTTGATTTCTGGCTAAATAAAAGCTGTTGCAATGATATTTCCATGCTGAACTGAGTTGTTCTGGCTCAAATATGAAGGCAAACCCACTTTCCTTTCAGTGTTTTGCTGCATTTGGCAGAAACAAGCATATTTGCTCATTCGGCCTGAAAATGCTTTTAAGCGCATAAAAACTTAAACTCTTGATTTCTGGCTAAATAAAAGCTGTTGCAATGATATTTCCATGCTGAACTGAGTTGTTCTGGCTCAAATATGAAGGCAAACCCACTTTCCTCTCAGTATTTTGCTGCATTTGGCAGAAATCAGCTCATTCGGCCTGAAAATGCTTTTAAGCGCATAAAAACTTACACTCTTGATTTCTGGCTAAATAAAAGCTGTTGCAATGATATTTCCATGCTGAACTGAGTTGTTCTGGCTCAAATATGAAGGCAAACCCACTTTCCTCTCAGTATTTTGCTGCATTTGGCAGAAATCAGCTCATTCGGCCTGAAAATGCTTTTAAGCGCATAAAAACTTACACTCTTGATTTCTGGCTAAATAAAAGCTGTTGCAATGATATTTCCATGCTGAACTGAGTTGTTCTGGCTCAAATATGAAGGCAAACCCACTTTCCTTTCAGTATTTTGCTGCATTTGGCAGAAACAAGCATATTTGCTCATTCGGCCTGAAAATGCTTTTAAGCGCATAAAAACTTACACTCTTGATTTCTGGCTAAATAAAAGCTGTTGCAATGATATTTCCATGCTGAACTGAGTTGTTCTGGCTCAAATATGAAGGCAAACCCACTTTCCTTTCAGTATGTTGCTGCATTTGGCAGATACAAGCATATTTGCTCATTCGGCCTGAAAATGCTTTTAAGCGCATCAAAACTTACACTCTTGATTTCTGGCTAAATAAAAGCTGTTGCAATGATATTTCCATGCTGAACTGAGTTGTTCTGGCTCAAATATGAAGGCAAACCCACTTTCCTTTCAGTATTTTTCTGCATTTGGCAGAAACAAGCATATTTGCTCATTCGGCCTGAAAATGCTTTTAAGCGCATAAAAACTTACACTCTTGATTTCTGACTAAATAAAAGCTGTTGCAATGATATTTCCATGCTGAACTGAGTTGTTCTGGCTCAAATATGAAGGCAAACCCACTTTCCTTTCAGTATTTTGCTGCATTTGGCAGAAACAAGCATATTTGCTCATTCGGCCTGAAAATGCTCGTAAGCGCATAAAAACTTACACTCTTGATTTCTGGCTAAATAAAAGCTGTTGCAATGATATTTCCATGCTGAACTGAGTTGTTCTGGCTCAAATATGAAGAAAAACCCACTTTCCTTTCAGTATTTTGCTGCATTTGGCAGAAACAAGCATATTTGCTCATTCGGCCTGAAAATGCTTTTAAGCGCATAAAAACTTACAGTCTTGATTTCTGGCTAAATAAAAGCTGTTGCAATGATATTTCCATGCTGAACTGAGTTGTTCTGGCTCAAATATGAAGGCAAACCCACTTTCCTTTCAGTATTTTGCTGCATTTGGCAGAAACAAGCATATTTGCTCATTCGGACTGAAAATGCTTTTAAGCGCATAAAAATTTACACTCTTGATTTCTGGCTAAATAAAAGCTGTTGCAATGATATTTCCATGCTGAACTGAGTTGTTCTGGCTCAAATATGAAGGCATCCCACTTTCCTTTCAGGATTTTGCTGCATTTGGCAGAAACAAGCATATTTGCTCATTCGGCCTGAAAATGCTTTTAAGCGCATAAAAACTTACAGTCTTGATTTCTGGCTAAATAAAAGCTGTTGCAATGATATTTCCATGCTGAACTGAGTTGTTCTGGCTCAAATATGAAGGCAAACCCACTTTCCTTTCAGTATTTTGCTGCATTTGGCAGAAACAAGCATATTTGCTCATTCGGCCTGAAAATGCTTTTAAGCGCATAAAAACTTACAGTCTTGATTTCTGGCTAAATAAAAGCTGTTGCAATGATATTTCCATGCTGAACTGAGTTGTTCTGGCTCAAATATGAAGGCAAACCCACTTTCCTTTCAGTATTTTGCTGCATTTGGCAGAAACAAGCATATTTGCTCATTCGGCCTGAAAATGCTTTTAAGCGCATAAAAACTTACACTCTTGATTTCTGGCTAAATAAAAGCTGTTGCAATGATATTTCCATGCTGAACTGAGTTGTTCTGGCTCAAATATGAAGGCAAACCCACTTTCCTTTCAGTATTTTGCTGCATTTGGCAGAAACAAGCATATTTGCTCATTCGGCCTGAAAATGCTTTTAAGCGCATAAAAACTTACACTCTTGATTTCTGGCTAAATAAAAGCTGTTGCAATGATATTTCCATGCTGAACTGAGTTGTTCTGGCTCAAATATGAAGGCAAACCCACTTTCCTTTCAGTATTTTGCTGCATTTGGCAGAAACAAGCATATTTGCTCATTCGGCCTGAAAATGCTTTTAAGCGCATAAAAACTTACACTCTTGATTTCTGGCTAAATAAAAGCTGTTGCAATGATATTTCCATGCTGAACTGAGTTGTTCTGGCTCAAATATGAAGGCAAACCCACTTTCCTTTCAGTATTTTGCTGCATTTGGCAGAAACAAGCATATTTGCTCATTCGGCCTGAAAATGCTTTTAAGCGCATAAAAACTTACACTCTTGATTTCTGGCTAAATAAAAGCTGTTGCAATGATATTTCCATGCTGAACTGAGTTGTTCTGGCTCAAATATGAAGGCAAACCCACTTTCCTTTCAGTATTTTGCTGCATTTGGCAGAAACAAGCATATTTGCTCATTCGGCCTGAAAATGCTTTTAAGCGCATAAAAACTTACAGTCTTGATTTCTGGCTAAATAAAAGCTGTTGCAATGATATTTCCATGCTGAACTGAGTTGTTCTGGCTCAAATATGAAGGCAAACCCACTTTCCTCTCAGTATTTTGCTGCATTTGGCAGAAATCAGCTCATTCGGCCTGAAAATGCTTTTAAGCGCATAAAAACTTACACTCTTGATTTCTGGCTAAATAAAAGCTGTTGCAATGATATTTCCATGCTGAACTGAGTTGTTCTGGCTCAAATATGAAGGCAAACCCACTTTCCTTTCAGTATTTTGCTGCATTTGGCAGAAACAAGCATATTTGCTCATTCGGCCTGAAAATGCTTTTAAGCGCATAAAAACTTACACTCTTGATTTCTGGCTAAATAAAAGCTGTTGCAATGATATTTCCATGCTGAACTGAGTTGTTCTGGCTCAAATATGAAGGCAAACCCACTTTCCTTTCAGTATTTTGCTGCATTTGGCAGAAACAAGCATATTTGCTCATTCGGCCTGAAAATGCTTTTAAGCGCATAAAAACTTACAGTCTTGATTTCTGGCTAAATAAAAGCTGTTGCAATGATATTTCCATGCTGAACTGAGTTGTTCTGGCTCAAATATGAAGGCAAACCCACTTTCCTTTCAGTATTTTGCTGCATTTGGCAGAAACAAGCATATTTGCTCATTCGGCCTGAAAATGCTTTTAAGCGCATAAAAACTTACACTCTTGATTTCTGGCTAAATAAAAGCTGTTGCAATGATATTTCCATGCTGAACTGAGTTGTTCTGGCTCAAATATGAAGGCAAACCCACTTTCCTTTCAGTATTTTGCTGCATTTGGCAGAAACAAGCATATTTGCTCATTCGGCCTGAAAATGCTTTTAAGCGCATAAAAACTTACACTCTTGATTTCTGGCTAAATAAAAGCTGTTGCAATGATATTTCCATGCTGAACTGAGTTGTTCTGGCTCAAATATGAAGGCAAACCCACTTTCCTTTCAGTATTTTGCTGCATTTGGCAGAAACAAGCATATTTGCTCATTCGGCCTGAAAATGCTTTTAAGCGCATAAAAACTTACACTCTTGATTTCTGGCTAAATAAAAGCTGTTGCAATGATATTTCCATGCTGAACTGAGTTGTTCTGGCTCCAATATGAAGGCAAACCCACTTTCCTTTCAGTGTTTTGCTGCATTTGGCAGAAACAAGCATATTTGATCATTCGGCCTGAAAATGCTTTTAAGCGCATAAAAACTTACACTCTTGATTTCTGGCTAAATAAAAGCTGTTGCAATGATATTTCCATGCTGAACTGAGTTGTTCTGGCTCAAATATGAAGGCAAACCCACTTTCCTCTCAGTATTTTGCTGCATTTGGCAGAAATCAGCTCATTCGGCCTGAAAATGCTTTTAAGCGCATAAAAACTTACACTCTTGATTTCTGGCTAAATAAAAGCTGTTGCAATGATATTTCCATGCTGAACTGAGTTGTTCTGGCTCAAATATGAAGGCAAACCCACTTTCCTTTCAGTATTTTGCTGCATTTGGCAGAAACAAGCATATTTGCTCATTCGGCCTGAAAATGCTTTTAAGCGCATAAAAACTTACACTCTTGATTTCTGGCTAAATAAAAGCTGTTGCAATGATATTTCCATGCTGAACTGAGTTGTTCTGGCTCAAATATGAAGGCAAACCCACTTTCCTTTCAGTATTTTGCTGCATTTGGCAGAAATCAGCTCATTCGGCCTGAAAATGCTTTTAAGCGCATAAAAACTTACACTCTTGATTTCTGGCTAAATAAAAGCTGTTGCAATAATATTTCCATGCTGAACTGAGTTGTTCTGGCTCAAATATGAAGGCAAACCCACTTTCCTCTCAGTATTTTGCTGCATTTGGCAGAAATCAGCTCATTCGGCCTGAAAATGCTTTTAAGCGCATAAAAACTTACACTCTTGATTTCTGGCTAAATAAAAGCTGTTGCAATGATATTTCCATGCTGAACTGAGTTGTTCTGGCTCAAATATGAAGGCAAACCCACTTTCCTTTCAGTATTTTGCTGCATTTGGCAGAAACAAGCATATTTGCTCATTCGGCCTGAAAATGCTTTTAAGCGCATAAAAACTTACACTCTTGATTTCTGGCTAAATAAAAGCTGTTGCAATGATATTTCCATGCTGAACTGAGTTGTTCTGGCTCAAATATGAAGGCAAACCCACTTTCCTTTCAGTATTTTGCTGCATTTGGCAGAAACAAGCATATTTGCTCATTCGGACTGAAAATGCTTTTAAGCGCATAAAAACTTACACTCTTGATTTCTGGCTAAATAAAAGCTGTTGCAATGATATTTCCATGCTGAACTGAGTTGTTCTGGCTCAAATATGAAGGCAAACCCACTTTCCTTTCAGTATTTTGCTGCATTTGGCAGAAACAAGCATATTTGCTCATTCGGCCTGAAAATGCTTTTAAGCGCATAAAAACTTACAGTCTTGATTTCTGGCTAAATAAAAGCTGTTGCAATGATATTTCCATGCTGAACTGAGTTGTTGTGGCTCAAATATGAAGGCAAACCCACTTTCCTTTCAGTATGTTGCTGCATTTGGCAGATACAAGCATATTTGCTCATTCGGCCTGAAAATGCTTTTAAGCGCATAAAAACTTACACTCTTGATTTCTGGCTAAATAAAAGCTGTTGCAATGATATTTCCATGCTGAACTGAGTTGTTCTGGCTCAAATATGAAGGCAAACCCACTTTCCTTTCAGTATTTTGCTGCATTTGGCAGAAACAAGCATATTTGCTCATTCGGCCTGAAAATGCTTTTAAGCGCATAAAAACTTACACTCTTGATTTCTGGCTAAATAAAAGCTGTTGCAATGATATTTCCATGCTGAACTGAGTTGTTCTGGCTCAAATATGAAGGCAAACCCACTTTCCTTTCAGTATTTTGCTGCATTTGGCAGAAACAAGCATATTTGCTCATTCGGCCTGAAAATGCTTTTAAGCGCATAAAAACTTACACTCTTGATTTCTGGCTAAATAAAAGCTGTTGCAATGATATTTCCATGCTGAACTGAGTTGTTCTGGCTCAAATATGAAGGCAAACCCACTTTCCTTTCAGTATTTTGCTGCATTTGGCAGAAACAAGCATATTTGCTCATTCGGCCTGAAAATGCTTTTAAGCGCATAAAATCTTACAGTCTTGATTTCTGGCTAAATAAAAGCTGTTGCAATGATATTTCCATGCTGAACTGAGTTGTTCTGGCTCAAATATGAAGGCAAACCCACTTTCCTTTCAGTATTTTGCTGCATTTGGCAGAAACAAGCATATTTGCTCATTCGGCCTGAAAATGCTTTTAAGCGCATAAAAACTTACAGTCTTGATTTCTGGCTAAATAAAAGCTGTTGCAATGATATTTCCATGCTGAACTGAGTTGTTCTGGCTCAAATATGAAGGCAAACCCACTTTCCTTTCAGTATTTTGCTGCATTTGGCAGAAACAAGCATATTTGCTCATTCGGCCTGAAAATGCTTTTAAGCGCATAAAAACTTACAGTCTTGATTTCTGGCTAAATAAAAGCTGTTGCAATGATATTTCCATGCTGAACTGAGTTGTTCTGGCTCAAATATGAAGGCAAACCCACTTTCCTTTCAGTATTTTGCTGCATTTGGCAGATACAAGCATATTTGCTCATTCGGCCTGAAAATGCTTTTAAGCGCATAAAAACTTACACTCTTGATTTCTGGCTAAATAAAAGCTGTTGCAATGATATTTCCATGCTGAACTGAGTTGTTCTGGCTCAAATATGAAGGCAAACCCACTTTCCTTTCAGTATTTTGCTGCATTTGGCAGATACAAGCATATTTGGTCATTCGGCCTGAAAATGCTTTTAAGCGCATAAAAACTTACACTCTTGATTTCTGGCTAAATAAAAGCTGTTGCAATGATATTTCCATGCTGAACTGAGTTGTTCTGGCTCAAATATGAAGGCAAACCCACTTTCCTTTCAGTATTTTGCTGCATTTGGCAGAAACAAGCATATTTGCTCATTCGGCCTGAAAATGCTTTTAAGCGCATAAAAACTTACAGTCTTGATTTCTGGCTAAATAAAAGCTGTTGCAATGATATTTCCATGCTGAACTGAGTTGTTCTGGCTCAAATATGAAGGCAAACCCACTTTCCTTTCAGTATGTTGCTGCATTTGGCAGAAACAAGCATATTTGCTCATTCGGCCTGAAAATGCTTTTAAGCGCATAAAAACTTACACTCTTGATTTCTGGCTAAATAAAAGCTGTTGCAATGATATTTCCATGCTGAACTGAGTTGTTCTGGCTCAAATATGAAGGCAAACCCACTTTCCTTTCAGTATTTTGCTGCATTTGGCAGAAACAAGCATATTTGCTCATTCGGCCTGAAAATGCTTTTAAGCGCATAAAAACTTACACTCTTGATTTCTGGCTAAATAAAAGCTGTTGCAATGATATTTCCATGCTGAACTGAGTTGTTCTGGCTCAAATATGAAGGCAAACCCACTTTCCTTTCAGTATTTTGCTGCATTTGGCAGAAACAAGCATATTTGCTCATTCGGCCTGAAAATGCTTTTAAGCGCATAAAAACTTACACTCTTGATTTCTGGCTAAATAAAAGCTGTTGCAATGATATTTCCATGCTGAACTGAGTTGTTCTGGCTCAAATATGAAGGCAAACCCACTTTCCTCTCAGTATTTTGCTGCATTTGGCAGAAATCAGCTCATTCGGCCTGAAAATGCTTTTAAGCGCATAAAAACTTACACTCTTGATTTCTGGCTAAATAAAAGCTGTTGCAATGATATTTCCATGCTGAACTGAGTTGTTCTGGCTCAAATATGAAGGCAAACCCACTTTCCTTTCAGTATTTTGCTGCATTTGGCAGAAACAAGCATATTTGCTCATTCGGCCTGAAAATGCTTTTAAGCGCATAAAAACTTACAGTCTTGATTTCTGGCTAAATAAAAGCTGTTGCAATGATATTTCCATGCTGAACTGAGTTGTTCTGGCTCAAATATGAAGGCAAACCCACTTTCCTTTCAGTATTTTGCTGCATTTGGCAGAAACAAGCATATTTGCTCATTCGGCCTGAAAATGCTTTTAAGCGCATAAAAACTTACACTCTTGATTTCTGGCTAAATAAAAGCTGTTGCAATGATATTTCCATGCTGAACTGAGTTGTTCTGGCTCAAATATGAAGGCAAACCCACTTTCCTTTCAGTATTTTGCTGCATTTGGCAGAAACAAGTATATTTACTCATTCGGCCTGAAAATGCTTTTAAGCGCATAAAAACTTACAGTCTTGATTTCTGGCTAAATAAAAGCTGTTGCAATGATATTTCCATGCTGAACTGAGTTGTTCTGGCTCAAATATGAAGGCAAACCCACTTTCCTTTCAGTATTTTGCTGCATTTGGCAGAAACAAGCATATTTGCTCATTCGGCCTGAAAATGCTTTTAAGCGCATAAAAACTTACACTCTTGATTTCTGGCTAAATAAAAGCTGTTGCAATGATATTTCCATGCTGAACTGAGTTGTTCTGGCTCAAATATGAAGGCAAACCCACTTTCCTTTCAGTGTTTTGCTGCATTTGGCAGAAACAAGCATATTTGATCATTCGGCCTGAAAATGCTTTTAAGCGCATAAAAACTTACACTCTTGATTTCTGGCTAAATAAAAGCTGTTGCAATGATATTTCCATGCTGAACTGAGTTGTTCTGGCTCAAATATGAAGGCAAACCCACTTTCCTCTCAGTATTTTGCTGCATTTGGCAGAAACAAGCATATTTGCTCATTCGGCCTGAAAATGCTTTTAAGCGCATAAAAACTTACACTCTTGATTTCTGGCTAAATAAAAGCTGTTGCAATGATATTTCCATGCTGAACTGAGTTGTTCTGGCTCAAATATGAAGGCAAACCCACTTTCCTTTCAGTATTTTGCTGCATTTGGCAGAAACAAGCATATTTGCTCATTCGGCCTGAAAATGCTTTTAAGCGCATAAAAACTTACACTCTTGATTTCTGGCTAAATAAAAGCTGTTGCAATGATATTTCCATGCTGAACTGAGTTGTTCTGGCTCAAATATGAAGGCAAACCCACTTTCCTTTCAGTATTTTGCTGCATTTGGCAGAAACAAGCATATTTGCTCATTCGGCCTGAAAATGCTTTTAAGCGCATAAAAACTTACAGTCTTGATTTCTGGCTAAATAAAAGCTGTTGCAATGATATTTCCATGCTGAACTGAGTTGTTCTGGCTCAAATATGAAGGCAAACCCACTTTCCTTTCAGTATTTTGCTGCATTTGGCAGAAACAAGCATATTTGCTCATTCGGCCTGAAAATGCTTTTAAGCGCATAAAAACTTACACTCTTGATTTCTGGCTAAATAAAAGCTGTTGCAATGATATTTCCATGCTGAACTGAGTTGTTCTGGCTCAAATATGAAGGCAAACCCACTTTCCTTTCAGTATTTTGCTGCATTTGGCAGATACAAGCATATTTGCTCATTCGGCCTGAAAATGCTTTTAAGCGCATAAAAACTTACACTCTTGATTTCTGGCTAAATAAAAGCTGTTGCAATGATATTTCCATGCTGAACTGAGTTGTTCTGGCTCAAATATGAAGGCAAACCCACTTTCCTTTCAGTATTTTGCTGCATTTGGCAGAAACAAGCATATTTGCTCATTCGGCCTGAAAATGCTTTTAAGCGCATAAAAACTTACAGTCTTGATTTCTGGCTAAATAAAAGCTGTTGCAATGATATTTCCATGCTGAACTGAGTTGTTCTGGCTCAAATATGAAGGCAAACCCACTTTCCTTTCAGTATTTTGCTGCATACGGCAGAAACAAGCATATTTGCTCATTCGGCCTGAAAATGCTTTTAAGCGCATAAAAACTTACAGTCTTGATTTCTGGCTAAATAAAAGCTGTTGCAATGATATTTCCATGCTGAACTGAGTTGTTCTGGCTCAAATATGAAGGCAAACCCACTTTCCTTTCAGTATTTTGCTGCATTTGGCAGAAACAAGCATATTTGCTCATTCGGCCTGAAAATGCTTTTAAGCGCATAAAAACTTACAGTCTTGATTTCTGGCTAAATAAAAGCTGTTGCAATGATATTTCCATGCTGAACTGAGTTGTTCTGGCTCAAATATGAAGCCAAACCCACTTTCCTTTCAGTATTTTGCTGCATTTGGCAGAAACAAGCATATTTGCTCATTCGGCCTGAAAATGCTTTTAAGCGCATAAAAACTTACACTCTTGATTTCTGGCTAAATAAAAGCTGTTGCAATGATATTTCCATGCTGAACTGAGTTGTTCTGGCTCAAATATGAAGGCAAACCCACTTTCCTTTCAGTATGTTGCTGCATTTGGCAGAAACAAGCATATTTGCTCATTCGGCCTGAAAATGCTTTTAAGCGCATAAAAACTTACACTCTTGATTTCTGGCTAAATAAAAGCTGTTGCAATGATATTTCCATGCTGAACTGAGTTGTTCTGGCTCAAATATGAAGGCAAACCCACTTTCCTTTCAGTATTTTGCTGCATTTGGCAGAAACAAGCATATTTGCTCATTCGGCCTGAAAATGCTTTTAAGCGCATAAAAACTTACACTCTTGATTTCTGGCTAAATAAAAGCTGTTGCAATGATATTTCCATGCTGAACTGAGTTGTTCTGGCTCAAATATGAAGGCAAACCCACTTTCCTCTCAGTATTTTGCTGCATTTGGCAGAAATCAGCTCATTCGGCCTGAAAATGCTTTTAAGCGCATAAAAACTTACACTCTTGATTTCTGGCTAAATAAAAGCTGTTGCAATGATATTTCCATGCTGAACTGAGTTGTTCTGGCTCAAATATGAAGGCAAACCCACTTTCCTTTCAGTATTTTGCTGCATTTGGCAGAAACAAGCATATTTGCTCATTCGGCCTGAAAATGCTTTTAAGCGCATAAAAACTTACACTCTTGATTTCTGGCTAAATAAAAGCTGTTGCAATGATATTTCCATGCTGAACTGAGTTGTTCTGGCTCAAATATGAAGGCAAACCCACTTTCCTTTCAGTATTTTGCTGCATTTGGCAGAAACAAGCATATTTGCTCATTCGGCCTGAAAATGCTTTTAAGCGCATAAAAACTTACACTCTTGATTTCTGGCTAAATAAAAGCTGTTGCAATGATATTTCCATGCTGAACTGAGTTGTTCTGGCTCAAATATGAAGGCAAACCCACTTTCCTCTCAGTATTTTGCTGCATTTGGCAGAAACA
Source organism: Channa argus (assembly GCF_033026475.1). Taxonomy (NCBI): domain Eukaryota; kingdom Metazoa; phylum Chordata; class Actinopteri; order Anabantiformes; family Channidae; genus Channa; species Channa argus. The sequence continues at coordinate 4,238,392 of NC_090202.1, forward strand.
AGTATATTTACTCATTCGGCCTGAAAATGCTTTTAAGCGCATAAAAACTTACAGTCTTGATTTCTGGCTAAATAAAAGCTGTTGCAATGATATTTCCATGCTGAACTGAGTTGTTCTGGCTCAAATATGAAGGCAAACCCACTTTCCTTTCAGTATTTTGCTGCATTTGGCAGAAACAAGCATATTTGCTCATTCGGCCTGAAAATGCTTTTAAGCGCATAAAAACTTACACTCTTGATTTCTGGCTAAATAAAAGCTGTTGCAATGATATTTCCATGCTGAACTGAGTTGTTCTGGCTCAAATATGAAGGCAAACCCACTTTCCTCTCAGTATTTTGCTGCATTTGGCAGAAATCAGCTCATTCGGCCTGAAAATGCTTTTAAGCGCATAAAAACTTACACTCTTGATTTCTGGCTAAATAAAAGCTGTTGCAATGATATTTCCATGCTGAACTGAGTTGTTCTGGCTCAAATATGAAGGCAAACCCACTTTCCTTTCAGTATTTTGCTGCATTTGGCAGAAACAAGCATATTTGCTCATTCGGCCTGAAAATGCTTTTAAGCGCATAAAAACTTACACTCTTGATTTCTGGCTGAATAAAAGCTGTTGCAATGATATTTCCATGCTGAACTGAGTTGTTCTGGCTCAAATATGAAGGCAAACCCACTTTCCTTTCAGTATGTTGCTGCATTTGGCAGATACAAGCATATTTGCTCGTTCGGCCTGAAAATGCTTTTAAGCGCATAAAAACTTACCATCTTGATTTCTGGCTAAATAAAAGCTGTTGCAATGATATTTCCATGCTGAACTGAGTTGTTCTGGCTCAAATATGAAGGCAAACCCACTTTCCTTTCAGTATTTTGCTGCATACGGCAGAAACAAGCATATTTGCTCATTCGGCCTGAAAATGCTTTTAAGCGCATAAAAACTTACACTCTTGATTTCTGGCTAAATAAAAGCTGTTGCAATGATATTTCCATGCTGAACTGAGTTGTTCTGGCTCAAATATGAAGGCAAACCCACTTTCCTTTCAGTATTTTGCTGCATTTGGCAGAAACAAGCATATTTGCTCATTCGGCCTGAAAATGCTTTTAAGCGCATAAAAACTTACACTCTTGATTTCTGGCTAAATAAAAGCTGTTGCAATGATATTTCCATGCTGAACTGAGTTGTTCTGGCTCAAATATGAAGGCAAACCCACTTTCCTTTCAGTGTTTAGCTGCATTTGGCAGAAACAAGCATATTTGATCATTCGGCCTGAAAATGCTTTTAAGCGCATAAAAACTTACACTCTTGATTTCTGGCTAAATAAAAGCTGTTGCAATGATATTTCCATGCTGAACTGAGTTGTTCTGGCTCAAATATGAAGGCAAACCCACTTTCCTCTCAGTATTTTGCTGCATTTGGCAGAAACAAGCATATTTGCTCATTCGGCCTGAAAATGCTTTTAAGCGCATAAAAACTTACGGTCTTGATTTCTGGCTAAATAAAAGCTGTTGCAATGATATTTCCATGCTGAACTGAGTTGTTCTGGCTCAAATATGAAGGCAAACCCACTTTCCTTTCAGTATTTTGCTGCATTTGGCAGAAACAAGCATATTTGCTCATTCGGCCTGAAAATGCTTTTAAGCGCATAAAAACTTACACTCTTGATTTCTGGCTAAATAAAAGCTGTTGCAATGATATTTCCATGCTGAACTGAGTTGTTCTGGCTCAAATATGAAGGCAAACCCACTTTCCTTTCAGTATTTTGCTGCATTTGGCAGAAACAAGCATATTTGCTCATTCGGCCTGAAAATGCTTTTAAGCGCATAAAAACTTACAGTCTTGATTTCTGGCTAAATAAAAGCTGTTGCAATGATATTTCCATGCTGAACTGAGTTGTTCTGGCTCAAATATGAAGGCAAACCCACTTTCCTTTCAGTATTTTGCTGCATTTGGCAGAAACAAGCATATTTGCTCATTCGGCCTGAAAATGCTTTTAAGCGCATAAAAACTTACACTCTTGATTTCTGGCTAAATAAAAGCTGTTGCAATGATATTTCCATGCTGAACTGAGTTGTTCTGGCTCAAATATGAAGGCAAACCCACTTTCCTTTCAGTATTTTGCTGCATTTGGCAGATACAAGCATATTTGCTCATTCGGCCTGAAAATGCTTTTAAGCGCATAAAAACTTACACTCTTGATTTCTGGCTAAATAAAAGCTGTTGCAATGATATTTCCATGCTGAACTGAGTTGTTCTGGCTCAAATATGAAGGCAAACCCACTTTCCTTTCAGTATTTTGCTGCATTTGGCAGAAACAAGCATATTTGCTCATTCGGCCTGAAAATGCTTTTAAGCGCATAAAAACTTACACTCTTGATTTCTGGCTAAATAAAAGCTGTTGCAATGATATTTCCATGCTGAACTGAGTTGTTCTGGCTCAAATATGAAGGCAAACCCACTTTCCTTTCAGTATTTTGCTGCATACGGCAGAAACAAGCATATTTGCTCATTCGGCCTGAAAATGCTTTTAAGCGCATAAAAACTTACAGTCTTGATTTCTGGCTAAATAAAAGCTGTTGCAATGATATTTCCATGCTGAACTGAGTTGTTCTGGCTCAAATATGAAGGCAAACCCACTTTCCTTTCAGTATTTTGCTGCATTTGGCAGAAACAAGCATATTTGCTCATTCGGCCTGAAAATGCTTTTAAGCGCATAAAAACTTACACTCTTGATTTCTGGCTAAATAAAAGCTGTTGCAATGATATTTCCATGCTGAACTGAGTTGTTCTGGCTCAAATATGAAGGCAAACCCACTTTCCTTTCAGTATTTTGCTGCATTTGGCAGAAACAAGCATATTTGCTCATTCGGCCTGAAAATGCTTTTAAGCGCATAAAAACTTACACTCTTGATTTCTGGCTAAATAAAAGCTGTTGCAATGATATTTCCATGCTGAATGAGTTGTTCTGGCTCAAATATGAAGGCAAACCCACTTTCCTTTCAGTATGTTGCTGCATTTGGCAGAAACAAGCATATTTGCTCATTCGGCCTGAAAATGCTTTTAAGCGCATAAAAACTTACACTCTTGATTTCTGGCTAAATAAAAGCTGTTGCAATGATATTTCCATGCTGAACTGAGTTGTTCTGGCTCAAATATGAAGGCAAACCCACTTTCCTTTCAGTATTTTGCTGCATTTGGCAGAAACAAGCATATTTGCTCATTCGGCCTGAAAATGCTTTTAAGCGCATAAAAACTTACACTCTTGATTTCTGGCTAAATAAAAGCTGTTGCAATGATATTTCCATGCTGAACTGAGTTGTTCTGGCTCAAATATGAAGGCAAACCCACTTTCCTTTCAGTATGTTGCTGCATTTGGCAGAAACAAGCATATTTGCTCATTCGGCCTGAAAATGCTTTTAAGCGCATAAAAACTTACACTCTTGATTTCTGGCTAAATAAAAGCTGTTGCAATGATATTTCCATGCTGAACTGAGTTGTTCTGGCTCAAATATGAAGGCAAACCCACTTTCCTTTCAGTATTTTGCTGCATTTGGCAGAAACAAGCATATTTGCTCATTCGGCCTGAAAATGCTTTTAAGCGCATAAAAACTTACACTCTTGATTTCTGGCTAAATAAAAGCTGTTGCAATGATATTTCCATGCTGAACTGAGTTGTTCTGGCTCAAATATGAAGGCAAACCCACTTTCCTCTCAGTATTTTGCTGCATTTGGCAGAAATCAGCTCATTCGGCCTGAAAATGCTTTTAAGCGCATAAAAACTTACACTCTTGATTTCTGGCTAAATAAAAGCTGTTGCAATGATATTTCCATGCTGAACTGAGTTGTTCTGGCTCAAATATGAAGGCAAACCCACTTTCCTTTCAGTATTTTGCTGCATTTGGCAGAAACAAGCATATTTGCTCATTCGGCCTGAAAATGCTTTTAAGCGCATAAAAACTTACACTCTTGATTTCTGGCTAAATAAAAGCTGTTGCAATGATATTTCCATGCTGAACTGAGTTGTTCTGGCTCAAATATGAAGGCAAACCCACTTTCCTTTCAGTATTTTGCTGCATTTGGCAGAAACAAGCATATTTGCTCATTCGGCCTGAAAATGCTTTTAAGCGCATAAAAACTTACACTCTTGATTTCTGGCTAAATAAAAGCTGTTGCAATGATATTTCCATGCTGAACTGAGTTGTTCTGGCTCAAATATGAAGGCAAACCCACTTTCCTCTCAGTATTTTGCTGCATTTGGCAGAAACAAGTATATTTACTCATTCGGCCTGAAAATGCTTTTAAGCGCATAAAAACTTACAGTCTTGATTTCTGGCTAAATAAAAGCTGTTGCAATGATATTTCCATGCTGAACTGAGTTGTTCTGGCTCAAATATGAAGGCAAACCCACTTTCCTTTCAGTATTTTGCTGCATTTGGCAGAAACAAGCATATTTGCTCATTCGGCCTGAAAATGCTTTTAAGCGCATAAAAATTTACACTCTTGATTTCTGGCTAAATAAAAGCTGTTGCAATGATATTTCCATGCTGAACTGAGTTGTTCTGGCTCAAATATGAAGGCAAACCCACTTTCCTTTCAGTATTTTGCTGCATTTGGCAGAAACAAGCATATTTGCTCATTCGGCCTGAAAATGCTTTTAAGCGCATAAAAACTTACACTCTTGATTTCTGGCTAAATAAAAGCTGTTGCAATGATATTTCCATGCTGAACTGAGTTGTTCTGGCTCAAATATGAAGGCAAACCCACTTTCCTTTCAGTGTTTTGCTGCATTTGGCAGAAACAAGCATATTTGCTCATTCGGCCTGAAAATGCTTTTAAGCGCATAAAAACTTACAGTCTTGATTTCTGGCTAAATAAAAGCTGTTGCAATGATATTTCCATGCTGAACTGAGTTGTTCTGGCTCAAATATGAAGGCAAACCCACTTTCCTTTCAGTATTTTGCTGCATTTGGCAGAAACAAGCATATTTGCTCATTCGGCCTGAAAATGCTTTTAAGCGCATAAAAACTTACACTCTTGATTTCTGGCTAAATAAAAGCTGTTGCAATGATATTTCCATGCTGAACTGAGTTGTTCTGGCTCAAATATGAAGGCAAACCCACTTTCCTTTCAGTGTTTTGCTGCATTTGGCAGAAACAAGCATATTTGATCATTCGGCCTGAAAATGCTTTTAAGCGCATAAAAACTTACACTCTTGATTTCTGGCTAAATAAAAGCTGTTGCAATGATATTTCCATGCTGAACTGAGTTGTTCTGGCTCAAATATGAAGGCAAACCCACTTTCCTCTCAGTATTTTGCTGCATTTGGCAGAAATCAGCTCATTCGGCCTGAAAATGCTTTTAAGCGCATAAAAACTTACACTCTTGATTTCTGGCTAAATAAAAGCTGTTGCAATGATATTTCCATGCTGAACTGAGTTGTTCTGGCTCAAATATGAAGGCAAACCCACTTTCCTTTCAGTATTTTGCTGCATTTGGCAGAAACAAGCATATTTGCTCATTCGGCCTGAAAATGCTTTTAAGCGCATAAAAACTTACACTCTTGATTTCTGGCTAAATAAAAGCTGTTGCAATGATATTTCCATGCTGAACTGAGTTGTTCTGGCTCAAATATGAAGGCAAACCCACTTTCCTTTCAGTGTTTTGCTGCATTTGGCAGAAACAAGCATATTTGATCATTCGGCCTGAAAATGCTTTTAAGCGCATAAAAACTTACACTCTTGATTTCTGGCTAAATAAAAGCTGTTGCAATGATATTTCCATGCTGAACTGAGTTGTTCTGGCTCAAATATGAAGGCAAACCCACTTTCCTCTCAGTATTTTGCTGCATTTGGCAGAAATCAGCTCATTCGGCCTGAAAATGCTTTTAAGCGCATAAAAACTTACAGTCTTGATTTCTGGCTAAATAAAAGCTGTTGCAATGATATTTCCATGCTGAACTGAGTTGTTCTGGCTCAAATATGAAGGCAAACCCACTTTCCTCTCAGTATTTTGCTGCATTTGGCAGAAATCAGCTCATTCGGCCTGAAAATGCTTTTAAGCGCATAAAAACTTACACTCTTGATTTCTGGCTAAATAAAAGCTGTTGCAATGATATTTCCATGCTGAACTGAGTTGTTCTGGCTCAAATATGAAGGCAAACCCACTTTCCTTTCAGTATTTTGCTGCATTTGGCAGAAACAAGCATATTTGCTCATTCGGCCTGAAAATGCTTTTAAGCGCATAAAAACTTACACTCTTGATTTCTGGCTGAATAAAAGCTGTTGCAATGATATTTCCATGCTGAACTGAGTTGTTCTGGCTCAAATATGAAGGCAAACCCACTTTCCTTTCAGTATGTTGCTGCATTTGGCAGATACAAGCATATTTGCTCGTTCGGCCTGAAAATGCTTTTAAGCGCATAAAAACTTACCATCTTGATTTCTGGCTAAATAAAAGCTGTTGCAATGATATTTCCATGCTGAACTGAGTTGTTCTGGCTCAAATATGAAGGCAAACCCACTTTCCTTTCAGTATTTTGCTGCATACGGCAGAAACAAGCATATTTGCTCATTCGGCCTGAAAATGCTTTTAAGCGCATAAAAACTTACACTCTTGATTTCTGGCTAAATAAAAGCTGTTGCAATGATATTTCCATGCTGAACTGAGTTGTTCTGGCTCAAATATGAAGGCAAACCCACTTTCCTTTCAGTATTTTGCTGCATTTGGCATAAACAAGCATATTTGCTCATTCGGCCTGAAAATGCTTTTAAGCGCATAAAAACTTACACTCTTGATTTCTGGCTAAATAAAAGCTGTTGCAATGATATTTCCATGCTGAACTGAGTTGTTCTGGCTCAAATATGAAGGCAAACCCACTTTCCTTTCAGTATTTTGCTGCATTTGGCAGAAACAAGCATATTTGCTCATTCGGCCTGAAAATGCTTTTAAGCGCATAAAAACTTACACTCTTGATTTCTGGCTAAATAAAAGCTGTTGCAATGATATTTCCATGCTGAACTGAGTTGTTCTGGCTCAAATATGAAGGCAAACCCACTTTCCTTTCAGTATTTTGCTGCATTTGGCAGAAACAAGCATATTTGCTCATTCGGCCTGAAAATGCTTTTAAGCGCATAAAAACTTACACTCTTGATTTCTGACTAAATAAAAGCTGTTGCAATGATATTTCCATGCTGAACTGAGTTGTTCTGGCTCAAATATGAAGGCAAACCCACTTTCCTTTCAGTATTTTGCTGCATTTGGCAGAAACAAGCATATTTGCTCATTCGGCCTGAAAATGCTTTTAAGCGCATAAAAACTTACACTCTTGATTTCTGGCTAAATAAAAGCTGTTGCAATGATATTTCCATGCTGAACTGAGTTGTTCTGGCTCAAATATGAAGGCAAACCCACTTTCCTTTCAGTATTTTGCTGCATTTGGCAGAAACAAGCATATTTGCTCATTCGGCCTGAAAATGCTTTTAAGCGCATAAAAACTTACACTCTTGATTTCTGGCTAAATAAAAGCTGTTGCAATGATATTTCCATGCTGAACTGAGTTGTTCTGGCTCAAATATGAAGGCAAACCCACTTTCCTCTCAGTATTTTGCTGCATTTGGCAGAAACAAGTATATTTACTCATTCGGCCTGAAAATGCTTTTAAGCGCATAAAAACTTACAGTCTTGATTTCTGGCTAAATAAAAGCTGTTGCAATGATATTTCCATGCTGAACTGAGTTGTTCTGGCTCAAATATGAAGGCAAACCCACTTTCCTTTCAGTATTTTGCTGCATTTGGCAGAAACAAGCATATTTGCTCATTCGGCCTGAAAATGCTTTTAAGCGCATAAAAACTTACACTCTTGATTTCTGGCTAAATAAAAGCTGTTGCAATGATATTTCCATGCTGAACTGAGTTGTTCTGGCTCAAATATGAAGGCAAACCCACTTTCCTTTCAGTATTTTGCTGCATTTGGCAGAAACAAGCATATTTGCTCATTCGGCCTGAAAATGCTTTTAAGCGCATAAAAACTTACACTCTTGATTTCTGGCTAAATAAAAGCTGTTGCAATGATATTTCCATGCTGAACTGAGTTGTTCTGGCTCAAATATGAAGGCAAACCCACTTTCCTTTCAGTGTTTTGCTGCATTTGGCAGAAACAAGCATATTTGCTCATTCGGCCTGAAAATGCTTTTAAGCGCATAAAAACTTAAACTCTTGATTTCTGGCTAAATAAAAGCTGTTGCAATGATATTTCCATGCTGAACTGAGTTGTTCTGGCTCAAATATGAAGGCAAACCCACTTTCCTCTCAGTATTTTGCTGCATTTGGCAGAAATCAGCTCATTCGGCCTGAAAATGCTTTTAAGCGCATAAAAACTTACACTCTTGATTTCTGGCTAAATAAAAGCTGTTGCAATGATATTTCCATGCTGAACTGAGTTGTTCTGGCTCAAATATGAAGGCAAACCCACTTTCCTCTCAGTATTTTGCTGCATTTGGCAGAAATCAGCTCATTCGGCCTGAAAATGCTTTTAAGCGCATAAAAACTTACACTCTTGATTTCTGGCTAAATAAAAGCTGTTGCAATGATATTTCCATGCTGAACTGAGTTGTTCTGGCTCAAATATGAAGGCAAACCCACTTTCCTTTCAGTATTTTGCTGCATTTGGCAGAAACAAGCATATTTGCTCATTCGGCCTGAAAATGCTTTTAAGCGCATAAAAACTTACACTCTTGATTTCTGGCTAAATAAAAGCTGTTGCAATGATATTTCCATGCTGAACTGAGTTGTTCTGGCTCAAATATGAAGGCAAACCCACTTTCCTTTCAGTATTTTGCTGCATTTGGCAGAAACAAGCATATTTGCTCATTCGGCCTGAAAATGCTTTTAAGCGCATAAAAACTTACACTCTTGATTTCTGGCTAAATAAAAGCTGTTGCAATGATATTTCCATGCTGAACTGAGTTGTTCTGGCTCAAATATGAAGGCAAACCCACTTTCCTTTCAGTATTTTGCTGCATTTGGCAGAAACAAGCATATTTGCTCATTCGGCCTGAAAATGCTTTTAAGCGCATAAAAACTTACACTCTTGATTTCTGGCTAAATAAAAGCTGTTGCAATGATATTTCCATGCTGAACTGAGTTGTTCTGGCTCAAATATGAAGGCAAACCCACTTTCCTTTCAGTATTTTGCTGCATTTGGCAGAAACAAGCATATTTGCTCATTCGGCCTGAAAATGCTTTTAAGCGCATAAAAACTTACACTCTTGATTTCTGGCTAAATAAAAGCTGTTGCAATGATATTTCCATGCTGAACTGAGTTGTTCTGGCTCAAATATGAAGGCAAACCCACTTTCCTTTCAGTATTTTGCTGCATTTGGCAGAAACAAGCATATTTGCTCATTCGGCCTGAAAATGCTTTTAAGCGCATAAAAACTTACACTCTTGATTTCTGGCTAAATAAAAGCTGTTGCAATGATATTTCCATGCTGAACTGAGTTGTTCTGGCTCAAATATGAAGGCAAACCCACTTTCCTTTCAGTATTTTGCTGCATTTGGCAGAAACAAGCATATTTGCTCATTCGGCCTGAAAATGCTTTTAAGCGCATAAAAACTTACACTCTTGATTTCTGGCTAAATAAAAGCTGTTGCAATGATATTTCCATGCTGAACTGAGTTGTTCTGGCTCAAATATGAAGGCAAACCCACTTTCCTCTCAGTATTTTGCTGCATTTGGCAGAAATCAGCTCATTCGGCCTGAAAATGCTTTTAAGCGCATAAAAACTTACACTCTTGATTTCTGGCTAAATAAAAGCTGTTGCAATGATATTTCCATGCTGAACTGAGTTGTTCTGGCTCAAATATGAAGGCAAACCCACTTTCCTTTCAGTATTTTGCTGCATTTGGCAGAAACAAGCATATTTGCTCATTCGGCCTGAAAATGCTTTTAAGCGCATAAAAACTTACACTCTTGATTTCTGGCTAAATAAAAGCTGTTGCAATGATATTTCCATGCTGAACTGAGTTGTTCTGGCTCAAATATGAAGGCAAACCCACTTTCCTTTCAGTATTTTGCTGCATTTGGCAGAAACAAGCATATTTGCTCATTCGGCCTGAAAATGCTTTTAAGCGCATAAAAACTTACACTCTTGATTTCTGGCTAAATAAAAGCTGTTGCAATGATATTTCCATGCTGAACTGAGTTGTTCTGGCTCAAATATGAAGGCAAACCCACTTTCCTTTCAGTATTTTGCTGCATTTGGCAGAAACAAGCATATTTGCTCATTCGGCCTGAAAATGCTTTTAAGCACATAAAAACTTACACTCTTGATTTCTGGCTAAATAAAAGCTGTTGCAATGATATTTCCATGCTGAACTGAGTTGTTCTGGCTCAAATATGAAGGCAAACCCACTTTCCTTTCAGTATTTTGCTGCATTTGGCAGAAACAAGCATATTTGCTCATTCGGCCTGAAAATGCTTTTAAGCGCATAAAAACTTACACTCTTGATTTCTGGCTAAATAAAAGCTGTTGCAATGATATTTCCATGCTGAACTGAGTTGTTCTGGCTCAAATATGAAGGCAAACCCACTTTCCTTTCAGTATTTTGCTGCATTTGGCAGAAACAAGCATATTTGCTCATTCGGCCTGAAAATGCTTTTAAGCGCATAAAAACTTACACTCTTGATTTCTGGCTAAATAAAAGCTGTTGCAATGATATTTCCATGCTGAACTGAGTTGTTCTGGCTCCAATATGAAGGCAAACCCACTTTCCTTTCAGTGTTTTGCTGCATTTGGCAGAAACAAGCATATTTGATCATTCGGCCTGAAAATGCTTTTAAGCGCATAAAAACTTACACTCTTGATTTCTGGCTAAATAAAAGCTGTTGCAATGATATTTCCATGCTGAACTGAGTTGTTCTGGCTCAAATATGAAGGCAAACCCACTTTCCTCTCAGTATTTTGCTGCATTTGGCAGAAATCAGCTCATTCGGCCTGAAAATGCTTTTAAGCGCATAAAAACTTACACTCTTGATTTCTGGCTAAATAAAAGCTGTTGCAATGATATTTCCATGCTGAACTGAGTTGTTCTGGCTCAAATATGAAGGCAAACCCACTTTCCTTTCAGTATTTTGCTGCATTTGGCAGAAACAAGCATATTTGCTCATTCGGCCTGAAAATGCTTTTAAGCGCATAAAAACTTACACTCTTGATTTCTGGCTAAATAAAAGCTGTTGCAATGATATTTCCATGCTGAACTGAGTTGTTCTGGCTCAAATATGAAGGCAAACCCACTTTCCTTTCAGTATTTTGCTGCATTTGGCAGAAATCAGCTCATTCGGCCTGAAAATGCTTTTAAGCGCATAAAAACTTACACTCTTGATTTCTGGCTAAATAAAAGCTGTTGCAATGATATTTCCATGCTGAACTGAGTTGTTCTGGCTCAAATATGAAGGCAAACCCACTTTCCTCTCAGTATTTTGCTGCATTTGGCAGAAATCAGCTCATTCGGCCTGAAAATGCTTTTAAGCGCATAAAAACTTACACTCTTGATTTCTGGCTAAATAAAAGCTGTTGCAATGATATTTCCATGCTGAACTGAGTTGTTCTGGCTCAAATATGAAGGCAAACCCACTTTCCTTTCAGTATTTTGCTGCATTTGGCAGAAACAAGCATATTTGCTCATTCGGCCTGAAAATGCTTTTAAGCGCATAAAAACTTACACTCTTGATTTCTGGCTAAATAAAAGCTGTTGCAATGATATTTCCATGCTGAACTGAGTTGTTCTGGCTCAAATATGAAGGCAAACCCACTTTCCTTTCAGTATTTTGCTGCATTTGGCAGAAACAAGCATATTTGCTCATTCGGACTGAAAATGCTTTTAAGCGCATAAAAACTTACACTCTTGATTTCTGGCTAAATAAAAGCTGTTGCAATGATATTTCCATGCTGAACTGAGTTGTTCTGGCTCAAATATGAAGGCAAACCCACTTTCCTTTCAGTATTTTGCTGCATTTGGCAGAAACAAGCATATTTGCTCATTCGGCCTGAAAATGCTCGTAAGCGCATAAAAACTTACACTCTTGATTTCTGACTAAATAAAAGCTGTTGCAATGATATTTCCATGCTGAACTGAGTTGTTCTGGCTCAAATATGAAGGCAAACCCACTTTCCTTTCAGTGTTTTGCTGCATTTGGCAGAAACAAGCATATTTGATCATTCGGCCTGAAAATGCTCGTAAGCGCATAAAAACTTACACTCTTGATTTCTGGCTAAATAAAAGCTGTTGCAATGATATTTCCATGCTGAACTGAGTTGTTCTGGCTCAAATATGAAGGCAAACCCACTTTCCTTTCAGTATTTTGCTGCATTTGGCAGAAACAAGCATATTTGCTCATTCGGCCTGAAAATGCTCGTAAGCGCATAAAAACTTACACTCTTGATTTCTGGCTAAATAAAAGCTGTTGCAATGACATTTCCATGCTGAACTGAGTTGTTCTGGCTCAAATATGAAGGCAAACCCACTTTCCTTTCAGTATTTTGCTGCATTTGGCAGAAACAAGCATATTTGCTCATTCAGCCTGAAAATGCTTTTAAGCGCATAAAAACTTACACTCTTGATTTCTGGCTAAATAAAAGCTGTTGCAATGATATTTCCATGCTGAACTGAGTTGTTCTGGCTCAAATATGAAGGCAAACCCACTTTCCTTTCAGTATTTTGCTGCATTTGGCAGAAACAAGCATATTTGCTCATTCGGCCTGAAAATGCTTTTAAGCGCATAAAAACTTACACTCTTGATTTCTGGCTAAATAAAAGCTGTTGCAATGATATTTCCATGCTGAACTGAGTTGTTCTGGCTCAAATATGAAGGCAAACCCACTTTCCTCTCAGTATTTTGCTGCATTTGGCAGAAATCAGCTCCTTCGGCCTGAAAATGCTTTTAAGCGCATAAAAACTTACACTCTTGATTTCTGGCTAAATAAAAGCTGTTGCAATGATATTTCCATGCTGAACTGAGTTGTTCTGGCTCAAATATGAAGGCAAACCCACTTTCCTTTCAGTATTTTGCTGCATTTGGCAGAAACAAGCATATTTGCTCATTCGGCCTGAAAATGCTTTAAGCGCATAAAAACTTACACTCTTGATTTCTGGCTAAATAAAAGCTGTTGCAATGATATTTCCATGCTGAACTGAGTTGTTCTGGCTCAAATATGAAGGCAAACCCACTTTCCTTTCAGTATTTTGCTGCATTTGGCAGAAACAAGCATATTTGCTCATTCGGCCTGAAAATGCTTTTAAGCGCATAAAAACTTACACTCTTGATTTCTGGCTAAATAAAAGCTGTTGCAATGATATTTCCATGCTGAACTGAGTTGTTCTGGCTCAAATATGAAGGCATCCCACTTTCCTTTCAGGATTTTGCTGCATTTGGCAGAAACAAGCATATTTGCTCATTCGGCCTGAAAATGCTTTTAAGCGCATAAAAACTTACAGTCTTGATTTCTGGCTAAATAAAAGCTGTTGCAATGATATTTCCATGCTGAACTGAGTTGTTCTGGCTCAAATATGAAGGCAAACCCACTTTCCTTTCAGTATTTTGCTGCATTTGGCAGAAACAAGCATATTTGCTCATTCGGCCTGAAAATGCTTTTAAGCGCATAAAAACTTACACTCTTGATTTCTGGCTAAATAAAAGCTGTTGCAATGATATTTCCATGCTGAACTGAGTTGTTCTGGCTCAAATATGAAGGCAAACCCACTTTCCTTTCAGTATTTTGCTGCATTTGGCAGAAACAAGCATATTTGCTCATTCGGCCTGAAAATGCTTTTAAGCGCATAAAAACTTACACTCTTGATTTCTGGCTAAATAAAAGCTGTTGCAATGATATTTCCATGCTGAACTGAGTTGTTCTGGCTCAAATATGAAGGCAAACCCACTTTCCTTTCAGTATTTTGCTGCATTTGGCAGAAACAAGCATATTTGCTCATTCGGCCTGAAAATGCTTTTAAGCGCATAAAAACTTACACTCTTGATTTCTGGCTAAATAAAAGCTGTTGCAATGATATTTCCATGCTGAACTGAGTTGTTCTGGCTCAAATATGAAGGCAAACCCACTTTCCTTTCAGTATTTTGCTGCATTTGGCAGAAACAAGCATATTTGCTCATTCGGCCTGAAAATGCTTTTAAGCGCATAAAAACTTACACTCTTGATTTCTGGCTAAATAAAAGCTGTTGCAATGATATTTCCATGCTGAACTGAGTTGTTCTGGCTCAAATATGAAGGCAAACCCACTTTCCTTTCAGTATTTTGCTGCATTTGGCAGAAACAAGCATATTTGCTCATTCGGCCTGAAAATGCTTTTAAGCGCATAAAAACTTACACTCTTGATTTCTGGCTAAATAAAAGCTGTTGCAATGATATTTCCATGCTGAACTGAGTTGTTCTGGCTCAAATATGAAGGCAAACCCACTTTCCTCTCAGTATTTTGCTGCATTTGGCAGAAATCAGCTCATTCGGCCTGAAAATGCTTTTAAGCGCATAAAAACTTACACTCTTGATTTCTGGCTAAATAAAAGCTGTTGCAATGATATTTCCATGCTGAACTGAGTTGTTCTGGCTCAAATATGAAGGCAAACCCACTTTCCTTTCAGTATTTTGCTGCATTTGGCAGAAACAAGCATATTTGCTCATTCGGCCTGAAAATGCTTTTAAGCGCATAAAAACTTACACTCTTGATTTCTGGCTAAATAAAAGCTGTTGCAATGATATTTCCATGCTGAACTGAGTTGTTCTGGCTCAAATATGAAGGCAAACCCACTTTCCTTTCAGTATTTTGCTGCATTTGGCAGAAACAAGCATATTTGCTCATTCGGCCTGAAAATGCTTTTAAGCGCATAAAAACTTACACTCTTGATTTCTGGCTAAATAAAAGCTGTTGCAATGATATTTCCATGCTGAACTGAGTTGTTCTGGCTCAAATATGAAGGCAAACCCACTTTCCTTTCAGTATTTTGCTGCATTTGGCAGAAACAAGCATATTTGCTCATTCGGCCTGAAAATGCTTTTAAGCACATAAAAACTTACACTCTTGATTTCTGGCTAAATAAAAGCTGTTGCAATGATATTTCCATGCTGAACTGAGTTGTTCTGGCTCAAATATGAAGGCAAACCCACTTTCCTTTCAGTATTTTGCTGCATTTGGCAGAAACAAGCATATTTGCTCATTCGGCCTGAAAATGCTTTTAAGCGCATAAAAACTTACACTCTTGATTTCTGGCTAAATAAAAGCTGTTGCAATGATATTTCCATGCTGAACTGAGTTGTTCTGGCTCAAATATGAAGGCAAACCCACTTTCCTTTCAGTATTTTGCTGCATTTGGCAGAAACAAGCATATTTGCTCATTCGGCCTGAAAATGCTTTTAAGCGCATAAAAACTTACACTCTTGATTTCTGGCTAAATAAAAGCTGTTGCAATGATATTTCCATGCTGAACTGAGTTGTTCTGGCTCCAATATGAAGGCAAACCCACTTTCCTTTCAGTGTTTTGCTGCATTTGGCAGAAACAAGCATATTTGATCATTCGGCCTGAAAATGCTTTTAAGCGCATAAAAACTTACACTCTTGATTTCTGGCTAAATAAAAGCTGTTGCAATGATATTTCCATGCTGAACTGAGTTGTTCTGGCTCAAATATGAAGGCAAACCCACTTTCCTCTCAGTATTTTGCTGCATTTGGCAGAAATCAGCTCATTCGGCCTGAAAATGCTTTTAAGCGCATAAAAACTTACACTCTTGATTTCTGGCTAAATAAAAGCTGTTGCAATGATATTTCCATGCTGAACTGAGTTGTTCTGGCTCAAATATGAAGGCAAACCCACTTTCCTTTCAGTATTTTGCTGCATTTGGCAGAAACAAGCATATTTGCTCATTCGGCCTGAAAATGCTTTTAAGCGCATAAAAACTTACACTCTTGATTTCTGGCTAAATAAAAGCTGTTGCAATGATATTTCCATGCTGAACTGAGTTGTTCTGGCTCAAATATGAAGGCAAACCCACTTTCCTTTCAGTATTTTGCTGCATTTGGCAGAAATCAGCTCATTCGGCCTGAAAATGCTTTTAAGCGCATAAAAACTTACACTCTTGATTTCTGGCTAAATAAAAGCTGTTGCAATGATATTTCCATGCTGAACTGAGTTGTTCTGGCTCAAATATGAAGGCAAACCCACTTTCCTCTCAGTATTTTGCTGCATTTGGCAGAAATCAGCTCATTCGGCCTGAAAATGCTTTTAAGCGCATAAAAACTTACACTCTTGATTTCTGGCTAAATAAAAGCTGTTGCAATGATATTTCCATGCTGAACTGAGTTGTTCTGGCTCAAATATGAAGGCAAACCCACTTTCCTTTCAGTATTTTGCTGCATTTGGCAGAAACAAGCATATTTGCTCATTCGGCCTGAAAATGCTTTTAAGCGCATAAAAACTTACACTCTTGATTTCTGGCTAAATAAAAGCTGTTGCAATGATATTTCCATGCTGAACTGAGTTGTTCTGGCTCAAATATGAAGGCAAACCCACTTTCCTTTCAGTATTTTGCTGCATTTGGCAGAAACAAGCATATTTGCTCATTCAGCCTGAAAATGCTTTTAAGCGCATAAAAACTTACACTCTTGATTTCTGGCTAAATAAAAGCTGTTGCAATGATATTTCCATGCTGAACTGAGTTGTTCTGGCTCAAATATGAAGGCAAACCCACTTTCCTTTCAGTATTTTGCTGCATTTGGCAGAAACAAGCATATTTGCTCATTCGGCCTGAAAATGCTCGTAAGCGCATAAAAACTTACACTCTTGATTTCTGACTAAATAAAAGCTGTTGCAATGATATTTCCATGCTGAACTGAGTTGTTCTGGCTCAAATATGAAGGCAAACCCACTTTCCTTTCAGTGTTTTGCTGCATTTGGCAGAAACAAGCATATTTGATCATTCGGCCTGAAAATGCTCGTAAGCGCATAAAAACTTACACTCTTGATTTCTGGCTAAATAAAAGCTGTTGCAATGATATTTCCATGCTGAACTGAGTTGTTCTGGCTCAAATATGAAGGCAAACCCACTTTCCTTTCAGTATTTTGCTGCATTTGGCAGAAACAAGCATATTTGCTCATTCGGCCTGAAAATGCTCGTAAGCGCATAAAAACTTACACTCTTGATTTCTGGCTAAATAAAAGCTGTTGCAATGACATTTCCATGCTGAACTGAGTTGTTCTGGCTCAAATATGAAGGCAAACCCACTTTCCTTTCAGTATTTTGCTGCATTTGGCAGAAACAAGCATATTTGCTCATTCAGCCTGAAAATGCTTTTAAGCGCATAAAAACTTACACTCTTGATTTCTGGCTAAATAAAAGCTGTTGCAATGATATTTCCATGCTGAACTGAGTTGTTCTGGCTCAAATATGAAGGCAAACCCACTTTCCTTTCAGTATTTTGCTGCATTTGGCAGAAACAAGCATATTTGCTCATTCGGCCTGAAAATGCTTTTAAGCGCATAAAAACTTACACTCTTGATTTCTGGCTAAATAAAAGCTGTTGCAATGATATTTCCATGCTGAACTGAGTTGTTCTGGCTCAAATATGAAGGCAAACCCACTTTCCTCTCAGTATTTTGCTGCATTTGGCAGAAATCAGCTCCTTCGGCCTGAAAATGCTTTTAAGCGCATAAAAACTTACACTCTTGATTTCTGGCTAAATAAAAGCTGTTGCAATGATATTTCCATGCTGAACTGAGTTGTTCTGGCTCAAATATGAAGGCAAACCCACTTTCCTTTCAGTATTTTGCTGCATTTGGCAGAAACAAGCATATTTGCTCATTCGGCCTGAAAATGCTTTAAGCGCATAAAAACTTACACTCTTGATTTCTGGCTAAATAAAAGCTGTTGCAATGATATTTCCATGCTGAACTGAGTTGTTCTGGCTCAAATATGAAGGCAAACCCACTTTCCTTTCAGTATTTTGCTGCATTTGGCAGAAACAAGCATATTTGCTCATTCGGCCTGAAAATGCTTTTAAGCGCATAAAAACTTACACTCTTGATTTCTGGCTAAATAAAAGCTGTTGCAATGATATTTCCATGCTGAACTGAGTTGTTCTGGCTCAAATATGAAGGCATCCCACTTTCCTTTCAGGATTTTGCTGCATTTGGCAGAAACAAGCATATTTGCTCATTCGGCCTGAAAATGCTTTTAAGCGCATAAAAACTTACAGTCTTGATTTCTGGCTAAATAAAAGCTGTTGCAATGATATTTCCATGCTGAACTGAGTTGTTCTGGCTCAAATATGAAGGCAAACCCACTTTCCTTTCAGTATTTTGCTGCATTTGGCAGAAACAAGCATATTTGCTCATTCGGCCTGAAAATGCTTTTAAGCGCATAAAAACTTACACTCTTGATTTCTGGCTAAATAAAAGCTGTTGCAATGATATTTCCATGCTGAACTGAGTTGTTCTGGCTCAAATATGAAGGCAAACCCACTTTCCTTTCAGTATTTTGCTGCATTTGGCAGAAACAAGCATATTTGCTCATTCGGCCTGAAAATGCTTTTAAGCGCATAAAAACTTACACTCTTGATTTCTGGCTAAATAAAAGCTGTTGCAATGATATTTCCATGCTGAACTGAGTTGTTCTGGCTCAAATATGAAGGCAAACCCACTTTCCTTTCAGTATTTTGCTGCATTTGGCAGAAACAAGCATATTTGCTCATTCGGCCTGAAAATGCTTTTAAGCGCATAAAAACTTACACTCTTGATTTCTGACTAAATAAAAGCTGTTGCAATGATATTTCCATGCTGAACTGAGTTGTTCTGGCTCAAATATGAAGGCAAACCCACTTTCCTTTCAGTATTTTGCTGCATTTGGCAGAAACAAGCATATTTGCTCATTCGGCCTGAAAATGCTCGTAAGCGCATAAAAACTTACACTCTTGATTTCTGGCTAAATAAAAGCTGTTGCAATGATATTTCCATGCTGAACTGAGTTGTTCTGGCTCAAATATGAAGGCAAACCCACTTTCCTTTCAGTATTTTGCTGCATTTGGCAGAAATCAGCTCATTCGGCCTGAAAATGCTTTTAAGCGCATAAAAACTTACACTCTTGATTTCTGGCTAAATAAAAGCTGTTGCAATGATATTTCCATGCTGAACTGAGTTGTTCTGGCTCAAATATGAAGGCAAACCCACTTTCCTCTCAGTATTTTGCTGCATTTGGCAGAAACAAGCATATTTGCTCATTCGGCCTGAAAATGCTTTTAAGCGCATAAAAACTTACACTCTTGATTTCTGGCTAAATAAAAGCTGTTGCAATGATATTTCCATGCTGAACTGAGTTGTTCTGGCTCAAATATGAAGGCAAACCCACTTTCCTTTCAGTATTTTGCTGCATTTGGCAGAAACAAGCATATTTGCTCATTCGGCCTGAAAATGCTCGTAAGCGCATAAAAACTTACACTCTTGATTTCTGGCTAAATAAAAGCTGTTGCAATGATATTTCCATGCTGAACTGAGTTGTTCTGGCTCAAATATGAAGGCAAACCCACTTTCCTTTCAGTATTTTGCTGCATTTGGCAGAAACAAGCATATTTGCTCATTCGGCCTGAAAATGCTTTTAAGCGCATAAAAACTTACAGTCTTGATTTCTGGCTAAATAAAAGCTGTTGCAATGATATTTCCATGCTGAACTGAGTTGTTCTGGCTCAAATATGAAGGCAAACCCACTTTCCTTTCAGTATTTTGCTGCATTTGGCAGAAACAAGCATATTTGCTCATTCGGACTGAAAATGCTTTTAAGCGCATAAAAATTTACACTCTTGATTTCTGGCTAAATAAAAGCTGTTGCAATGATATTTCCATGCTGAACTGAGTTGTTCTGGCTCAAATATGAAGGCATCCCACTTTCCTTTCAGTATTTTGCTGCATTTGGCAGAAACAAGCATATTTGCTCATTCGGCCTGAAAATGCTTTTAAGCGCATAAAAACTTACAGTCTTGATTTCTGGCTAAATAAAAGCTGTTGCAATGATATTTCCATGCTGAACTGAGTTGTTCTGGCTCAAATATGAAGGCAAACCCACTTTCCTTTCAGTATTTTGCTGCATTTGGCAGAAACAAGCATATTTGCTCATTCGGCCTGAAAATGCTTTTAAGCGCATAAAAACTTACACTCTTGATTTCTGGCTAAATAAAAGCTGTTGCAATGATATTTCCATGCTGAACTGAGTTGTTCTGGCTCAAATATGAAGGCAAACCCACTTTCCTTTCAGTATTTTGCTGCATTTGGCAGAAACAAGCATATTTGCTCATTCGGCCTGAAAATGCTTTTAAGCGCATAAAAACTTACACTCTTGATTTCTGGCTAAATAAAAGCTGTTGCAATGATATTTCCATGCTGAACTGAGTTGTTCTGGCTCAAATATGAAGGCAAACCCACTTTCCTTTCAGTATTTTGCTGCATTTGGCAGAAACAAGCATATTTGCTCATTCGGCCTGAAAATGCTTTTAAGTGCATAAAAACTTACACTCTTGATTTCTGGCTAAATAAAAGCTGTTGCAATGATATTTCCATGCTGAACTGAGTTGTTCTGGCTCAAATATGAAGGCAAACCCACTTTCCTTTCAGTATTTTGCTGCATTTGGCAGAAACAAGCATATTTGCTCATTCGGCCTGAAAATGCTTTTAAGCGCATAAAAACTTACACTCTTGATTTCTGGCTAAATAAAAGCTGTTGCAATGATATTTCCATGCTGAACTGAGTTGTTCTGGCTCAAATATGAAGGCAAACCCACTTTCCTTTCAGTATTTTGCTGCATTTGGCAGAAACAAGCATATTTGCTCATTCGGCCTGAAAATGCTTTTAAGCGCATAAAAACTTACAGTCTTGATTTCTGGCTAAATAAAAGCTGTTGCAATGATATTTCCATGCTGAACTGAGTTGTTCTGGCTCAAATATGAAGGCAAACCCACTTTCCTCTCAGTATTTTGCTGTATTTGGCAGAAACAAGTATATTTACTCATTCGGCCTGAAAATGCTTTTAAGCGCATAAAAACTTACAGTATTGATTTCTGGCTAAATAAAAGCTGTTGCAATGATATTTCCATGCTGAACTGAGTTGTTCTGGCTCAAATATGAAGGCAAACCCACTTTCCTTTCAGTATTTTGCTGCATTTGGCAGAAACAAGCATATTTGCTCATTCGGCCTGAAAATGCTTTTAAGCGCATAAAAACTTACACTCTTGATTTCTGGCTAAATAAAAGCTGTTGCAATGATATTTCCATGCTGAACTGAGTTGTTCTGGCTCAAATATGAAGGCAAACCCACTTTCCTTTCAGTAT
Source organism: Channa argus (assembly GCF_033026475.1). NCBI lineage: Eukaryota > Metazoa > Chordata > Actinopteri > Anabantiformes > Channidae > Channa > Channa argus. Next base: position 4,259,758 of record NC_090202.1, read on the forward strand.
TTTGCTGCATTTGGCAGAAACAAGCATATTTGCTCATTCGGCCTGAAAATGCTTTTAAGCGCATAAAAACTTACACTCTTGATTTCTGGCTAAATAAAAGCTGTTGCAATGATATTTCCATGCTGAACTGAGTTGTTCTGGCTCAAATATGAAGGCAAACCCACTTTCCTTTCAGTGTTTTGCTGCATTTGGCAGAAACAAGCATATTTGATCATTCGGCCTGAAAATGCTTTTAAGCGCATAAAAACTTACACTCTTGATTTCTGGCTAAATAAAAGCTGTTGCAATGATATTTCCATGCTGAACTGAGTTGTTCTGGCTCAAATATGAAGGCAAACCCACTTTCCTCTCAGTATTTTGCTGCATTTGGCAGAAATCAGCTCATTCGGCCTGAAAATGCTTTTAAGCGCATAAAAACTTACACTCTTGATTTCTGGCTAAATAAAAGCTGTTGCAATGATATTTCCATGCTGAACTGAGTTGTTCTGGCTCAAATATGAAGGCAAACCCACTTTCCTTTCAGTATTTTGCTGCATTTGGCAGAAACAAGCATATTTGCTCATTCGGCCTGAAAATGCTTTTAAGCGCATAAAAACTTACACTCTTGATTTCTGGCTAAATAAAAGCTGTTGCAATGATATTTCCATGCTGAACTGAGTTGTTCTGGCTCAAATATGAAGGCAAACCCACTTTCCTTTCAGTATTTTGCTGCATTTGGCAGAAATCAGCTCATTCGGCCTGAAAATGCTTTTAAGCGCATAAAAACTTACACTCTTGATTTCTGGCTAAATAAAAGCTGTTGCAATGATATTTCCATGCTGAACTGAGTTGTTCTGGCTCAAATATGAAGGCAAACCCACTTTCCTCTCAGTATTTTGCTGCATTTGGCAGAAATCAGCTCATTCGGCCTGAAAATGCTTTTAAGCGCATAAAAACTTACACTCTTGATTTCTGGCTAAATAAAAGCTGTTGCAATGATATTTCCATGCTGAACTGAGTTGTTCTGGCTCAAATATGAAGGCAAACCCACTTTCCTTTCAGTATTTTGCTGCATTTGGCAGAAACAAGCATATTTGCTCATTCGGCCTGAAAATGCTTTTAAGCGCATAAAAACTTACACTCTTGATTTCTGGCTAAATAAAAGCTGTTGCAATGATATTTCCATGCTGAACTGAGTTGTTCTGGCTCAAATATGAAGGCAAACCCACTTTCCTTTCAGTATTTTGCTGCATTTGGCAGAAACAAGCATATTTGCTCATTCGGCCTGAAAATGCTTTTAAGCGCATAAAAACTTACACTCTTGATTTCTGGTTAAATAAAAGCTGTTGCAATGATATTTCCATGCTGAACTGAGTTGTTCTGGCTCAAATATGAAGGCAAACCCACTTTCCTTTCAGTATTTTGCTGCATTTGGCAGAAACAAGCATATTTGCTCATTCGGCCTGAAAATGCTCGTAAGCGCATAAAAACTTACACTCTTGATTTCTGGCTAAATAAAAGCTGTTGCAATGATATTTCCATGCTGAACTTAGTTGTTCTGGCTCAAATATGAAGGCAAACCCACTTTCCTTTCAGTATTTTGCTGCATTTGGCAGAAACAAGCATATTTGCTCATTCGGCCTGAAAAGGCTTTTAAGCGCATAAAAACTTACACTCTTGATTTCTGGCTAAATAAAAGCTGTTGCAATGATATTTCCATGCTGAACTGAGTTGTTCTGGCTCAAATATGAAGGCAAACCCACTTTCCTTTCAGTATTTTGCTGCATTTGGCAGAAACAAGCATATTTGCTCATTCGGCCTGAAAATGCTTTAAGCGCATAAAAACTTACACTCTTGATTTCTGGCTAAATAAAAGCTGTTGCAATGATATTTCCATGCTGAACTGAGTTGTTCTGGCTCAAATATGAAGGCAAACCCACTTTCCTTTCAGTATTTTGCTGCATTTGGCAGAAACAAGCATATTTGCTCATTCGGCCTGAAAATGCTTTTAAGCGCATAAAAACTTACACTCTTGATTTCTGGCTAAATAAAAGCTGTTGCAATGATATTTCCATGCTGAACTGAGTTGTTCTGGCTCAAATATGAAGGCATCCCACTTTCCTTTCAGGATTTTGCTGCATTTGGCAGAAACAAGCATATTTGCTCATTCGGCCTGAAAATGCTTTTAAGCGCATAAAAACTTACAGTCTTGATTTCTGGCTAAATAAAAGCTGTTGCAATGATATTTCCATGCTGAACTGAGTTGTTCTGGCTCAAATATGAAGGCAAACCCACTTTCCTTTCAGTATTTTGCTGCATTTGGCAGAAACAAGCATATTTGCTCATTCGGCCTGAAAATGCTTTTAAGCGCATAAAAACTTACACTCTTGATTTCTGGCTAAATAAAAGCTGTTGCAATGATATTTCCATGCTGAACTGAGTTGTTCTGGCTCAAATATGAAGGCAAACCCACTTTCCTCTCAGTATTTTGCTGCATTTGGCAGAAATCAGCTAATTCGGCCTGAAAATGCTTTTAAGCGCATAAAAACTTACACTCTTGATTTCTGGCTAAATAAAAGCTGTTGCAATGATATTTCCATGCTGAACTGAGTTGTTCTGGCTCAAATATGAAGGCAAACCCACTTTCCTTTCAGTATTTTGCTGCATTTGGCAGAAACAAGCATATTTGCTCATTCGGCCTGAAAATACTTTTAAGCGCATAAAAACTTACACTCTTGATTTCTGGCTAAATAAAAGCTGTTGCAATGATATTTCCATGCTGAACTGAGTTGTTCTGGCTCAAATATGAAGGCAAACCCACTTTCCTTTCAGTATTTTGCTGCATTTGGCAGAAACAAGCATATTTGCTCATTCGGCCTGAAAATGCTTTTAAGCGCATAAAAACTTACACTCTTGATTTCTGACTAAATAAAAGCTGTTGCAATGATATTTCCATGCTGAACTGAGTTGTTCTGGCTCAAATATGAAGGCAAACCCACTTTCCTTTCAGTATTTTGCTGCATTTGGCAGAAACAAGCATATTTGCTCATTCGGCCTGAAAATGCTCGTAAGCGCATAAAAACTTACACTCTTGATTTCTGGCTAAATAAAAGCTGTTGCAATGATATTTCCATGCTGAACTGAGTTGTTCTGGCTCAAATATGAAGGCAAACCCACTTTCCTTTCAGTATTTTGCTGCATTTGGCAGAAATCAGCTCATTCGGCCTGAAAATGCTTTTAAGCGCATAAAAACTTACAGTCTTGATTTCTGGCTAAATAAAAGCTGTTGCAATGATATTTCCATGCTGAACTGAGTTGTTCTGGCTCAAATATGAAGGCAAACCCACTTTCCTTTCAGTATTTTGCTGCATTTGGCAGAAACAAGCATATTTGCTCATTCGGCCTGAAAATGCTTTTAAGCGCATAAAAACTTACACTCTTGATTTCTGGCTAAATAAAAGCTGTTGCAATGATATTTCCATGCTGAACTGAGTTGTTCTGGCTCAAATATGAAGGCAAACCCACTTTCCTTTCAGTATGTTGCTGCATTTGGCAGATACAAGCATATTTGCTCATTCGGCCTGAAAATGCTTTTAAGCGCATAAAAACTTACAGTCTTGATTTCTGGCTAAATAAAAGCTGTTGCAATGATATTTCCATGCTGAACTGAGTTGTTCTGGCTCAAATATGAAGGCAAACCCACTTTCCTTTCAGTATTTTGCTGCATTTGGCAGAAACAAGCATATTTGCTCATTCGGCCTGAAAATGCTTTTAAGCGCATAAAAACTTACACTCTTGATTTCTGGCTAAATAAAAGCTGTTGCAATGATATTTCCATGCTGAACTGAGTTGTTCTGGCTCAAATATGAAGGCAAACCCACTTTCCTCTCAGTATTTTGCTGCATTTGGCAGAAATCAGCTCATTCGGCCTGAAAATGCTTTTAAGCGCATAAAAACTTACACTCTTGATTTCTGGCTAAATAAAAGCTGTTGCAATGATATTTCCATGCTGAACTGAGTTGTTCTGGCTCAAATATGAAGGCAAACCCACTTTCCTCTCAGTATTTTGCTGCATTTGGCAGAAACAAGCATATTTGCTCATTCGGCCTGAAAATGCTTTTAAGCGCATAAAAACTTACACTCTTGATTTCTGGCTAAATAAAAGCTGTTGCAATGATATTTCCATGCTGAACTGAGTTGTTCTGGCTCAAATATGAAGGCAAACCCACTTTCCTTTCAGTATTTTGCTGCATTTGGCAGAAACAAGCATATTTGCTCATTCGGCCTGAAAATGCTTTTAAGCGCATAAAAATTTACACTCTTGATTTCTGGCTAAATAAAAGCTGTTGCAATGATATTTCCATGCTGAACTGAGTTGTTCTGGCTCAAATATGAAGGCATCCCACTTTCCTTTCAGTATTTTGCTGCATTTGGCAGAAACAAGCATATTTGCTCATTCGGCCTGAAAATGCTTTTAAGCGCATAAAAACTTACACTCTTGATTTCTGGCTAAATAAAAGCTGTTGCAATGATATTTCCATGCTGAACTAAGTTGTTCTGGCTCAAATATGAAGGCAAACCCACTTTCCTTTCAGTATTTTGCTGCATTTGGCAGAAACAAGCATATTTGCTCATTCGGCCTGAAAATGCTTTTAAGCGCATAAAAACTTACACTCTTGATTTCTGGCTAAATAAAAGCTGTTGCAATGATATTTCCATGCTGAACTGAGTTGTTCTGGCTCAAATATGAAGGCAAACCCACTTTCCTTTCAGTATTTTGCTGCATTTGGCAGAAACAAGCATATTTGCTCATTCGGCCTGAAAATGCTTTTAAGCGCATAAAAACTTACACTCTTGATTTCTGGCTAAATAAAAGCTGTTGCAATGATATTTCCATGCTGAACTGAGTTTTTCTGGCTCATATATGAAGGCAAACCCACTTTCCTTTCAGTATGTTGCTGCATTTGGCAGATACAAGCATATTTGCTCATTCGGCCTGAAAATGCTTTTAAGCGCATAAAAACTTACACTCTTGATTTCTGGCTAAATAAAAGCTGTTGCAATGATATTTCCATGCTGAACTGAGTTGTTCTGGCTCAAATATGAAGGCAAACCCACTTTCCTTTCAGTATTTTGCTGCATTTGGCAGAAACAAGCATATTTGCTCATTCGGCCTGAAAATGCTTTTAAGCGCATAAAAACTTACACTCTTGATTTCTGGCTAAATAAAAGCTGTTGCAATGATATTTCCATGCTGAACTGAGTTGTTCTGGCTCAAATATGAAGGCAAACCCACTTTCCTTTCAGTATTTTGCTGCATTTGGCAGAAACAAGCATATTTGCTCATTCGGCCTGAAAATGCTTTTAAGCGCATAAAAACTTACACTCTTGATTTCTGGCTAAATAAAAGCTGTTGCAATGATATTTCCATGCTGAACTGAGTTGTTCTGGCTCAAATATGAAGGCAAACCCACTTTCCTTTCAGTATTTTGCTGCATTTGGCAGAAACAAGCATATTTGCTCATTCGGCCTGAAAATGCTTTTAAGCGCATAAAAACTTACACTCTTGATTTCTGGCTAAATAAAAGCTGTTGCAATGATATTTCCATGCTGAACTGAGTTGTTCTGGCTCAAATATGAAGGCAAACCCACTTTCCTTTCAGTATGTTGCTGCATTTGGCAGATACAAGCATATTTGCTCATTCGGCCTGAAAATGCTTTTAAGCGCATAAAAACTTACAGTCTTGATTTCTGGCTAAATAAAAGCTGTTGCAATGATATTTCCATGCTGAACTGAGTTGTTCTGGCTCAAATATGAAGGCAAACCCACTTTCCTTTCAGTATTTTGCTGCATTTGGCAGAAACAAGCATATTTGCTCATTCGGCCTGAAAATGCTTTTAAGCGCATAAAAACTTACACTCTTGATTTCTGGCTAAATAAAAGCTGTTGCAATGATATTTCCATGCTGAACTGAGTTGTTCTGGCTCAAATATGAAGGCAAACCCACTTTCCTCTCAGTATTTTGCTGCATTTGGCAGAAATCAGCTCATTCGGCCTGAAAATGCTTTTAAGCGCATAAAAACTTACACTCTTGATTTCTGGCTAAATAAAAGCTGTTGCAATGATATTTCCATGCTGAACTGAGTTGTTCTGGCTCAAATATGAAGGCAAACCCACTTTCCTTTCAGTATTTTGCTGCATTTGGCAGAAACAAGCATATTTGCTCATTCGGCCTGAAAATGCTTTTAAGCGCATAAAAACTTACACTCTTGATTTCTGGCTAAATAAAAGCTGTTGCAATGATATTTCCATGCTGAACTGAGTTGTTCTGGCTCAAATATGAAGGCAAACCCACTTTCCTTTCAGTATTTTGCTGCATTTGGCAGAAACAAGCATATTTGCTCATTCGGCCTGAAAATGCTTTTAAGCGCATAAAAACTTACACTCTTGATTTCTGGCTAAATAAAAGCTGTTGCAATGATATTTCCATGCTGAACTGAGTTGTTCTGGCTCAAATATGAAGGCAAACCCACTTTCCTTTCAGTATTTTGCTGCATTTGGCAGAAACAAGCATATTTGCTCATTCGGCCTGAAAATGCTTTTAAGCGCATAAAAACTTACACTCTTGATTTCTGGCTAAATAAAAGCTGTTGCAATGATATTTCCATGCTGAACTGAGTTGTTCTGGCTCAAATATGAAGGCAAACCCACTTTCCTTTCAGTATTTTGCTGCATTTGGCAGAAACAAGCATATTTGCTCATTCGGCCTGAAAATGCTTTTAAGCGCATAAAAACTTACACTCTTGATTTCTGGCTAAATAAAAGCTGTTGCAATGATATTTCCATGCTGAACTGAGTTGTTCTGGCTCAAATATGAAGGCAAACCCACTTTCCTTTCAGTATTTTGCTGCATTTGGCAGAAACAAGCATATTTGCTCATTCGGCCTGAAAATGCTTTTAAGCGCATAAAAACTTACACTCTTGATTTCTGGCTAAATAAAAGCTGTTGCAATGATATTTCCATGCTGAACTGAGTTGTTCTGGCTCAAATATGAAGGCAAACCCACTTTCCTTTCAGTATTTTGCTGCATTTGGCAGAAACAAGCATATTTGCTCATTCGGCCTGAAAATGCTTTTAAGCGCATAAAAACTTACACTCTTGATTTCTGGCTAAATAAAAGCTGTTGCAATGATATTTCCATGCTGAATTGAGTTGTTCTGGCTCAAATATGAAGGCAAACCCACTTTCCTTTCAGTATGTTGCTGCATTTGGCAGATACAAGCATATTTGCTCATTCGGCCTGAAAATGCTTTTAAGCGCATAAAAACTTACACTCTTGATTTCTGGCTAAATAAAAGCTGTTGCAATGATATTTCCATGCTGAACTGAGTTGTTCTGGCTCAAATATGAAGGCATCCCACTTTCCTTTCAGTATTTTGCTGCATTTGGCAGAAACAAGCATATTTGCTCATTCGGCCTGAAAATGCTTTTAAGCCCATAAAAACTTACACTCTTGATTTCTGGCTAAATAAAAGCTGTTGCAATGATATTTCCATGCTGAACTGAGTTGTTCTGGCTCAAATATGAAGGCAAACCCACTTTCCTTTCAGTATTTTGCTGCATTTGGCAGAAACAAGCATATTTGCTCATTCGGCCTGAAAATGCTTTTAAGCGCATAAAAACTTACACTCTTGATTTCTGGCTAAATAAAAGCTGTTGCAATGATATTTCCATGCTGAACTGAGTTGTTCTGGCTCAAATATGAAGGCAAACCCACTTTCCTTTCAGTATTTTGCTGCATTTGGCAGAAACAAGCATATTTGCTCATTCGGCCTGAAAATGCTTTTAAGCGCATAAAAACTTACACTCTTGATTTCTGGCTAAATAAAAGCTGTTGCAATGATATTTCCATGCTGAACTGAGTTGTTCTGGCTCAAATATGAAGGCAAACCCACTTTCCTCTCAGTATTTTGCTGCATTTGGCAGAAATCAGCACATTTGGCCTGAAAATGCTTTTAAGCGCATAAAAACTTACACTCTTGATTTCTGGCTAAATAAAAGCTGTTGCAATGATATTTCCATGCTGAACTGAGTTGTTCTGGCTCAAATATGAAGGCAAACCCACTTTCCTTTCAGTATGTTGCTGCATTTGGCAGAAACAAGCATATTTGCTCATTCGGCCTGAAAATGCTTTTAAGCGCATAAAAACTTACACTCTTGATTTCTGGCTAAATAAAAGCTGTTGCAATGATATTTCCATGCTGAACTGAGTTGTTCTGGCTCAAATATGAAGGCAAACCCACTTTCCTTTCAGTATTTTGCTGCATTTGGCAGAAACAAGCATATTTGCTCATTCGGCCTGAAAATGCTTTTAAGCGCATAAAAACTTACACTCTTGATTTCTGGCTAAATAAAAGCTGTTGCAATGATATTTCCATGCTGAACTGAGTTGTTCTGGCTCAAATATGAAGGCAAACCCACTTTCTTTTCAGTATTTTGCTGCATTTGGCAGAAACAAGCATATTTGCTCATTCGGCCTGAAAATGCTTTTAAGCGCATAAAAACTTACACTCTTGATTTCTGGCTAAATAAAAGCTGTTGCAATGATATTTCCATGCTGAACTGAGTTGTTCTGGCTCAAATATGAAGGCAAACCCACTTTCCTTTCAGTATGTTGCTGCATTTGGCAGAAACAAGCATATTTGCTCATTCGGCCTGAAAATGCTTTTAAGCGCATAAAAACTTACACTCTTGATTTCTGGCTAAATAAAAGCTGTTGCAATGATATTTCCATGCTGAACTGAGTTGTTCTGGCTCAAATATGAAGGCAAACCCACTTTCCTTTCAGTATTTTGCTGCATTTGGCAGAAACAAGCATATTTGCTCATTCGGCCTGAAAATGCTTTTAAGCGCATGAAAACTTACACTCTTGATTTCTGGCTAAATAAAAGCTGTTGCAATGATATTTCCATGCTGAACTGAGTTGTTCTGGCTCAAATATGAAGGCAAACCCACTTTCCTTTCAGTATGTTGCTGCATTTGGCAGATACAAGCATATTTGCTCATTCGGCCTGAAAATGCTTTTAAGCGCATAAAAACTTACACTCTTGATTTCTGGCTAAATAAAAGCTGTTGCAATGATATTTCCATGCTGAACTGAGTTGTTCTGGCTCAAATATGAAGGCAAACCCACTTTCCTCTCAGTATTTTGCTGCATTTGGCAGAAATCAGCACATTTGGCCTGAAAATGCTTTTAAGCGCATAAAAACTTACACTCTTGATTTCTGGCTAAATAAAAGCTGTTGCAATGATATTTCCATGCTGAACTGAGTTGTTCTGGCTCAAATATGAAGGCAAACCCACTTTCCTTTCAGTATTTTGCTGCATTTGGCAGAAACAAGCATATTTGCTCATTCGGCCTGAAAATGCTTTTAAGCGCATAAAAACTTACAGTCTTGATTTCTGGCTAAATAAAAGCTGTTGCAATGATATTTCCATGCTGAACTGAGTTGTTCTGGCTCAAATATGAAGGCAAACCCACTTTCCTTTCAGTATTTTGCTGCATTTGGCAGAAACAAGCATATTTGCTCATTCGGCCTGAAAATGCTTTTAAGCGCATAAAAACTTACACTCTTGATTTCTGGCTAAATAAAAGCTGTTGCAATGATATTTCCATGCTGAACTGAGTTGTTCTGGCTCAAATATGAAGGCAAACCCACTTTCCTTTCAGTATTTTGCTGCATTTGGCAGAAACAAGCATATTTGCTCATTCGGCCTGAAAATGCTTTTAAGCGCATAAAAACTTACACTCTTGATTTCTGGCTAAATAAAAGCTGTTGCAATGATATTTCCATGCTGAACTGAGTTGTTCTGGCTCAAATATGAAGGCAAACCCACTTTCCTTTCAGTATTTTGCTGCATTTGGCAGAAACAAGCATATTTGCTCATTCGGCCTGAAAATGCTTTTAAGCGCATAAAAACTTACACTCTTGATTTCTGGCTAAATAAAAGCTGTTGCAATGATATTTCCATGCTGAACTGAGTTGTTCTGGCTCAAATATGAAGGCAAACCCACTTTCCTTTCAGTATTTTGCTGCATTTGGCAGAAACAAGCATATTTGCTCATTCGGCCTGAAAATGCTTTTAAGCGCATAAAAACTTACACTCTTGATTTCTGGCTAAATAAAAGCTGTTGCAATGATATTTCCATGCTGAACTGAGTTGTTCTGGCTCAAATATGAAGGCAAACCCACTTTCCTTTCAGTATTTTGCTGCATTTGGCAGAAACAAGCATATTTGCTCATTCGGCCTGAAAATGCTTTTAAGCGCATAAAAACTTACACTCTTGATTTCTGGCTAAATAAAAGCTGTTGCAATGATATTTCCATGCTGAACTGAGTTGTTCTGGCTCAAATATGAAGGCAAACCCACTTTCCGTTCAGTATGTTGCTGCATTTGGCAGATACAAGCATATTTGCTCATTCGGCCTGAAAATGCTTTTAAGCGCATAAAAACTTACAGTCTTGATTTCTGGCTAAATAAAAGCTGTTGCAATGATATTTCCATGCTGAACTGAGTTGTTCTGGCTCAAATATGAAGGCAAACCCACTTTCCTTTCAGTATTTTGCTGCATTTGGCAGAAACAAGCATATTTGCTCATTCGGCCTGAAAATGCTTTTAAGCGCATAAAAACTTACACTCTTGATTTCTGGCTAAATAAAAGCTGTTGCAATGATATTTCCATGCTGAACTGAGTTGTTCTGGCTCAAATATGAAGGCAAACCCACTTTCCTCTCAGTATTTTGCTGCATTTGGCAGAAATCAGCACATTTGGCCTGAAAATGCTTTTAAGCGCATAAAAACTTACACTCTTGATTTCTGGCTAAATAAAAGCTGTTGCAATGATATTTCCATGCTGAACTGAGTTGTTCTGGCTCAAATATGAAGGCAAACCCACTTTCCTTTCAGTATTTTGCTGCATTTGGCAGAAACAAGCATATTTGCTCATTCGGCCTGAAAATGCTTTTAAGCGCATAAAAACTTACACTCTTGATTTCTGGCTAAATAAAAGCTGTTGCAATGATATTTCCATGCTGAACTGAGTTGTTCTGGCTCAAATATGAAGGCAAACCCACTTTCCTTTCAGTATTTTGCTGCATTTGGCAGAAACAAGCATATTTGCTCATTCGGCCTGAAAATGCTTTTAAGCGCATAAAAACTTACACTCTTGATTTCTGGCTAAATAAAAGCTGTTGCAATGATATTTCCATGCTGAACTGAGTTGTTCTGGCTCAAATATGAAGGCAAACCCACTTTCCTCTCAGTATTTTGCTGCATTTGGCAGAAATCAGCACATTTGGCATGAAAATGCTTTTAAGCGCATAAAAACTTACACTCTTGATTTCTGGCTAAATAAAAGCTGTTGCAATGATATTTCCATGCTGAACTGAGTTGTTCTGGCTCAAATATGAAGGCAAACCCACTTTCCTTTCAGTATTTTGCTGCATTTGGCAGAAACAAGCATATTTGCTCATTCGGCCTGAAAATGCTTTTAAGCGCATAAAAACTTACACTCTTGATTTCTGGCTAAATAAAAGCTGTTGCAATGATATTTCCATGCTGAACTGAGTTGTTCTGGCTCAAATATGAAGGCAAACCCACTTTCCTTTCAGTATGTTGCTGCATTTGGCAGATACAAGCATATTTGCTCATTCGGCCTGAAAATGCTTTTAAGCGCATAAAAACTTACACTCTTGATTTCTGGCTAAATAAAAGCTGTTGCAATGATATTTCCATGCTGAACTGAGTTGTTCTGGCTCAAATATGAAGGCAAACCCACTTTCCTCTCAGTATTTTGCTGCATTTGGCAGAAATCAGCACATTTGGCCTGAAAATGCTTTTAAGCGCATAAAAACTTACACTCTTGATTTCTGGCTAAATAAAAGCTGTTGCAATGATATTTCCATGCTGAACTGAGTTGTTCTGGCTCAAATATGAAGGCAAACCCACTTTCCTTTCAGTATTTTGCTGCATTTGGCAGAAACAAGCATATTTGCTCATTCGGCCTGAAAATGCTTTTAAGCGCATAAAAACTTACACTCTTGATTTCTGGCTAAATAAAAGCTGTTGCAATGATATTTCCATGCTGAACTGAGTTGTTCTGGCTCAAATATGAAGGCAAACCCACTTTCCTTTCAGTATTTTGCTGCATTTGGCAGAAACAAGCATATTTGCTCATTCGGCCTGAAAATGCTTTTAAGCGCATAAAAACTTACACTCTTGATTTCTGGCTAAATAAAAGCTGTTGCAATGATATTTCCATGCTGAACTGAGTTGTTCTGGCTCAAATATGAAGGCAAACCCACTTTCCTTTCAGTATTTTGCTGCATTTGGCAGAAACAAGCATATTTGCTCATTCGGCCTGAAAATGCTTTTAAGCGCATAAAAACTTACACTCTTGATTTCTGGCTAAATAAAAGCTGTTGCAATGATATTTCCATGCTGAACTGAGTTGTTCTGGCTCAAATATGAAGGCAAACCCACTTTCCTTTCAGTATTTTGCTGCATTTGGCAGAAACAAGCATATTTGCTCATTCGGCCTGAAAATGCTTTTAAGCGCATAAAAACTTACACTCTTGATTTCTGGCTAAATAAAAGCTGTTGCAATGATATTTCCATGCTGAACTGAGTTGTTCTGGCTCAAATATGAAGGCAAACCCACTTTCCTTTCAGTATTTTGCTGCATTTGGCAGAAACAAGCATATTTGCTCATTCGGCCTGAAAATGCTTTTAAGCGCATAAAAACTTACACTCTTGATTTCTGGCTAAATAAAAGCTGTTGCAATGATATTTCCATGCTGAACTGAGTTGTTCTGGCTCAAATATGAAGGCAAACCCACTTTCCTTTCAGTATTTTGCTGCATTTGGCAGAAACAAGCATATTTGCTCATTCGGCCTGAAAATGCTTTTAAGCGCATAAAAACTTACACTCTTGATTTCTGGCTAAATAAAAGCTGTTGCAATGATATTTCCATGCTGAACTGAGTTGTTCTGGCTCAAATATGAAGGCAAACCCACTTTCCTTTCAGTATTTTGCTGCATTTGGCAGAAACAAGCATATTTGCTCATTCGGCCTGAAAATGCTTTTAAGCGCATAAAAACTTACACTCTTGATTTCTGGCTAAATAAAAGCTGTTGCAATGATATTTCCATGCTGAACTGAGTTGTTCTGGCTCAAATATGAAGGCAAACCCACTTTCCTTTCAGTATTTTGCTGCATTTGGCAGAAACAAGCATATTTGCTCATTCGGCCTGAAAATGCTTTTAAGCGCATAAAAACTTACACTCTTGATTTCTGGCTAAATAAAAGCTGTTGCAATGATATTTCCATGCTGAATTGAGTTGTTCTGGCTCAAATATGAAGGCAAACCCACTTTCCTTTCAGTATGTTGCTGCATTTGGCAGATACAAGCATATTTGCTCATTCGGCCTGAAAATGCTTTTAAGCGCATAAAAACTTACACTCTTGATTTCTGGCTAAATAAAAGCTGTTGCAATGATATTTCCATGCTGAACTGAGTTGTTCTGGCTCAAATATGAAGGCATCCCACTTTCCTTTCAGTATTTTGCTGCATTTGGCAGAAACAAGCATATTTGCTCATTCGGCCTGAAAATGCTTTTAAGCCCATAAAAACTTACACTCTTGATTTCTGGCTAAATAAAAGCTGTTGCAATGATATTTCCATGCTGAACTGAGTTGTTCTGGCTCAAATATGAAGGCAAACCCACTTTCCTTTCAGTATTTTGCTGCATTTGGCAGAAACAAGCATATTTGCTCATTCGGCCTGAAAATGCTTTTAAGCGCATAAAAACTTACACTCTTGATTTCTGGCTAAATAAAAGCTGTTGCAATGATATTTCCATGCTGAACTGAGTTGTTCTGGCTCAAATATGAAGGCAAACCCACTTTCCTTTCAGTATTTTGCTGCATTTGGCAGAAACAAGCATATTTGCTCATTCGGCCTGAAAATGCTTTTAAGCGCATAAAAACTTACACTCTTGATTTCTGGCTAAATAAAAGCTGTTGCAATGATATTTCCATGCTGAACTGAGTTGTTCTGGCTCAAATATGAAGGCAAACCCACTTTCCTTTCAGTATGTTGCTGCATTTGGCAGATACAAGCATATTTGCTCATTCGGCCTGAAAATGCTTTTAAGCGCATAAAAACTTACAGTCTTGATTTCTGGCTAAATAAAAGCTGTTGCAATGATATTTCCATGCTGAACTGAGTTGTTCTGGCTCAAATATGAAGGCAAACCCACTTTCCTCTCAGTATTTTGCTGCATTTGGCAGAAATCAGCACATTTGGCCTGAAAATGCTTTTAAGCGCATAAAAACTTACACTCTTGATTTCTGGCTAAATAAAAGCTGTTGCAATGATATTTCCATGCTGAACTGAGTTGTTCTGGCTCAAATATGAAGGCAAACCCACTTTCCTTTCAGTATTTTGCTGCATTTGGCAGAAACAAGCATATTTGCTCATTCGGCCTGAAAATGCTTTTAAGCGCATAAAAACTTACACTCTTGATTTCTGGCTAAATAAAAGCTGTTGCAATGATATTTCCATGCTGAACTGAGTTGTTCTGGCTCAAATATGAAGGCAAACCCACTTTCCTTTCAGTATTTTGCTGCATTTGGCAGAAACAAGCATATTTGCTCATTCGGCCTGAAAATGCTTTTAAGCGCATAAAAACTTACACTCTTGATTTCTGGCTAAATAAAAGCTGTTGCAATGATATTTCCATGCTGAACTGAGTTGTTCTGGCTCAAATATGATGGCAAACCCACTTTCCTTTCAGTATTTTGCTGCATTTGGCAGAAACAAGCATATTTGCTCATTCGGCCTGAAAATGCTTTTAAGCGCATAAAAACTTACACTCTTGATTTCTGGCTAAATAAAAGCTGTTGCAATGATATTTCCATGCTGAACTGAGTTGTTCTGGCTCAAATATGAAGGCAAACCCACTTTCCTTTCAGTATTTTGCTGCATTTGGCAGAAACAAGCATATTTGCTCATTCGGCCTGAAAATGCTTTTAAGCGCATAAAAACTTACACTCTTGATTTCTGGCTAAATAAAAGCTGTTGCAATGATATTTCCATGCTGAACTGAGTTGTTCTGGCTCAAATATGAAGGCAAACCCACTTTCCTTTCAGTATTTTGCTGCATTTGGCAGAAACAAGCATATTTGCTCATTCGGCCTGAAAATGCTTTTAAGCGCATAAAAACTTACACTCTTGATTTCTGGCTAAATAAAAGCTGTTGCAATGATATTTCCATGCTGAACTGAGTTGTTCTGGCTCAAATATGAAGGCAAACCCACTTTCCTTTCAGTATTTTGCTGCATTTGGCAGAAACAAGCATATTTGCTCATTCGGCCTGAAAATGCTTTTAAGCGCATAAAAACTTACACTCTTGATTTCTGGCTAAATAAAAGCTGTTGCAATGATATTTCCATGCTGAACTGAGTTGTTCTGGCTCAAATATGAAGGCAAACCCACTTTCCTTTCAGTATTTTGCTGCATTTGGCAGAAACAAGCATATTTGCTCATTCGGCCTGAAAATGCTTTTAAGCGCATAAAAACTTACACTCTTGATTTCTGGCTAAATAAAAGCTGTTGCAATGATATTTCCATGCTGAACTGAGTTGTTCTGGCTCAAATATGAAGGCAAACCCACTTTCCTTTCAGTATTTTGCTGCATTTGGCAGAAACAAGCATATTTGCTCATTCGGCCTGAAAATGCTTTTAAGCGCATAAAAACTTACACTCTTGATTTCTGGCTAAATAAAAGCTGTTGCAATGATATTTCCATGCTGAATTGAGTTGTTCTGGCTCAAATATGAAGGCAAACCCACTTTCCTTTCAGTATGTTGCTGCATTTGGCAGATACAAGCATATTTGCTCATTCGGCCTGAAAATGCTTTTAAGCGCATAAAAACTTACACTCTTGATTTCTGGCTAAATAAAAGCTGTTGCAATGATATTTCCATGCTGAACTGAGTTGTTCTGGCTCAAATATGAAGGCATCCCACTTTCCTTTCAGTATTTTGCTGCATTTGGCAGAAACAAGCATATTTGCTCATTCGGCCTGAAAATGCTTTTAAGCCCATAAAAACTTACACTCTTGATTTCTGGCTAAATAAAAGCTGTTGCAATGATATTTCCATGCTGAACTGAGTTGTTCTGGCTCAAATATGAAGGCAAACCCACTTTCCTTTCAGTATTTTGCTGCATTTGGCAGAAACAAGCATATTTGCTCATTCGGCCTGAAAATGCTTTTAAGCGCATAAAAACTTACACTCTTGATTTCTGGCTAAATAAAAGCTGTTGCAATGATATTTCCATGCTGAACTGAGTTGTTCTGGCTCAAATATGAAGGCAAACCCACTTTCCTTTCAGTATTTTGCTGCATTTGGCAGAAACAAGCATATTTGCTCATTCGGCCTGAAAATGCTTTTAAGCGCATAAAAACTTACACTCTTGATTTCTGGCTAAATAAAAGCTGTTGCAATGATATTTCCATGCTGAACTGAGTTGTTCTGGCTCAAATATGAAGGCAAACCCACTTTCCTTTCAGTATGTTGCTGCATTTGGCAGATACAAGCATATTTGCTCATTCGGCCTGAAAATGCTTTTAAGCGCATAAAAACTTACAGTCTTGATTTCTGGCTAAATAAAAGCTGTTGCAATGATATTTCCATGCTGAACTGAGTTGTTCTGGCTCAAATATGAAGGCAAACCCACTTTCCTTTCAGTATTTTGCTGCATTTGGCAGAAACAAGCATATTTGCTCATTCGGCCTGAAAATGCTTTTAAGCGCATAAAAACTTACACTCTTGATTTCTGGCTAAATAAAAGCTGTTGCAATGATATTTCCATGCTGAACTGAGTTGTTCTGGCTCAAATATGAAGGCAAACCCACTTTCCTCTCAGTATTTTGCTGCATTTGGCAGAAATCAGCACATTTGGCCTGAAAATGCTTTTAAGCGCATAAAAACTTACACTCTTGATTTCTGGCTAAATAAAAGCTGTTGCAATGATATTTCCATGCTGAACTGAGTTGTTCTGGCTCAAATATGAAGGCAAACCCACTTTCCTTTCAGTATTTTGCTGCATTTGGCAGAAACAAGCATATTTGCTCATTCGGCCTGAAAATGCTTTTAAGCGCATAAAAACTTACACTCTTGATTTCTGGCTAAATAAAAGCTGTTGCAATGATATTTCCATGCTGAACTGAGTTGTTCTGGCTCAAATATGAAGGCAAACCCACTTTCCTTTCAGTATTTTGCTGCATTTGGCAGAAACAAGCATATTTGCTCATTCGGCCTGAAAATGCTTTTAAGCGCATAAAAACTTACACTCTTGATTTCTGGCTAAATAAAAGCTGTTGCAATGATATTTCCATGCTGAACTGAGTTGTTCTGGCTCAAATATGAAGGCAAACCCACTTTCTTTTCAGTATTTTGCTGCATTTGGCAGAAACAAGCATATTTGCTCATTCGGCCTGAAAATGCTTTTAAGCGCATAAAAACTTACACTCTTGATTTCTGGCTAAATAAAAGCTGTTGCAATGATATTTCCATGCTGAACTGAGTTGTTCTGGCTCAAATATGAAGGCAAACCCACTTTCCTTTCAGTATTTTGCTGCATTTGGCAGAAACAAGCATATTTGCTCATTCGGCCTGAAAATGCTTTTAAGCGCATAAAAACTTACACTCTTGATTTCTGGCTAAATAAAAGCTGTTGCAATGATATTTCCATGCTGAACTGAGTTGTTCTGGCTCAAATATGAAGGCAAACCCACTTTCCTTTCAGTATTTTGCTGCATTTGGCAGAAACAAGCATATTTGCTCATTCGGCCTGAAAATGCTTTTAAGCGCATGAAAACTTACACTCTTGATTTCTGGCTAAATAAAAGCTGTTGCAATGATATTTCCATGCTGAACTGAGTTGTTCTGGCTCAAATATGAAGGCAAACCCACTTTCCTTTCAGTATGTTGCTGCATTTGGCAGATACAAGCATATTTGCTCATTCGGCCTGAAAATGCTTTTAAGCGCATAAAAACTTACACTCTTGATTTCTGGCTAAATAAAAGCTGTTGCAATGATATTTCCATGCTGAACTGAGTTGTTCTGGCTCAAATATGAAGGCAAACCCACTTTCCTCTCAGTATTTTGCTGCATTTGGCAGAAATCAGCACATTTGGCCTGAAAATGCTTTTAAGCGCATAAAAACTTACACTCTTGATTTCTGGCTAAATAAAAGCTGTTGCAATGATATTTCCATGCTGAACTGAGTTGTTCTGGCTCAAATATGAAGGCAAACCCACTTTCCTTTCAGTATTTTGCTGCATTTGGCAGAAACAAGCATATTTGCTCATTCGGCCTGAAAATGCTTTTAAGCGCATAAAAACTTACACTCTTGATTTCTGGCTAAATAAAAGCTGTTGCAATGATATTTCCATGCTGAACTGAGTTGTTCTGGCTCAAATATGAAGGCAAACCCACTTTCCTTTCAGTATTTTGCTGCATTTGGCAGAAACAAGCATATTTGCTCATTCGGCCTGAAAATGCTTTTAAGCGCATAAAAACTTACACTCTTGATTTCTGGCTAAATAAAAGCTGTTGCAATGATATTTCCATGCTGAACTGAGTTGTTCTGGCTCAAATATGAAGGCAAACCCACTTTCTTTTCAGTATTTTGCTGCATTTGGCAGAAACAAGCATATTTGCTCATTCGGCCTGAAAATGCTTTTAAGCGCATAAAAACTTACACTCTTGATTTCTGGCTAAATAAAAGCTGTTGCAATGATATTTCCATGCTGAACTGAGTTGTTCTGGCTCAAATATGAAGGCAAACCCACTTTCCTTTCAGTATGTTGCTGCATTTGGCAGATACAAGCATATTTGCTCATTCGGCCTGAAAATGCTTTTAAGCGCATAAAAACTTACACTCTTGATTTCTGGCTAAATAAAAGCTGTTGCAATGATATTTCCATGCTGAACTGAGTTGTTCTGGCTCAAATATGAAGGCAAACCCACTTTCCTTTCAGTATTTTGCTGCATTTGGCAGAAACAAGCATATTTGCTCATTCGGCCTGAAAATGCTTTTAAGCGCATAAAAACTTACACTCTTGATTTCTGGCTAAATAAAAGCTGTTGCAATGATATTTCCATGCTGAACTGAGTTGTTCTGGCTCAAATATGAAGGCAAACCCACTTTCCTTTCAGTATGTTGCTGCATTTGGCAGAAACAAGCATATTTGCTCATTCGGCCTGAAAATGCTTTTAAGCGCATAAAAACTTACACTCTTGATTTCTGGCTAAATAAAAGCTGTTGCAATGATATTTCCATGCTGAACTGAGTTGTTCTGGCTCAAATATGAAGGCAAACCCACTTTCCTTTCAGTATTTTGCTGCATTTGGCAGAAACAAGCATATTTGCTCATTCGGCCTGAAAATGCTTTTAAGCGCATGAAAACTTACACTCTTGATTTCTGGCTAAATAAAAGCTGTTGCAATGATATTTCCATGCTGAACTGAGTTGTTCTGGCTCAAATATGAAGGCAAACCCACTTTCCTTTCAGTATGTTGCTGCATTTGGCAGATACAAGCATATTTGCTCATTCGGCCTGAAAATGCTTTTAAGCGCATAAAAACTTACACTCTTGATTTCTGGCTAAATAAAAGCTGTTGCAATGATATTTCCATGCTGAACTGAGTTGTTCTGGCTCAAATATGAAGGCAAACCCACTTTCCTCTCAGTATTTTGCTGCATTTGGCAGAAATCAGCACATTTGGCCTGAAAATGCTTTTAAGCGCATAAAAACTTACACTCTTGATTTCTGGCTAAATAAAAGCTGTTGCAATGATATTTCCATGCTGAACTGAGTTGTTCTGGCTCAAATATGAAGGCAAACCCACTTTCCTCTCAGTATTTTGCTGCATTTGGCAGAAACAAGTATATTTGCTCATTCGGCCTGAAAATGCTTTTAAGCGCATAAAAACTTACAGTCTTGATTTCTGGCTAAATAAAAGCTGTTGCAATGATATTTCCATGCTGAACTGAGTTGTTCTGGCTCAAATATGAAGGCAAACCCACTTTCCTTTCAGTATTTTGCTGCATTTGGCAGAAACAAGCATATTTGCTCATTCGGCCTGAAAATGCTTTTAAGCGCATAAAAACTTACACTCTTGATTTCTGGCTAAATAAAAGCTGTTGCAATGATATTTCCATGCTGAACTGAGTTGTTCTTGGTCAAATAAGAAGGCAAACCCACTTTCCTTTCAGTATTTTGCTGCAATTGGCAGAAACAAGCAAATTTACTCATTTGGCCTGAAAATGCTTTTAAGCGCATAAAAACTTACACTCTTGATTTCTGGCTAAATAAAAGCTGTTGCAATGATATTTCCATGCTGAACTGAGTTGTTCTTGGTCAAATAAGAAGGCAAACCCACTTTCCTTTCAGTATTTTGCTGCAATTGCAGAAACAAGCAAATTTACTCATTTGGCCTGAAAATGCTTTTAAGCGCATAAAACTTACAGTCTTGATTTCTGGCTAAATAAAAGCTGTTGCAATGATATTTCCATGCTGAACTGAGTTGTCCTCGGTCAAATATGAAGGCAAACCCACTTCCTTTCAGTCTTTTGCTGCAATTGGCAGAAATCAGCTCATTCGGCTTGAAATGCTTTTAAGCTTATAGAAACTTACACTCTTGATTTCTGGCTAAATAAAAGCTGTTGCAATGATATTTCCATGCTGAACTGAGTTGTTCTGGGTCAAAGAAGAAGGCAAACCCACTTTCCTCTCAGTATTTTGCTGCAATTGGCAGAAACAAGCATATTTGCTCATTCGGCCTGAAAATGCTTTTAAGCGCATACAAACTTACACTCTTGATTTCTGGCTAAATAAAAGCTGTTGCAATGATATTTCCATGCTGAACTGAGTTGTTCTGGGTCAAATATGAAGGCAAACCCACTTTCCTCTCAGTATTTTGCTGCATTTGGCAGAAATCAGCTCATTCGGCCTGAAAATGCTTTTAAGCGCATAAAAACTTACACTCTTGATTTCTGGCTAAATAAAAGCTGTTGCAATGATATTTCCATGATGAACTGAGTTATTCTGAGTCAAATATGAAGGCAAACCCACTTTCCTCTCAGTATTTTGCTGCAATTGGCAGATTCAAGCATATTTGCTCATTCGCCCTGAAAATGCTTTTAATCTTATAGAAACTTACAATCTTGATTTCTGGCTACATAAAAGCTGTTGCAATGATATTTCCATGCTGTACTGAGTTGTTCTTGGTCAAATATGAAGGCAAACCCACTTTCCTTTCAGTATTTTGCTGCAATTGGCAGAAATCAGCTCATTCGGCCTGAAAATGCTTTTAAGCGCATAAAAACTTACACTCTTGATTTCTGGCTAAATAAAAGCTGTTGCAATGATATTTCCATGCTGAACTGAGTTGTCCTCGGTCATATATGAAGGCAAACCCACTTTCCTCTCAGTATTTTGCTGCAATTGGCAGAAATCAGCTCATTCGGCCTGAAAATGCTTTTAAGCGCATAAGAACTTACACTCTTGATTTCTGGCTAAATAAAAGCTGTTGTAATGATATTTCCATGCTCAACTGAGTGTTTCTGGGTCAAATATGAAGGCAAACCCACTTTCCTTTCAGTATTTTGCTGCAATTGGCAGAAACAAGCATATTTGCTCATTCAGCCTGAAAATGCTTTTAAGCTTATAGAAACTTACACTCTTGATTTATGGCTAAATATAAGCTGTTGCAATAATATTTCCATGATGAACTGAGTTGTTCTGGGTCAAATATGAAGGCAAACCCACTTTCCTCTCAGTATTTTGCTGCAATTGGCAGAAACAAGCATATTTGCTCATTCGGCCTGAAAATGCTTTTAAGCGCATACAAACTTACACTCTTGATTTTTGTCTAAATAAAAGCTGTTGCAATGATATTTCCATGCTGAACTGAGTTGTTCTGGGTCAAATATGAAGGCAAACCCACTTTCCTCTCAGTATTTTGCTGCAATTGGCAGAAATCAGCTCATTCGGCCTGAAAATGCTTTTAAGCGCATAAAAACTTACACTCTTGATTTCTGGCTAAATAAAAGCTGTTGCAATGATATTTCCATGCTCAACTGAGTGTTTCTGGGTCAAATATGAAGGCAAACCCACTTTCCTTTCGGTATTTTGCTGCAATTGGCAGAAACAAGCATATTTGCTCATTCAGCCTGAAAATGCTTTTAAGCTTATAGAAACTTACACTCTTGATTTATGGCTAAATAAAAGCTGTTGCAATGATATTTCCATGCTGAACTGAGTTGTTCTGGCTCAAATATGAAGGCAAACCCACTTTCCTCTCAGTATTTTGCTGCATTTGGCAGAAATCAGCTCATTCGGCCTAAAAATGCTTTTAAGCGCATAAAAACTTACAGTCTTGATTTATGGCTAAATAAAAGCTGTTGCAATGATATTTCCATGCTGAACTGAGTTGTCCTCGGTCAAATATGAAGGCAAACCCACTTTCCTTTCAGTATTTTGCTGCAATTGGCAGAAATCAGCTCATTCAGCCTGAAAATGCTTTTAAGCGCATAAGAACTTACACTCTTGATTTCTGGCTAAATAAAAGCTGTTGTAATGATATTTCCATGCTCAACTGAGTGTTTCTGGGTCAAATATGAAGGCAAACCCACTTTCCTTTCAGTATTTTGCTGCAATTGGCAGAAACAAGCATATTTGCTCATTCAGCCTGAAAATGCTTTTAAGCTTATAGAAACTTACACTCTTGATTTATGGCTAAATATAAGCTGTTGCAATAATATTTCCAAGCTCAACTGAGTTGTTCTGGGTCAAATATGAAGGCAAACCCACTTTCCTCTCAGTATTTTACTGCAATTGGCAGAAATCAGCTCATTCGGCCTGAAAATGCTTTTAAGCGCATAAAAACTTACACTCTTGATTTCTGGCTAAATAAAAGCTGTTGCAATGATATTTCCAAGCTCAACTGAGTTGTTCTGGGTCAAATATGGAGGCAAACCCACTTTCCTCTCAGTATTTTGCTGCAATTGGCAGAAACAAGAATATTTGCTCATTCGCCCTGAAAATGCTTTTAAGCTTATAGAAACTTACACTCTTGATTTCTGGCTACATAAAAGCTGTTGCAATGATATTTCCATGATGAACTGAGTTGTTCTGGGTCAAATATGAAGGCAAACCCACTTTCCTCTCAGTATTTTGCTGCATTTGGCAGAAATCAGCTCATTCGGCCTGAAAAGGCTTTTAAGCGCATAAAAACTTACAGTCTTGATTTCTGGCTAAATAAAAGCTGTTGCAATGATATTTCCATGCTGAACTGAGTTGTTCTGGCTCAAATATGAAGGCAAACCCACTTTCCTTTCAGTATGTTGCTGCAATTGGCAGAAACAAGCACATTTGCTCATTCGCCCTGAAAATGCTTTTAAGCTTATAGAAACTTACACTCTTGATTTCTGGCTACATAAAAACTGTTGCAATGATATTTTCATGATGAACTGAGTTGTTCTGAGTCAAATATGAAGGCAAACCCACTTTCCTCTCAGAATTTTGCTGCATTTGGCAGAAATCAGCTCATTCGGCCTGAAAATGCTTTTAAGCGCATAAAAACTTACAGTCTTGATTTCTGGCTAAATAAAAGCTGTTGCAATGATATTTCCATGCTGAACTGAGTTGTTCTGGCTCAAATATGAAGGCAAACCCACTTTCCTCTCAGTATTTTGCTGCATTTGGCAGAAATCAGCTCATTCGGCCTGAAAATGCTTTTAAGCGCATAAAAACTTACGGTCTTGATTTCTGGCTAAATAAAAGCTGTTGCAATGATATTTCCATGCTGAACTGAGTTGTTCTGGCTCAAATATGAAGGCAAACCCACTTTCCTTTCAGTATTTTGCTGCAATTGGCAGAAACAAGCAAATTTACTCATTTGGCCTGAAAATGCTTTTAAGCGCATAAAAACTTACAGTCTTGATTTCTGGCTAAATAAAAGCTGTTGCAATGATATTTCCATGCTGAACTGAGTTGTCCTCGGTCAAATATGAAGGCAAACCCACTTTCCTTTCAGTATTTTGCTGCAATTGGCAGAAATCAGCTCATTCGGCCTGAAAATGCTTTTAAGCTTATAGAAACTTACACTCTTGATTTCTGGCTACATAAAAGCTGTTGCAATGATATTTCCATGCTGAACTGAGTTGTTCTGGCTCAAATATGAAGGCAAACGCACTTTCCTCTCAGTATTTTGCTGCAATTGGTAGAAACAAGCACATTTGCTCATTCGCCCTGAAAATGCTTTTAAGCTTATAGAAACTTACACTCTTGATTTCTGGCTACATAAAAGCTGTTGCAATGATATTTCCATTATGAACTGAGTTGTTCTGGGTCAAATATGAAGGCAAACCCACTTTCCTCTCAGTATTTTGCTGCATTTGGCAGAAATCAGCTCATTCTGCCTGAAAATGCTTTTAAGCGCATAAAAACTTACAGTCTTGATTTCTGGCTAAATAAAAGCTGTTGCAATGATATTTCCATGCTGAACTGAGTTGTTCTGGGTAAAATAAGAAGGCAAACCCACTTTCCTTTCAGTATTTTGCTGCAATTGGCAGAAATCAGCTCATTCGGCCTGAAAATGCTTTTAAGCTTATAGAAACTTACACTCTTGATTTCTGGCTGAATAAAAGCTGTTGCAATGATATTTCCATGCTGAACTAAGTTGTTCTGGGTCAAATAAGAAGGCAAACCCACTTTCCTTTCAGTATTTTGCTTCAATTGGCAGAAATCAGCTCATTTGGCCTGAAAATGCTTTTTATCGCTTTAAAAGTTACACTCTTGATTTCTGGCTAACTAAAAGCTGTTGCTATGATATTTCCATGCTGAACTGAGTTGTTCTGGCTCAAATATGAAGGCAAACCCACTTTCCTCTCAGTATTTTGCTGCATTTGGCAGAAACAAGCATATTTGCTCATTCGGCCTGAAAATGCTTTTAAGCGCATAAAAACTTACACTCTTGATTTCTGGCTAAATAAAAGCTGTTGCAATGATATTTCCATGATGAACTGAGTTGTTCTGGGTCAAATATGAAGGCAAACCCACTTTCCTTTCAGTATTTTGCTGCATTTGGCAGAAACAAGCATATTTGCTCATTCGGCCTGAAAATGCTTTTAAGCGCATGAAAACTTACACTCTTGATTTCTGGCTAAATAAAAGCTGTTGCAATGATATTTCCATGCTGAACTGAGTTGTTCTGGCTCAAATATGAAGGCAAACCCACTTTCCTTTCAGTATGTTGCTGCATTTGGCAGATACAAGCATATTTGCTCATTCGGCCTGAAAATGCTTTTAAGCGCATAAAAACTTACACTCTTGATTTCTGGCTAAATAAAAGCTGTTGCAATGATATTTCCATGCTGAACTGAGTTGTTCTGGCTCAAATATGAAGGCAAACCCACTTTCCTCTCAGTATTTTGCTGCATTTGGCAGAAATCAGCACATTTGGCCTGAAAATGCTTTTAAGCGCATAAAAACTTACACTCTTGATTTCTGGCTAAATAAAAGCTGTTGCAATGATATTTCCATGCTGAACTGAGTTGTTCTGGCTCAAATATGAAGGCAAACCCACTTTCCTCTCAGTATTTTGCTGCATTTGGCAGAAACAAGTATATTTGCTCATTCGGCCTGAAAATGCTTTTAAGCGCATAAAAACTTACAGTCTTGATTTCTGGCTAAATAAAAGCTGTTGCAATGATATTTCCATGCTGAACTGAGTTGTTCTGGCTCAAATATGAAGGCAAACCCACTTTCCTTTCAGTATTTTGCTGCATTTGGCAGAAACAAGCATATTTGCTCATTCGGCCTGAAAATGCTTTTAAGCGCATAAAAACTTACACTCTTGATTTCTGGCTAAATAAAAGCTGTTGCAATGATATTTCCATGCTGAACTGAGTTGTTCTTGGTCAAATAAGAAGGCAAACCCACTTTCCTTTCAGTATTTTGCTGCAATTGGCAGAAACAAGCAAATTTACTCATTTGGCCTGAAAATGCTTTTAAGCGCATAAAAACTTACACTCTTGATTTCTGGCTAAATAAAAGCTGTTGCAATGATATTTCCATGCTGAACTGAGTTGTTTTTGGTCAAATAAGAAGGCAAACCCACTTTCCTTTCAGTATTTTGCTGCAATTGGCAGAAACAAGCAAATTTACTCATTTGGCCTGAAAATGCTTTTAAGCGCATAAAAACTTACAGTCTTGATTTCTGGCTAAATAAAAGCTGTTGCAATGATATTTCCATGCTGAACTGAGTTGTCCTCGGTCAAATATGAAGGCAAACCCACTTTCCTTTCAGTCTTTTGCTGCAATTGGCAGAAATCAGCTCATTCGGCCTGAAAATGCTTTTAAGCTTATAGAAACTTACACTCTTGATTTCTGGCTAAATAAAAGCTGTTGCAATGATATTTCCATGCTGAACTGAGTTGTTCTGGGTCAAAGAAGAAGGCAAACCCACTTTCCTTTCAGTATTTTGCTTCAATTGGCAGAAATCAGCTCATTTGGCCTGAAAATGCTTTTTATCGCTTTAAAAGTTACACTCTTTATTTCTGGCTAAATAAAAGCTGTTGCAATGATATTTCCATGATGAACTGAGTTGTTCTGGGTCAAATATGAAGGCAAACCCACTTTCCTCTCAGTATTTTGCTGCAATTGGCAGAAACAAGCATATTTGCTCATTCGGCCTGAAAATGCTTTTAAGCGCATACAAACTTACACTCTTGATTTCTGGCTAAATAAAAGCTGTTGCAATGATATTTCCATGCTGAACTGAGTTGTTCTGGGTCAAATATGAAGGCAAACCCACTTTCCTCTCAGTATTTTGCTGCATTTGGCAGAAATCAGCTCATTCGGCCTGAAAATGCTTTTAAGCGCATAAAAACTTACACTCTTGATTTCTGGCTAAATAAAAGCTGTTGCAATGATATTTCCATGATGAACTGAGTTGTTCTGGGTCAAATATGAAGGCAAACCCACTTTCCTCTCAGTATTTTGCTGCAATTGGCAGAAACAAGCATATTTGCTCATTCGGCCTGAAAATGCTTTTAAGCGCATACAAACTTACACTCTTGATTTCTGTCTAAATAAAAGCTGTTGCAATGATATTTCCATGCTGAACTGAGTTGTTCTTGGTCAAATATGAAGGCAAACCCACTTTCCTTTCAGTATTTAGCTGCAATTGGCAGAAATCAGCTCATTCGGCCTGAAAATGCTTTTAAGCTTATAGAAACTTACACTCTTGATTTCTGGCTACATAAAAGCTGTTGCAATGATATTTCCATGATGAACTGAGTTATTCTGAGTCAAATATGAAGGCAAACCCACTTTCCTCTCAGTATTTTGCTGCAATTGGCAGATTCAAGCATATTTGCTCATTCGCCCTGAAAATGCTTTTAATCTTATAGAAACTTACAATCTTGATTTCTGGCTACATAAAAGCTGTTGCAATGATATTTCCATGCTGTACTGAGTTGTTCTTGGTCAAATATGAAGGCAAACCCACTTTCCTTTCAGTATTTTGCTGCAATTGGCAGAAATCAGCTCATTCGGCCTGAAAATGCTTTTAAGCGCATAAAAACTTACAGTCTTGATTTCTGGCTAAATAAAAGCTGTTGCAATGATATTTCCATGCTGAACTGAGTTGTCCTCGGTCATATATGAAGGCAAACCCACTTTCCTCTCAGTATTTTGCTGCAATTGGCAGAAATCAGCTCATTCGGCCTGAAAATGCTTTTAAGCGCATAAGAACTTACACTCTTGATTTCTGGCTAAATAAAAGCTGTTGTAATGATATTTCCATGCTCAACTGAGTGTTTCTGGGTCAAATATGAAGGCAAACCCACTTTCCTTTCAGTATTTTGCTGCAATTGGCAGAAACAAGCATATTTGCTCATTCAGCCTGAAAATGCTTTTAAGCTTATAGAAACTTACACTCTTGATTTATGGCTAAATATAAGCTGTTGCAATAATATTTCCATGATGAACTGAGTTGTTCTGGGTCAAATATGAAGGCAAACCCACTTTCCTCTCAGTATTTTGCTGCAATTGGCAGAAACAAGCATATTTGCTCATTCGGCCTGAAAATGCTTTTAAGCGCATACAAACTTACACTCTTGATTTTTGTCTAAATAAAAGCTGTTGCAATGATATTTCCATGCTGAACTGAGTTGTTCTGGGTCAAATATGAAGGCAAACCCACTTTCCTCTCAGTATTTTGCTGCAATTGGCAGAAATCAGCTCATTCGGCCTGAAAATGCTTTTAAGCGCATAAAAACTTACACTCTTGATTTCTGGCTAAATAAAAGCTGTTGCAATGATATTTCCATGCTCAACTGAGTGTTTCTGGGTCAAATATGAAGGCAAACCCACTTTCCTTTCGGTATTTTGCTGCAATTGGCAGAAACAAGCATATTTGCTCATTCAGCCTGAAAATGCTTTTAAGCTTATAGAAACTTACACTCTTGATTTATGGCTAAATAAAAGCTGTTGCAATGATATTTCCATGCTGAACTGAGTTGTTCTGGCTCAAATATGAAGGCAAACCCACTTTCCTCTCAGTATTTTGCTGCATTTGGCAGAAATCAGCTCATTCGGCCTAAAAATGCTTTTAAGCGCATAAAAACTTACAGTCTTGATTTATGGCTAAATAAAAGCTGTTGCAATGATATTTCCATGCTGAACTGAGTTGTCCTCGGTCAAATATGAAGGCAAACCCACTTTCCTTTCAGTATTTTGCTGCAATTGGCAGAAATCAGCTCATTCAGCCTGAAAATGCTTTTAAGCGCATAAGAACTTACACTCTTGATTTCTGGCTAAATAAAAGCTGTTGTAATGATATTTCCATGCTCAACTGAGTGTTTCTGGGTCAAATATGAAGGCAAACCCACTTTCCTTTCAGTATTTTGCTGCAATTGGCAGAAACAAGCATATTTGCTCATTCAGCCTGAAAATGCTTTTAAGCTTATAGAAACTTACACTCTTGATTTATGGCTAAATATAAGCTGTTGCAATAATATTTCCAAGCTCAACTGAGTTGTTCTGGGTCAAATATGAAGGCAAACCCACTTTCCTCTCAGTATTTTACTGCAATTGGCAGAAATCAGCTCATTCGGCCTGAAAATGCTTTTAAGCGCATAAAAACTTACACTCTTGATTTCTGGCTAAATAAAAGCTGTTGCAATGATATTTCCAAGCTCAACTGAGTTGTTCTGGGTCAAATATGGAGGCAAACCCACTTTCCTCTCAGTATTTTGCTGCAATTGGCAAAAAACAAGAATATTTGCTCATTCGCCCTGAAAATGCTTTTAAGCTTATAGAAACTTACACTCTTGATTTCTGGCTACATAAAAGCTGTTGCAATGATATTTCCATGATGAACTGAGTTGTTCTGGGTCAAATATGAAGGCAAACCCACTTTCCTCTCAGTATTTTGCTGCATTTGGCAGAAATCAGCTCATTCGGCCTGAAAAGGCTTTTAAGCGCATAAAAACTTACAGTCTTGATTTCTGGCTAAATAAAAGCTGTTGCAATGATATTTCCATGCTGAACTGAGTTGTTCTGGCTCAAATATGAAGGCAAACCCACTTTCCTTTCAGTATGTTGCTGCAATTGGCAGAAACAAGCACATTTGCTCATTCGCCCTGAAAATGCTTTTAAGCTTATAGAAACTTACACTCTTGATTTCTGGCTACATAAAAACTGTTGCAATGATATTTTCATGATGAACTGAGTTGTTCTGAGTCAAATATGAAGGCAAACCCACTTTCCTCTCAGAATTTTGCTGCATTTGGCAGAAATCAGCTCATTCGGCCTGAAAATGCTTTTAAGCGCATAAAAACTTACAGTCTTGATTTCTGGCTAAATAAAAGCTGTTGCAATGATATTTCCATGCTGAACTGAGTTGTTCTGGCTCAAATATGAAGGCAAACCCACTTTCCTCTCAGTATTTTGCTGCATTTGGCAGAAATCAGCTCATTCGGCCTGAAAATGCTTTTAAGCGCATAAAAACTTACGGTCTTGATTTCTGGCTAAATAAAAGCTGTTGCAATGATATTTCCATGCTGAACTGAGTTGTTCTGGCTCAAATATGAAGGCAAACCCACTTTCCTTTCAGTATTTTGCTGCAATTGGCAGAAACAAGCAAATTTACTCATTTGGCCTGAAAATGCTTTTAAGCGCATAAAAACTTACAGTCTTGATTTCTGGCTAAATAAAAGCTGTTGCAATGATATTTCCATGCTGAACTGAGTTGTCCTCGGTCAAATATGAAGGCAAACCCACTTTCCTTTCAGTATTTTGCTGCAATTGGCAGAAATCAGCTCATTCGGCCTGAAAATGCTTTTAAGCTTATAGAAACTTACACTCTTGATTTCTGGCTACATAAAAGCTGTTGCAATGATATTTCCATGCTGAACTGAGTTGTTCTGGCTCAAATATGAAGGCAAACGCACTTTCCTCTCAGTATTTTGCTGCAATTGGTAGAAACAAGCACATTTGCTCATTCGCCCTGAAAATGCTTTTAAGCTTATAGAAACTTACACTCTTGATTTCTGGCTACATAAAAGCTGTTGCAATGATATTTCCATTATGAACTGAGTTGTTCTGGGTCAAATATGAAGGCAAACCCACTTTCCTCTCAGTATTTTGCTGCATTTGGCAGAAATCAGCTCATTCGGCCTGAAAATGCTTTTAAGCGCATAAAAACTTACAGTCTTGATTTCTGGCTAAATAAAAGCTGTTGCAATGATATTTCCATGCTGAACTGAGTTGTTCTGGGTAAAATAAGAAGGCAAACCCACTTTCCTTTCAGTATTTTGCTGCATTTGGCAGAAACAAGCATATTTGCTCATTCGGCCTGAAAATGCTTTTAAGCGCATAAAAACTTACACTCTTGATTTCTGGCTAAATAAAAGCTGTTGCAATGATATTTCCATGCTGAACTGAGTTATTCTGTGTCAAATATGAAGGCAAACCCACTTTCCTTTCAGTATTTTGCTGCAATTGGCAGAAATCAGCTCATTCGGCCTGATAATGCTTTTAAGCGCATAAAAACTTACACTCTTGATTTCTGGCTAAATAAAAGCTGTTGCAATGATATTTCCATGCTGAACTGAGTTGTTCTTGGTCAAATAAGAAGGCAAACCCACTTTCCTTTCAGTATTTTGCTGCAATTGGCAGAAATCAGCTCATTCGGCCTGAAAATGCTTTTAAGCTTATAGAAACTTACACTCTTGATTTCTGGCTGAATAAAAGCTGTTGCAATGATATTTCCATGCTGAACTAAGTTGTTCTGGGTCAAATAAGAAGGCAAACCCACTTTCCTTTCAGTATTTTGCTTCAATTGGCAGAAATCAGCTCATTTGGCCTGAAAATGCTTTTTATCGCTTTAAAAGTTACACTCTTGATTTCTGGCTAACTAAAAGCTGTTGCTATGATATTTCCATGCTGAACTGAGTTGTTCTGGCTCAAATATGAAGGCAAACCCACTTTCCTCTCAGTATTTTGCTGCATTTGGCAGAAACAAGCATATTTGCTCATTCGGCCTGAAAATGCTTTTAAGCGCATAAAAACTTACACTCTTGATTTCTGGCTAAATAAAAGCTGTTGCAATGATATTTCCATGATGAACTGAGTTGTTCTGGGTCAAATATGAAGGCAAACCCACTTTCCTCTCAGTATTTTGCTGCATTTGGCAGAAATCAGCTCATTCGGCCTGAAAATGCTTTTAAGCGCATAAAAACTTACAGTCTTGATTTCTGGCTAAATAAAAGCTGTTGCAATGATATTTCCATGCTGAACTGAGTTGTTCTGGGTCAAATAAGAAGGCAAACCCACTTTCCTTTCAGTATTTTGCTTCAATTAGCAGAAATCAGCTCATTTGGCCTGAAAATGCTTTTTGTTGCTTTAAAAGTTACACTCTTGATTTCTGGCTAAATAAAAGCTGTTGCAATGATATTTCCATGCTGAACTGAGTTGTTCTGGGTCAAATAAGAAGGCAAACCCACTTTCCTTTCAGTATTTTGCTTCAATTAGCAGAAATCAGCTCATTTGGCCTGAAAATGCTTTTTGTTGCTTTAAAAGTTACACTCTTGATTTCTGGCTAAATAAAAGCTGTTGCAATGATATTTCCATGCTGAACTGAGTTGTTCTGGGTCAAATAAGAAGGCAAACCCACTTTCCTCTCAGTACTTTGCTGCATTTGGCAGAAATCAGCTCATTCGGCCTGAAAATGCTTTTAAGCGCATAAAAACTTACATTCTTGATTTCTGGCTAAATAAAAGCTGTTGCAATGATATTTCCATGCTGAACTGAGTTGTTCTGTGTCAAATATGAAGGCAAACCCACTTTCCTTTCAGTATTTTGCTGCAATTGGCAGAAATCAGCTCATTCGGCCTGAAAATGCTTTTAAGCGCATAAAAACTTACACTCTTGATTTCTGGCTAAATAAAAGCTGTTGCAATGATATTTCCATGCTGAACTGAGTTGTTCTGGCTCAAATATGAAGGCAAACCCACTTTCCTCTTAGTATTTTGCTGCATTTGGCAGAAACAAGCATGTTTGCTCATTCGGCCTGAAAATGCTTTTAAGCGCATAAAAACTTACACTCTTGATTTCTGGCTAAATAAAAGCTGTTGCAATGATATTTCCATGATGAACTGAGTTGTTCTGGGTCAAATATGAAGGCAAACCCACTTTCCTCTCAGTATTTTGCTGCATTTGGCAGAAATCAGCTCATTCGGCCTGAAAATGCTTTTAAGCGCATAAAAACTTACACTCTTGATTTCTGGCTAAATAAAAGCTGTTGCAATGATATTTCCATGCTGAACTGAGTTGTTCTGGCTCAAATATGAAGGCAAACCCACTTTCCTTTCAGTATTTTGCTGCAATTGGCAGAAACAAGCAAATTTACTCATTTGGCCTGAAAATGCTTTTAAGCGCATAAAAACTTACAGTCTTGATTTCTGGCTAAATAAAAGCTGTTGCAATGATATTTCCATGCTGAACTGAGTTGTCCTCGGTCAAATATGAAGGCAAACCCACTTTCCTTTCAGTATTTTGCTGCAATTGGCAGAAATCAGCTCATTCGGCCTGAAAATGCTTTTAAGCTTATAGAAACTTACACTCTTGATTTCTGGCTAAATAAAAGCTGTTGCAATGATATTTCCATGCTGAACTGAGTTGTTCTGGGTCAAATAAGAAGGCAAACCCACTTTCCTTTCAGTATTTTGCTTCAATTGGCAGAAATCAGCTCATTTGGCCTGAAAATGCTTTTTATCGCTTTAAAAGTTACACTCTTGATTTCTGGCTAAATAAAAGCTGTTGCAATGATATTTCCATGATGAACTGAGTTGTTCTGGGTCAAATATGAAGGCAAACCCACTTTCCTCTCAGTACTTTGCTGCATTTGGCAGAAATCAGCTCATTCGGCCTGAAAATGCTTTTAAGCGCATAAAAACTTACACTCTTGATTTCTGGCTAAATAAAAGCTGTTGCAATGATATTTCCATGCTGAACTGAGTTGTTCTGGGTCAAATAAGAAGGCAAACCCACTTTCCTTTCAGTATTTTGCTGCAATTGGCAGAAATCAGCTCATTCGAACTGAAAATGCTTTTAAGCGCATAAAAACTTACACTCTTGATTTCTGGCTAAATAAAAGCTGTTGCAATGATATTTCCATGCTGAACTGAGTTGTTCTGGCTCAAATATGAAGGCAAACCCACTTTCCTCTCAGTATTTTGCTGCATTTGGCAGAAATCAGCTCATTCGGCCTGAAAATGCTTTTAAGCGCATAAAAACTTACACTCTTGATTTCTGGCTAAATAAAAGCTGTTGCAATTATATTTCCATGATGAACTGAGTTGTTCTGGGTCAAATATGAAGGCAAACCCACTTTCCTTTCAGTATTTTGCTGCAATTGGCAGAAACAAGCATATTTGCTCATTCGGCCTGAAAATGCTTTTAAGCGCATAAAAACTTACACTCTTGATTTCTGGCTAAATAAAAGCTGTTGCAATGATATTTCCATGCTGAACTGAGTTGTCCTCGGTCAAATATGAAGGCAAACCCACTTTCCTTTCAGTATTTTGCTGCAATTGGCAGAAATCAGCTCATTCGGCCTGAAAATGCTTTTAAGCTTATACAAACTTACACTCTTGATTTCTGGCTAAATAAAAGCTGTTGCAATGATATTTCCAAGCTCAACTGAGTTGTTCTGGGTCAAATATGAAGGCAAACCCACTTTCCTCTCAGTATTTTGCTGTAATTGGCAGAAACAAGCATATTTGCTCATTCGCCCTGAAAATGCTTTTAAGCTTATAGAAACTTACACTCTTGATTTCTGGCTACATAAAAGCTGT
Organism: Channa argus; assembly: GCF_033026475.1. Classification (NCBI taxonomy): domain Eukaryota; kingdom Metazoa; phylum Chordata; class Actinopteri; order Anabantiformes; family Channidae; genus Channa; species Channa argus. The sequence continues at coordinate 4,294,245 of NC_090202.1, forward strand.
TGCAATGATATTTCCATGATGAACTGAGTTGTTCTGGGTCAAATATGAAGGCAAACCCACTTTCCTCTCAGTATTTTGCTGCATTTGGCAGAAATCAGCTCATTCGGCCTGAAAATGCTTTTAAGCGCATAAAAACTTACAGTCTTGATTTCTGGCTAAATAAAAGCTGTTGCAATGATATTTCCATGCTGAACTGAGTTGTTCTGGCTCAAATATGAAGGCAAACCCACTTTCCTCTCAGTATTTTGCTGCAATTGGCAGAAACAAGCACATTTGCTCATTCGCCCTGAAAATGCTTTTAAGCTTATAGAAACTTACACTCTTGATTTCTGGCTACATAAAAACTGTTGCAATGATATTTTCATGATGAACTGAGTTGTTCTTAGTCAAATATGAAGGCAAACCCACTTTCCTCTCAGTATTTTGCTGCATTTGGCAGAAATCAGCTCATTCGGCCTGAAAATGCTTTTAAGCGCATAAAAACTTACAGTTTTGATTTCTGGCTAAAAAAAAGCTGTTGCAATGATATTTCCATGCTGAACTGAGTTGTTCTGGCTCAAATATGAAGGCAAACCCACTTTCCTCTCAGTATTTTGCTGCATTTGGCAGAAATCAGCTCATTCGGCCTGAAAATGCTTTTAAGCGCATAAAAACTTACAGTCTTGATTTCTGGCTAAATAAAAGCTGTTGCAATGATAATTCCATGCTGAACTGAGTTGTTCTGGGTCAAATAAGAAGGCAAACCCACTTTCCTTTCAGTATTTTGCTTCAATTGGCAGAAATCAGCTCATTCGGCCTGAAAATACTTTTAAGCGCATAAAAACTTACACTCTTGATTTCTGGCTAAACAAAAGCTGTTGCAATGAAATTTCCATGCTGAACAGAGTTGTTCTGGCTCAAATATGAAGGCAAACCCACTTTCCTTTCAGTATTTTGCTGCAATTGGCAGAAACAAGCAAATTTACTCATTTGGCCTGAAAATGCTTTTAAGCGCATAAAAACTTACAGTCTTGATTTCTGGCTAAATAAAAGCTGTTGCAATGATATTTCCATGATGAACTGAGTTGTTCTGGCTCAAATATGAAGGCAAACCCACTTTCCTCTCAGTATTTTGCTGCAATTGGCAGAAACAAGCATATTTGCTCATTCGGCCTGAAAATGCTTTTAAGCGCATACAAACTTACACTCTTGATTTCTGGCTAAATAAAAGCTGTTGCATTGATATTTCCATGCTGAACTGAGTTGTTCTGGGTCAAATATGAAGGCAAACCATCTTTCCTCTCAGTACTTTGCTGCATTTGGCAGAAATCAGCTCATTCGGCCTGAAAATGCTTTTAAGCGCATAAAAACTTACACTCTTGATTTCTGGCTAAATAAAAGCTGTTGCAATGATATTTCCATGCTGAACTGAGTTGTTCTGGCTCAAATATGAAGGCAAACCCACTTTCCTCTTAGTATTTTGCTGCATTTGGCAGAAACAAGCATATTTGCTCATTCGGCCTGAAAATGCTTTTAAGCGCATAAAAACTTACACTCTTGATTTCTGGCTAAATAAAAGCTGTTGCAATGATATTTCCATGATGAACTGAGTTGTTCTGGGTCAAATATGAAGGCAAACCCACTTTCCTCTCAGTATTTTGCTGCATTTGGCAGAAATCAGCTCATTCGGCCTGAAAATGCTTTTAAGCGCATAAAAACTTACAGTCTTGATTTCTGGCTAAATAAAAGCTGTTGCAATGATATTTCCATGCTCAACTGAGTTGTTCTGGGTCAAATATGAAGGCAAACCCACTTTCCTTTCAGTATTTTGCTGCAATTGGCAGAAATCAGCTCATTCGGCCTGAAAATGCTTTTAAGCTTATAGAAACTTACACTCTTGATTTCTGGCTAAATAAAAGCTGTTGCAATGATATTTCCATGCTGAACTGAGTTGTCCTCGGTCAAATATGAAGGCAAACCCACTTTCCTTTTTTAAAAGTTACACTCTTGATTTCTGGCTAAATAAAAGCTGTTGCAATGATATTTCCATGCTAAACTGAGATATTCTGGGTCAAATATGAAGGCAAACCCACTTTCCTTTCAGTATTTTGCTGCAATTGGCAGAAATCAGCTCATTCGGCCTGAAAATGCTTTTAAGCGCATAAAAACTTACACTCTTGAATTCTGGCTAAATAAAAGCTGTTGCAATGATATTTCCAAGCTCAACTGAGTTGTTCTGGGTTTAATATGAAGGCAAACCCACTTTCCTTTCAGTATTTTGCTGCAATTGGCAGAAACAAGCATATTTGCTCATTCGCCCTGAAAATGCTTTTAAGCTTATAGAAACTTACACTCTTGATTTCTGGCTAAATAAAAGCTGTTGCAATAATATTTCCATGCTCAACTGAGTTGTTCTGGGTCAAATATGAAGGCAAACCCACTTTCCTTTCAGTATTTTGCTGCAATTGGCAGAAATCAGCTCATTCGACCTGAAAATGCTTTTAAGCGCATAAAAACTTACACTCTTGATTTCTGGCTAAATAAAAGCTGTTGCAATGATATTTCCATGCTGAACTGAGTTGTTCTGGGTCAAATAAGAAGGCAAACCCACTTTCCTTTCAGTATTTTGCTGCAATTGGCAGAAATCCGCTCATTTGGCCTGAAAATGCTTTTTAGCGCATGAAAACTAACACTCTTGATTTCTGGCTAAATAAAAGCTGTTGCAATGATATTTCTATGCTGAACTGAGTTGTTCTGGCTCAAATATGAAGGCAAACCCACTTTCATTTCAGTATTTTGCTGCAATTGGCAGAAACAAGCATATTTGCTCATTTGGCCTGAAAATGGTTTTAAGCGCATAAAAATTTACACTCATGATTTTTGGCTAAATAAAAGCTGTTGCAATGATATTTCCATGCTGAACTGAGTTTTTCTGTGTCAAATATGAAGGCAAACCCACTTTCCTTTCAGTATTTTGCTGCAATTGGCAGAAATCAGCTCATTCGGCCCTAAAATGCTATAAGCGCATAGAAACTTACACTCTTGATTTCTGGCTAAATAAAAGCTGTTGCAATGATATTTCCATGCTGAACTGAGTTTTTCTGTGTCAAATATGAAGGCAAACCCACTTTCCTTTCAGTATTTTGCTGCAATTGGCAGAAATCAGCTCATTCGGCCTGAAAATTCTTTTAAGCGCATAAAAACTTACACTCTTGATTTCTGGCTAAATAAAAGCTGTTGCAATGATATTTCCATGCTGAACTGAGTTGTTCTGGCTCAAATATGAAGGCAAACCCACTTTCCTTTCAGTATTTTGCTGCAATTGGCAGAAATCAGCTCATTCGACCTGAAAATGCTTTTAAGCGCATACAAACTTACACTCTTGATTTCTGGCTAAATAAAAGCTGTTGCAATGATATTTCCATGCTGAACTGAGTTGTTCTGGGTCAAATAAGAAGACAAACCCACTTTCATTTCAGTATTTTGCTGCAATTGGCAGAAAAAAAAGCATATTTGCTCATTCGGCCTGAAAATGCTTTTAAGCGCATAAAAATTTACACTCATGATTTCTGGCTAAATAAAAGCTGTTGCAATGATATTTCCATGCTGAACTGAGTTTTTCTGTGTCAAATATGAAGGCAAACCCACTTTCCTTTCAGTATTTTGCTGCAATTGGCAGAAATCAGCTCATTCGGCCTGAAAATGCTATAAGCTTATAGAAACTTACACTCTTGATTTCTGGCTAAACAAAAGCTGTTGCAATGATATTTCCATGCTGAACTGAGTTGTTCTGGGTCAAATATGAAGACAAACCCACTTTTCTTTCAGTATTTTGCTGCAATTGGCAGAAATCAGCTCATTCGGCCTGAAAATGCTTTTAAGCGCATAAAAACTTACAGTCTTGATTTCTGGCTAAATAAAAGCTGTTGCAATGATATTTCCAAGCTCAACTGAGTTGTTCTGGGTCAAATATGAAGGCAAACCCACTTTCCTCTCAGTATTTTGCTGTAATTGGCAGAAACAAGCATATTTGCTCATTCGCCCTGAAAATGCTTTTAAGCTTATAGAAACTTACACTCTTGATTTCTGGCTACATAAAAGCTGTTGCAATGATATTTCCATGATGAACTGAGTTGTTCTGGGTCAAATATGAAGGCAAACCCACTTTCCTCTCAGTATTTTGCTGCATTTGGCAGAAATCAGCTCATTCGGCCTGAAAATGCTTTTAAGCGCATAAAAACTTACAGTCTTGATTTCTGGCTAAATAAAAGCTGTTGCAATGATATTTCCATGCTGAACTGAGTTGTTCTGGCTCAAATATGAAGGCAAACCCACTTTCCTCTCAGTATTTTGCTGCAATTGGCAGAAACAAGCACATTTGCTCATTCGCCCTGAAAATGCTTTTAAGCTTATAGAAACTTACACTCTTGATTTCTGGCTACATAAAAACTGTTGCAATGATATTTTCATGATGAACTGAGTTGTTCTTAGTCAAATATGAAGGCAAACCCACTTTCCTCTCAGTATTTTGCTGCATTTGGCAGAAATCAGCTCATTCGGCCTGAAAATGCTTTTAAGCGCATAAAAACTTACAGTTTTGATTTCTGGCTAAAAAAAAGCTGTTGCAATGATATTTCCATGCTGAACTGAGTTGTTCTGGCTCAAATATGAAGGCAAACCCACTTTCCTCTCAGTATTTTGCTGCATTTGGCAGAAATCAGCTCATTCGGCCTGAAAATGCTTTTAAGCGCATAAAAACTTACAGTCTTGATTTCTGGCTAAATAAAAGCTGTTGCAATGATAATTCCATGCTGAACTGAGTTGTTCTGGGTCAAATAAGAAGGCAAACCCACTTTCCTTTCAGTATTTTGCTTCAATTGGCAGAAATCAGCTCATTCGGCCTGAAAATACTTTTAAGCGCATAAAAACTTACACTCTTGATTTCTGGCTAAACAAAAGCTGTTGCAATGAAATTTCCATGCTGAACAGAGTTGTTCTGGCTCAAATATGAAGGCAAACCCACTTTCCTTTCAGTATTTTGCTGCAATTGGCAGAAACAAGCAAATTTACTCATTTGGCCTGAAAATGCTTTTAAGCGCATAAAAACTTACAGTCTTGATTTCTGGCTAAATAAAAGCTGTTGCAATGATATTTCCATGATGAACTGAGTTGTTCTGGCTCAAATATGAAGGCAAACCCACTTTCCTCTCAGTATTTTGCTGCAATTGGCAGAAACAAGCATATTTGCTCATTCGGCCTGAAAATGCTTTTAAGCGCATACAAACTTACACTCTTGATTTCTGGCTAAATAAAAGCTGTTGCATTGATATTTCCATGCTGAACTGAGTTGTTCTGGGTCAAATATGAAGGCAAACCCACTTTCCTCTCAGTACTTTGCTGCATTTGGCAGAAATCAGCTCATTCGGCCTGAAAATGCTTTTAAGCGCATAAAAACTTACACTCTTGATTTCTGGCTAAATAAAAGCTGTTGCAATGATATTTCCATGCTGAACTGAGTTGTTCTGGCTCAAATATGAAGGCAAACCCACTTTCCTCTTAGTATTTTGCTGCATTTGGCAGAAACAAGCATATTTGCTCATTCGGCCTGAAAATGCTTTTAAGCGCATAAAAACTTACACTCTTGATTTCTGGCTAAATAAAAGCTGTTGCAATGATATTTCCATGATGAACTGAGTTGTTCTGGGTCAAATATGAAGGCAAACCCACTTTCCTCTCAGTATTTTGCTGCATTTGGCAGAAATCAGCTCATTCGGCCTGAAAATGCTTTTAAGCGCATAAAAACTTACAGTCTTGATTTCTGGCTAAATAAAAGCTGTTGCAATGATATTTCCATGCTCAACTGAGTTGTTCTGGGTCAAATATGAAGGCAAACCCACTTTCCTTTCAGTATTTTGCTGCAATTGGCAGAAATCAGCTCATTCGGCCTGAAAATGCTTTTAAGCTTATAGAAACTTACACTCTTGATTTCTGGCTAAATAAAAGCTGTTGCAATGATATTTCCATGCTGAACTGAGTTGTCCTCGGTCAAATATGAAGGCAAACCCACTTTCCTTTTTTAAAAGTTACACTCTTGATTTCTGGCTAAATAAAAGCTGTTGCAATGATATTTCCATGCTAAACTGAGATATTCTGGGTCAAATATGAAGGCAAACCCACTTTCCTTTCAGTATTTTGCTGCAATTGGCAGAAATCAGCTCATTCGGCCTGAAAATGCTTTTAAGCGCATAAAAACTTACACTCTTGAATTCTGGCTAAATAAAAGCTGTTGCAATGATATTTCCAAGCTCAACTGAGTTGTTCTGGGTTTAATATGAAGGCAAACCCACTTTCCTTTCAGTATTTTGCTGCAATTGGCAGAAACAAGCATATTTGCTCATTCGCCCTGAAAATGCTTTTAAGCTTATAGAAACTTACACTCTTGATTTCTGGCTAAATAAAAGCTGTTGCAATAATATTTCCATGCTCAACTGAGTTGTTCTGGGTCAAATATGAAGGCAAACCCACTTTCCTTTCAGTATTTTGCTGCAATTGGCAGAAATCAGCTCATTCGACCTGAAAATGCTTTTAAGCGCATAAAAACTTACACTCTTGATTTCTGGCTAAATAAAAGCTGTTGCAATGATATTTCCATGCTGAACTGAGTTGTTCTGGGTCAAATAAGAAGGCAAACCCACTTTCCTTTCAGTATTTTGCTGCAATTGGCAGAAATCCGCTCATTTGGCCTGAAAATGCTTTTTAGCGCATGAAAACTAACACTCTTGATTTCTGGCTAAATAAAAGCTGTTGCAATGATATTTCTATGCTGAACTGAGTTGTTCTGGCTCAAATATGAAGGCAAACCCACTTTCATTTCAGTATTTTGCTGCAATTGGCAGAAACAAGCATATTTGCTCATTTGGCCTGAAAATGGTTTTAAGCGCATAAAAATTTACACTCATGATTTTTGGCTAAATAAAAGCTGTTGCAATGATATTTCCATGCTGAACTGAGTTTTTCTGTGTCAAATATGAAGGCAAACCCACTTTCCTTTCAGTATTTTGCTGCAATTGGCAGAAATCAGCTCATTCGGCCTGAAAATTCTTTTAAGCGCATAAAAACTTACACTCTTGATTTCTGGCTAAATAAAAGCTGTTGCAATGATATTTCCATGCTGAACTGAGTTGTTCTGGCTCAAATATGAAGGCAAACCCACTTTCCTTTCAGTATTTTGCTGCAATTGGCAGAAATCAGCTCATTCGACCTGAAAATGCTTTTAAGCGCATACAAACTTACACTCTTGATTTCTGGCTAAATAAAAGCTGTTGCAATGATATTTCCATGCTGAACTGAGTTGTTCTGGGTCAAATAAGAAGACAAACCCACTTTCATTTCAGTATTTTGCTGCAATTGGCAGAAAAAAAAGCATATTTGCTCATTCGGCCTGAAAATGCTTTTAAGCGCATAAAAATTTACACTCATGATTTCTGGCTAAATAAAAGCTGTTGCAATGATATTTCCATGCTGAACTGAGTTTTTCTGTGTCAAATATGAAGGCAAACCCACTTTCCTTTCAGTATTTTGCTGCAATTGGCAGAAATCAGCTCATTCGGCCTGAAAATGCTATAAGCTTATAGAAACTTACACTCTTGATTTCTGGCTAAACAAAAGCTGTTGCAATGATATTTCCATGCTGAACTGAGTTGTTCTGGGTCAAATATGAAGACAAACCCACTTTTCTTTCAGTATTTTGCTGCAATTGGCAGAAATCAGCTCATTCGGCCTGAAAATGCTTTTAAGCGCATAAAAACTTACAGTCTTGATTTCTGGCTAAATAGAAGCTGTTGCAATGATATTGCCTCGCTGAACTGAGTTGTTGTGGGTCAAATATGAAGGCAAACCCACTTTTCCCTTCATATCAGTTCCATTCGGCCTGAAAATAATTTTAAATGCATAATAGCTTACAGTGATGAACTGTGGCTAAATAAAAGCTGTTGCAATGATATTTCCATGCTGAACTGAGTGTTTCTGGGTCAAATATGAAGATAATATTTTGTCAATACACACTATGTATCAAACACACAAAATTATGTTCAAGCGATTGTAACTTTCTATATAACTGTTCAACACTCAATGTCTTGTGTATCCAAGGAGACAATGTCTTTTTGAATTAGCTCAATACTTCTCTAAGGCTTTTCAGCACGTGGTGTCATACTCCAGTGAAACCCAGTGTGACTCCTTTGCCCTTGCGTCTCACTGCATGCGATGTTCTCTCCACCACTTCGAATTGTCCTGTCCAGCCTGGCTCTGACCACTTCCTTCTGATGACCTTGAGTCTCACGTACTTCACAGTGCGTGAGTCAGCTGCTCCCTGCTGCTGGGGCTGGTCTGCAATCTGCTGGAGAAACTAGACTTAAACAATTTTAATTGTTCAAAGTAGGGTTTATAAGGCATTCTAACAAATGTTTCACTTATTGGACTCAATTGAGACCCTGGGCCTGGCATCTGCCTTCCTGTTAACAACTCCTATGAGGTGAAATCTGTGCTTCTATTTACTGCTCCTCTAATGGCCATTAGAAGCAGTGCCTCGACCCAGGACATGTTTGTCTGTCTACAAATTTTGCTGATTTTGTTTTTCAGATTTTGGCTCATACAGAATAGATGACGCTTCAGTAGAAAACACACAACTACCATATACTCCCAGTATATTCATAGATCACAGCACTGAAACTAGTCACTGGCTTGGACTCCAACCTGTCAGTGCCACCACAACCACCACTGCAAGGACACTATTAACGAGTGCAACAACAACCATCCCACAACAACCACCACCTGACTCCACCACATCTCCCTCCTCATCTTCCTCCCTTGCTGGGTTTTGATCATCATTGTCTTGTGCTAATTTTCAAGATCAATCTTTTAAACAGGCATTCATGTTGTTAAAAATATGCCCTATAAATTTGACATATTGAATGATTAAGTTGTGGATCTATCTACATCTAAAGATAGAAGTACTTCTGTCTACATCAGAAGTAATAAAAGTGAATAACAATTTAAAAAATTACAAACACACAAATAGTACATGAATTATGGTCCTGATTCCTAGTTATATGTGTATGAATGGAAGCTGGAGCAGTCTATCTTGTCTTGTTCACATCAGAAGGTGATTTACATAGTACAGCACATGTTTCACATGGCCCCAATGTTCCTTTTGAACTAAGAAGGGATTAAAGTTTTAGAAATTGACTGGTTTTATTGGTCTGAATACAGATGTGATCAAAGTTGACGTCAAGTTTCTACTAATCGGCGACAAATTGGAGGTCATTAAAATGAATGTTGAATCGGTGTGTAACTTTGCCAAAACAATGTCGGACTACGTAGTTTTCTCTGAACCCCTGCCAAATCTGACAAGTGACGACATGTACAGCTGCAGGTCGTCATTCAACCGCTGGCTGTCTAGGTGGTGTCCAGCTGTCTAGATGGCATCAAGCCTAAGGTGCAGCTTTCTTATCAAGAAATATGGCTGGTTTTATTAGACAACTAAAAGTATGAGAATCCAGAGTTGAGCCTAGGATGCAGAGATCCAGTCCTGCACGCCTCTCTGCAGTGTCCTTACAACCGTCACCCCCCCAAATTTCCCAAATACCTATAGAGATTGTGTCTGTTCCCTGACCAACTAAATTACATAAACCAAAAACGACGATAAGATACATGACACAAGATCATGACAACATAATAAAAGACTACTACTCTTACAGAACAAAACCCCAAAACTATTAAATCTTCTTCTTTTCCTTTCGGCTGTTCGCTTTCAGGGGTCGCCACAGCGAATCATGTGCCTCCATCTAACTCTATCCTCTGCATCTTCTTCACTCACACCAACTAACTTTATGTCCTCTCTCACTACATCCATAAATCTCCTCTTTGGTCTTCCTCTAGACCTCCTGCCTGGCAGCTCCAACCTCAGCATCCTTCTACCGATATATTCACAATTTCTTCTCTGAACATGTCCGAACCACCACAATCTAGCCTCTCTGACTTTATCTCCAAAACATCTAACATGAGCTGTCCCTCTGATGTACTCATTCCTGATCCTGTCCATCCTTGTCACTCCCAAAGAGAACCTCAACATCTTAAGCTCTGCTACCTCCAGCTCTGCCTCCTGTCTTTTCTTCAGTGCCACTGTCTTTAAGCCGAACAACATCGCTGGTCTCACCACCGTCTTGAACACCTTTCCTTTCATTCTCGCTGATACTCTTTTATCACACAACACACCTGACCATTTTCTCCACCCGTTCCAACCTGCCTGCACTCGCCTCTTCACCTCTTTTCCACACTCTCATTTACTCTGAACCGTTGACCCTAAGTACCTAAAGTCCTGCACTTTCTTCACCTCTGCTACCTGTAACCTCACCGTTCCCCCTGGGTCCCTCTCATTGACACACATGTATTCTGTCTTGTTGCAGCTAAGCTTCATTCCTCTGTTTTCCAGAACAGACCTCCACCTCTCTAGATTTTCCTCCACCTGCTCTCTGCCCTCACTACAAATCACAATGTCATCTGCAAACATCATAGTCCATGGAGATTCCTGTCTAACCTCATCTGTCAGCCTGTCCATCACCAGAGCAAACAAGAAAGGGCTCAGAGCCGATACTTGATGCAGACCCACCTCCACCTTGAACTCCTCTGTCACACCTACAGCACACCTCACCACTGTCTTACAGCTCTCAAACATGTCCTGCACCACTCTAACATACTTCTCTGCCGCTCCAGACGTCCTCATACAATACCACAGTTCCTCTCTCGGCACCCTGTCATACGCTTTCTCTAAATCTACGAAGACACAATGTAACTCCCTATGACCTTCTCTGTACTTCATCAGCATCCTCAAAGCAAATACTGCATCTGTTGTACTCTTTCTAGGCATGAAACCATATTGCTGCTCACAAATGTTAACCTCTGCCCTTAGCCTAGCTTCCACTACTCTTTCCCACAACTTCATTGTTTGGCTCATCAGCTTTATTTGTCAAGATTTTGGTTAAAGGGTGGACCTAAGTGAAGAGACGGCAAGGGGGAGGGAACTGATTAACAGGTTTTATTGAAAAAGGCTAAAGGATTAACATAAACTCGCTCCTGAGAGGAGAACACAAAAGAAAACAAGCCAAGTATCAAACATGAAGCACGAGGATAACTAAACTAAATCATCAACTGAGTGAACCAAAACCTCGGACAGGGATCTGAAGCCTAAAATAAATCTGAATGATAGACCGGGAAAACTTAAACTAACAAACAGGTAAACACCAAACAAATACACTGATGAGAAACATAAACCACTAAAATAGAATGAAAACATGGATATGACAAAGAAAACTTATAAACTGGAGTACAGGAACTAATACAGGAACTGAGGGGAGGCAGACATGAACAAATTGAACACGAAACACTGGCAACTAGAAAAACACAGAAGCATACCCGATACCTGGAAAAACCAAGGCCAAACAAGTGGAAATTAACAAGAGGCTAAATCAAATCACTGAATGAAACAGAAGGCAAACCTCAAACACAAAACCCGGGAGCAACAGGCAGAGAAAATGTCCAAGCAACAAGAGTTCCGAAAGCAAGAGTCCATGAAACATACATACAGATGTGGGGTTGGTGTGGGGTTATCAGATCTCTCACTTCTAAATCTCTGTTAGTAAATGACTTAATAAGCAATCATCAATTTGATTTATTTTGTCTTTCTGAAACTTGGTTGCAGCAAGTCCCCCCCAAGTCATATTAATCATCATGTTCCTAGAAGCACAGGCTGAGGTGGAGGAGTAGCAGCAATCTTCCACTCAAGCTTACCAATAAACCCCAGACCTAAACATAGTTATAACTCATTTGAGAGCCTTACTCTTAATGTTTCACCTCCAAACTGGAAAACTCAAAAACCAATATTATTTGTTAGGTATATGCTGACAGTAATTGCCTCAGCACTTTGTTTAATTCATTATTAGATTCAATTGTTTTTTTCCCAAAATGTAAATAAACCAGCTCACTGTTTTAGTCACACCTTAGACCTTGTCCTTACGTACGGAATTGAAACGGATAATTTAACAATATTTCTTCACAAATCTCTTCTCTCTAACCATTTTCTGATAACATCTTAAAAAAAAGGCAGGTAAACCAGAAGAAATGGTCTCCATGGTATAGTTCGCAAACACGCAACCTAAAACAGGCAACACGAGAGTTAGAAAGGAAGTGGCGTTCCAGAAATTTTGAAGAATCTCATTTAGCCTGGAAAAACAATTTAAAAATGTACAAAAAAAGCTCTCCATGATGCCATGACAACACATTATTCATCATTAATAAAAGAAAACAAGAACAACCCCCGGTTTCTGTTCAGCATTGTAGCCAGGCTGATTAAGACCCATAGTTCTGTTGAGCCTAGTTTTCCCTTAACTCTGAGCAGCAATGACTTAATGACTTTCTTTGGGAATAAAATTGTAGCTATTAGAGAAGGAATTCTCCAGATCCTCCCCCCAAATAATACAGATAGATCTTCATGTACAACATTGCTAGAATCCTCAATGAGGCCCCTTTCCCTCTTAGCCTGCTTTTTAGCCAAAGATCTCGCTGAGCTAACTTCAGTTATTATCTCATCTAAACTAGCAACCTGTCTGCTAGAAACTATTCCAACTACATTGCTCAAGGAAGCTTTATCCTTAATAGATATGTTCGTATAAGATATCATCAATCTATCTTTAGAAACAGGCTATGTACCACGGGCCTATAAGGTAGCTGTAATTAAACCACTATTTAAAAAACCCTCTTGACCCAGGTGTTTTAGCCAATTACAGACCAATATCTAATCTCCCCTTTATTTTTTAAATCCTTGAAAAAGTAGTCGTAAAAAAAATTATGTGACCACCTTTATAGGAATAATTTTTATGAAGACTTTCAGTCAAGATTTAGAGTTCATCATAGTACAGAAACAGCACTGGTAAAAGTCACCAACGATCTTCACTTGGGCTCAGCTAATGGGCTAGTCGCTATACTTGTTTTGTTAAATCGGTTAGCTATGGATTTCCACAAGGTTCTGTGTTAGGACCAATACTTTTTACATTATATATGTCTCCTTTAGGCAACATTATTAGAAAACACTCCATAAATTTCCATTGCTATGCTTATAATACCCAACTATATCTATCTATGGGACAGATGAAAAAAATCAGTCAATCAAATCAAGCTTCATGCATGTCTACCAGACATAAAGGCCTGGATGTCCCACAATCTTTTACTTCTAAACTCAGACAAAACTCAAGTCTTAGTATTACACCAAAAATCTCAGAAATATGATGTCCAAGCATATTGTTACTCTAAATGGCATAAGTCTGGCCTCCAGTACTACTGCAAGGAACCTTGGAATTATTTTTTGACCAGGATTTGCCCTTTACATTACATATAACAAATCTCTAGAACAGCCTTCATCCACCTACGGAACACTGCCAAAATTAGAATCCTGTCTCAAAGTGATGCAGGAAAAACTAGTCCATGCGTTGGTTACTTCTAGGTTGGGCTACTGTAATTCCCTACGTTCAGGATGCCCCAGTAACACCCTAAAAAGCCTGCAATTTAGTCCAAAATGCTGCAGCAAGAGTGCTGACTGGAATTAGCAAGCGAGATCACATTTCACCTTCACTAACTTCTCTCCATTGGCTTCTTTAAATCTAGAAAAAAATTTAAAACCCTGCTTCTTACATATAAAGCTCTGAACAGTCAGGCTCCATCATATATAGAAGACCTCATCGCACCATATCATCCCAGTAGACTACTTAGATCTCAGAATGCAGGCCTACTTGTGGTTCCCAGAATTTCCAAAGGTAGAATGGGAGGCAGAGCCTTAAGCTGTCAAACTCCTCTCCTGTAGAACCAGCTCCCACATCAGATTAGGGAAGCGGACACCCTCTCTACTTTTAAATCTAGGATTAAAACCTTCCTCTTTGATAAAGCTTATACTTAGTTATAGTTATGCTGCTATAGGCTTAAATTGCTGGGGGACCCACCCCCTAACATGGAATGGTGCAAGAACTGTGCTCCCTAAACTCCATCAGCATGTGGATTTTATAATGAAAGTAGGGAACACGCTGGTCCTTGTTTAGACAAATATCCCTGGCACTTATCGTGCGGAGCCCCGCCCTCTTCTCGCTTACTCAGACCACATCTCTAGTATGCTAATTCCAGGATACAAATTGCTCGCCAGATGCTTAAACCGGTTCTGAAACAGGTGAAAACCTGGCCAGCAGGAGGTACTTCTGCTCTTCAAGACTGTTTAGAGTGCAATGACTGGGACAGGTTTAGGGAGGCCGCAACCAACGGAGATTCCATCAACTTGGAGAAATACACATCAACAGTAACCAGCTCAGCAAGTGCGTTGATGACGTGACCATCTCCAAGACCATCACTACACACTCCAACCGGAAGCCGTTGGACAAATGCTAATGTGCGTGTGCTGTTGAAAGAGACTCTGCCTTCAGAACAGGGGACAAGACGGCCTCAAGAACAGCAAGAGCCAAACTTTCCCGTGCCACCAGAGAGGTGAAATGCGCACACGCAAAGAAAATCCACGACCACTTCCAAGACAGCGGAGACACCCGGCGGATGTGGCAGGGCATCCAGGCGATCACGAACAAAAAGACAACATCACCTGCTTGTAACCGTGATGCCTCCCTCCCATATGCACTGAACCACTTCTATGCCTGGTTGAGGTACAGAACAACGTGAAGGCGATGAAGATCACCCCTCCTCCCACTGACCAGGTGCTCTGTCTAACCACTGCTGAAGTGAGGAAAACTCTATGCAGAGTTAACTGTCTGGACCAGACAACATTCCCGGCAGAGTGTTCGGGGAATGTGCATCATGTCACTGAACAGCAACGTTGTTCCTACATGCCTCAAGACAATGACCATTGATCCCGTGCCAAAGAAGTCTACTGTCTCCTGCCTAAACAACCTGGTGGGGAGCAAACAACCTATCTCTGAACATTGACAAAACCAAAGAAATGGTTGTGGACTTTATGAGAGCACAGAGCGACCATTCTCCACAGATTATCGATGGATCCTCAGTGGAGATCGTCAACAGCACCAAATTGCTTGGTGTTCTTCTGGCAGACAACCTCACCTGGTCAGTCAACACCAGCTCCATCACCAAGAAAGCCCATCTCCCTCCCCCTATCCTGACCATGTTCTACAGAGGGACCATTGAGAGCATCCTGAGCAGCTGCATCACTGCCTGGTTTGGGAACTGCACCATCTCGGATCGCAAGACCCTACAGAGGATAGTGAGGACAGCTGAGAAGATCATCGGAGTCTCTCTCCCCTCTATTATGCACATTTACACCACACAGTGCATCCGCAAAGCCAACAGCATTGTGGACAACCCAATACACGAAACTGAAATGGAACTCACACACACACTCACTTGTACAACCTGAACTTAACACACACTCATCACTCATTACTCATCTCAATTAATTCCACCATCATTTATTTATTTATTTATTTATTTATTATTATTCTATACTTGACCGCACTATTGTTTACCTGCTGTTTTTTGCACATTCAACTGCATTATACTGTTTACATGCTGCTTTTTGCACGTTTTGAGTGCATTATACTACAATGTTTACATGCTGTTTTTTGTCAGTTTATATTTACTCCCAGTTATAGTTTTTACAGTTCTCCCTGCACAATACTGTATAATCGAAGTATACGATAGGTTTGCTGTTCGGCGTTATCTTAGGTTTTGTGTCCTGTCCTGTGTTATCTTGTGTTGTCTGTCTACACTGTCTGTACTGTTTTTCATCTACACTGTTTCTACTAGGTTGCACTGGATGCACTTTACGTAGCTTGTGTTGTTTTGTAGCTCTATGTTGCTGTTTAGTGTAGCACCATGGTTCTGGAGGGAAGTTATCTTGTTTCTACTGTGTACTGTGTACCACTGTGTATAGTGGAAATGACAATAAAAGCCACTTGACTTGACTTGACTTGACAATGCACTGTTCTTCTTTCTTCCTCTTGTCCCTCTCACCTCTCCTCACATGCCACAATTGTTACCACTCTATGACATTAACTATTTGTGTTTCCTCCTGTAGTTGTCTTTCTCCTTCTCTGTCTCCCTCTCTCTGTCCCTTTTGCAGATGTCCCCGGCTTTGGAGCTGTGTGTTTTTCAGTGTGCAGCTACCGATCATACCAAACTGCTCAATGTTTTGTTGTTGCTTTTGTTGCTCTTTTTCTTTTTTCCAACCGATCAAGGCAGATGGCTGCCCACCGTGAGCCTGGTTGTGTTGGAGTTTTTCCTCTCTACTGTTGCCTAGGGCTTGCTCAAGGTGGCATTGTTGGGTTCTCTCTATATATATTTATAGTATTGACTTTATTCTGTAAAGTGCCTTCAGATAACTTTGTTGTGAATTGGCGCTATATAGATAACGTTAAATTTAATTGAATTAAATCAGAATAAGATTTAGGCAATTTTGTCAAAAGTGTTCTTTTGTGTATGACTGGTATCAACTGGAACTTTAAACAACTGTGATATTTTCAGTCTCTGCCTGTGCCTACAGAAAGACTTTTATTTCTGTTTTGCATGCTTGTGTCTTGGCAGAAAACACAGTTCTTTTTTTTTTTCTTATCAGAAACAGCTGTGGCAACATATAGTGATAGAAGTGCAAGCAGAGAGTAGAGGGTTAGGATTGGATGAGATAATCAGCATGAAGCTGTCCTTATTATAGAGTAAGTCACATAATAATACACCCTGATGTTGCAGTGAGCCTTAATGTAAACCTGTGTTAACCTGTAAATGAAAAATGGGGAAGAGGGATGATTCAGATATCCTGTTTTCTATTGAGAAAAGTGGGGGTTTGGATTATTTAAAACACTTTTGCAAAAACATGCTGGTTAAAGAAACACAACAAAAGAGACACTTAGCTATTGTTTGTATTCATATACTGTAGAGGCGATTTTACTCAAATCTGACGGTCCAGCAAATACTTCACTCCAGAGATTGTTGTATGCAAAACTTTAAACATTTATTGTATTTGCTTCTCAACTTAGCTGATGACGGATCAATTATACATACAAGTTTAAGTACAGTAATCTCACAAGCACGTTCACGTTTCATACATACAAGTTTCTCAAAGTAAGGCTGAACTCACTGAACTCGGTGCCTCCACAGCTACACACTGAACCTTCCTCTTCTACCTTGTTGCAGTCCCCACCACCTTGTAGTCAGTTCTTCTGCTCCAGTTTCCGTGTCACGTCCCTTCATTAGCTGAGATGAACAGCATCTTTGTAACAAACCCTTTGCCATACATTGTTCCCAAGACTGCTGTACAACAAGCTTAAAAGGTAAATTACAACAGCAACTATTAAAGGCAACTATCAAAGCTATCAGGTGTCACTAATGACATCATATCAAGTACACATAAACATAACACAACACACAATTCAGTACGGTTCACAATACATAATTCATAAAAAAAAAAACAGAAAAAACCCTGGTTGGCACATACATATAGTATATGATAAATAGTTAACTAGCTGAATAGTACATCTTTTATTATGTTAAAGCAACTTTTTACGTATTACAGTAACTCATAACATATTTGGATTAATGGCAATATTTTATTACAGTTTTACTGAGGATATAATAGGCCTAAGTCCGTACAGTTGTTAATGTTAAACACTTGTATTTATGTACTGAGGGATTAAAAATCTTAGTTTTATTGTTTTATCATCCAAAATGTATTTTGATTATTTTTTTCATTTGATATGCAACCTCACAATGCATGTCTAATCTGTTAAATAAATTTGAAATGTCAATACTCTTTAAAACAAAAAGCCACTGATGGAATTACATCAGTTTTTGAATTGTTTAAGAAAAGCAGCTGAAATTGTGAATGTCTTGTGAATTCTTACCGAAGGATGCGTGAGTGGAAAGTGGAGATTTGTTCATTATTTGCAATCAGTAAAATGCCAATCCATCCGAGAGCTCTGGAAAGATTTGTCTTTGTTTGATTTCTCCTTAAATATAAAATAAAAATAATGATGATTACCTGGATGAGATTTCGTTTTTTAATTGAGTTTTTGGAAAGTCCAGGTTTTTTCCATCAGGTGAAATCTCGAGACATGGCATGTACCAGCAGGATCAGCTCTGCTGCAGTACATTGATGATTTTATGATCTGCAGTCTGTCTGAAAAAGCCTGCATAAGCTGCACCTACTCAAACATAGAAAACGGACATAAAATCAGTCTGTTTGCATTATAATTTGTCCTATCTAAAGTCTAGGTGACTTTAACCTTTGCATTGTTTTGCTTTACGAGATTGTAAGTCTCAACGGTATCATACGTAGGGAGGTGTTTAGATCATATTTATATGATACATAAGAGGAGGAGGTAAAAATATATTTTAAGAAAAAAGTTTCCCTTAAGTCCATGTAGGCATCTCACTGACCTCAGCATTGCACTTAAACGCATCGCGCTACCTAGGTGCTGACAGTGCATTGTGGAGCTGTTTTGTTTTTCGAAACGAGCGAAGCAGAGAGATGTTGCTGTCACAGGTCTGCGGTGGGGGCCTGTAGTCTGTAATGGTCTGTATCCCCTGCCACAAGCTCTGAGTGTCTCTGCTGTTGCTGAATTGATGGGCTATCCTCCTGGAGTACTGTCTCTTAGCCTCTCTCTACCACGGGACACGTTGCCCCTGGCTGTTCTCAGGACCACCTCATCTCCAGCTCTGAAGGCAGCGTTCCACGTCTTCAGTCTGTAGACCTCCCCGTCATCCACGGCTTCTGGTTGGCCCGGACAAGTGATGTTCTTTTTGACAGTTACATCATCAATACACTTGTTGATGTAGGCAGTGAGAGGCTCTGAGTACTCTTGGAGGTCTGTGGTGTTTTTGTATGTGGCAGCCTGCTTAAACATATTCCAGTCGGTGGTGTCAAAACAGTCCTGAAGAGCCACTGCCGACCCTTCCGGCCACACCTGTATCTGCTTTTTAACCGGTTTGGCGATTTTGACGAGCGGTCTCTATGCAGGCATTAGCATGACAGTGATGTGGTCCGAGGCACCGAGGTGGGGGAGGGGAAGGGCCCAGCTGGGGACTTTTGCTGCATGCCATACTAGCTTTAGTCCTGTGTTTTTTATATTATACATTTTACATTATGGTGGAAAACCTGTGGTCTTTTACTATGGGTTTTGCACTGGTTGCACAGTATTTACCGTAAAAAATGTTCAGGAATGCTCAAATGTTACTAGCTGGAGACCACCAGGTTTCAGTGACTCTGTTTTTTAGCAGTACTTGTACCTGTATCTGTACATTTAATTAAAAAAATATTGTTGGTTGCATATTGTAAGCCCAGATTCTAGAATAGGCGTAGCTCTCTAAGAGCTGTCGCTATTGGGTTTATCCCCACGCACATGTGCAGTTGTGAAGAGTTACTCTCCCCTGCCCAGCACAGGATCCCTCAGGTCCGCACACAAAGTATATATACTGGCATCACCTGAGCTCTGCTCCCAGTGAACCAGCATTTTTACTTCAGCCAACTGGGAGCAGTGGAGCCAACAGCTTAGAGGGCTATGCCTATACTCATAGAATCTGGGGTTTAAATATGCAACCAACAATATTTTGTCAATTAAATGTACAGATACAGCTACAAGTACTGTCACTGAAACCTAGTGGTCTCCAGCTGGTAACATTTGAGCATTCCTGAACATTTTTAGGTTAAATACTGTGCAACCAGTCCAAAACTCACAGTAAAAGACCAAAGCTTTTCCACAATCATGTAAAATAGTACAATATAAAAAACGTACGTATACGTAACCAACTTTCTACTTTGTATAGACTTTGCCTTCTAAAAGCTGTCGCTATTGGGATAAGGGTGATGTGGTCAAAGTCCCAGCTGGACCACCAGAGTCCATAAAGGCACCAAACAAAACAAAAGTACAATAGTAGCAAACTTATTTGTATGTATACAGGGATTTGTGCGTGCATACTTAGACTTGTGCATCTGTGTTGGGATTTGTGCATCCATACTTAGACTTGTATGTCTCAATCTGTGTGTACTTACAGGGATTTGTGTGTGCGTACTGAGATTTGTGTGTCTCTACTCGGATTTGTGTGTCTGTACTCAGATTTGTATTTCAGTTTGTTTGTGTGTCTGTACTCGGATGCATACACAAATCTGTAACTGTGAATAATATTTGTGTATATGTAAAATAATGTGCAAATATATTCACTCAAAAAACTATCTAACTAATAATCTGAGAAAACACTTTTTTAAGTAAAAGTGCTGAAAAGCCTCACAATTTTCTGTCTTTTTACATGTGGAATTTTGCTACTGTTCTGCCACCTGCAAGATTTGTGTGTGCGTAAAGCAATTTGTCCATATTGAAAGGTTTTCATTGCCCTCAGCTCAGGCTCCCAGGCTCAGCCTTACAGGCCGAGTACGGTTCATCTCATAGGGTGCCTTAAAGTCTACGCTCAGGCTAGTGAAGAACACTGAAGCTCCGAGACCGGTCAGTATACCCACTTCTGAATGGAGAAGCGCCGAGCCGCCACCACAGCCCCCCAGGTGAGTCTCACCTTTCTCCTGCTCAGCCAAAAACTGTTTATAGTGTTTCTATACTGGCAGGTATGTAAACAGCTACAGCTAGTGTAGCTAACAGCGAACAAACAGTGTGAGCTAACTTTACTCCTAAAAGTGCTTTTCAGTGGCTACTGCACTTGTGCTTAAACAAGCCTTTCAGAGGAGAGAAAAAAACATCTTGGAGAACTACAAGCAGAAGTCCAGTTTCCACTGAAAAGCCCTAACAGTAACAGTAATGCAATACACAACTATACATATCCAATATATTTTATTACAGTACAGCCTATAACTTGTCCAGTCACACATTCTTATTGTTTTTGCCTGTAGGTTTTATCGTATTTAACAAGGAGATTAAAGTACTGGCTTTAGGCTCTTCTTTAATTTCACATCCATGCTGGTTCATACACACAGCTAATGCTGCCAGGGAGTTTGTTATGGCCAATCAGTGGGATGACCTTCACTTCCAGGGTCACCTGACCTCAGTCCAGCTGTACAGGTGTATGCAGGCCGATGACTAAAGTTCCCAAGTAACTTCTGAGCTATATTGAATTTAACTTTCAATTCAAATTTATTTAAATAGTGCCAATTCACAACAATGTCATCTCAATGCACTTTACAGAATAAAGTCAAGACTATAAAGATGTATAAAGAGAACCCAACAATTCCCCTTGGGGCAAGCCCTAGGCAACAGTGGAGAGGAAACGGACGAAATCTCCAGCAGAACCAGGCTCAGGGTGGGCAGCCATCTGCTTTGACTGGTTAGGGTGAGTGGAAAGTGAAGAGAGAAAGAAAAAAAGCAACAAAAGCAACAACAAAACATTGGGCAGGTTGGTAAGACCAGTAGCTGCACTTTGGAAAATACACTGCTTCAAAGCCCGGGGACACCTGCAGAAAGGGACAGAGAGAGGGAGCCAGAGAAGAAGAGAAAATTACGAGAGAAAACACAATTGTAGGGTGAGAGGAGAGGAGAGAGGGACAACAGGAGGAAAGGAGCTCAGTGCATTGGGGGTGGTCCCCCCCAGCAGTCTAAGCCTATAGCAGCATAGCATGGCTCAGACAGTCCATGAATGAAGGTCTTTGGCCCCAAAGTTTAAATATCCAGCCCAAATTGTATCATAACTGGTGAAAGGAGTTTTGCTCTACTAAAGCTAGCAGTATCATCACTAGTCAAATCTATAGCTACAAGTCCACTGTTCATGAACTGTTCTGAACTCTCAATCACTAACTATTTAAAATATTTTCAGAGTTTCAGAAAACCAGAGCAGAGTACTGGAGAGGCATCCGGGATCAGTGCTTTGGTTGTAGTGTCACTTACCTCTTTTTTTGGGGTGTGTGATTTGTCTACTAAGCGTCTCATAGATGGTGGCAAAGAAAATGCCCTGACATAGTCAATCAAATATGCTGAACTTTAAACAAACAAAATGTTCCACTGCACAGTTTCAGAAGACCAAATCGAAGCACTGGAGAGGAAAAAGTATGACGTCTGGGACTGGAACATGAAACTGAGATTAAAGGAACTGCAGGTTGGTTTAAATCTTATCTATCTGATAGATTTCAATTTGTTCATGTTAATGATGAATCCTCCACGCACACAAAGGTTAGCTATGGAGTTCCACAAGGCTCTGTGTTAGGACCAATACTTTTTACTTTATATATGTCTCCTTTAGGCAACATAATTAGAAAACACTAAAAATTTCCACTGCTATGCTGATGATACCCAGCGGAAGGTTAATTGTGCTGAGCGACATTTGCAAAGACTCAGTGATGGGTTAAAGGCCATAAAAGCTACAATGAGCTGTTTGACCAAACCCAGATCTAGTCACTGGACGTGACACTGTATGAGTTAAAACCCCATGAGCTGCACAACAGCTGACGATCATGTTCTAAAAACCAGTAAAGTTGCCGGTCTGTGAAGGGATTCTTAGTCATCCAGGTCTTGGTTATCCCAAAGTGCTGTTCAGTGGAAACTGGACTTCTGCTTCTAGTTCTCCAAGACGTTTCACCTCTCCTCTGAAAGGCTTGTTCAAGCACAATTGCCACTGAACAGCACTTTTAGGAGTAAAGTTAGCTCACACTGTTTGTTCGCTGTTAGCTACACTAGCTGTAGCTGTTTGCCTGCCTGCCAGTACAGAAACACTATAAACACTTTTTGGCTGAACAGGAGAAAGGTGTGACTCAGATAACAGCCTGAATGCTGTTTAGAGAGCTGGGCCGATAATTATGCACTGTAATAGTCCCAAGCTTGAGCAATGCATAGGGACAAGACAGGCACTTGATCCAGAGGCTGCGCAGAAGTTGCGTAAGTAAGACGCATTGCGAGAGAATGCGCATGACAAAATACACGCAGCCAGACTTGGAGTGGCAAGACGATCATTACACATCGAACAGCCACAAAGCTCAAGAAAATAAGTCAGATTAGGAGAGGACGTGTGTCTTTGCTGCATGCATTACCCTGTCTCTGCTGATGTGTGGGCGTGCATACCACGCTCTACGCCCAACATGGAGTGATTTAGAGAGAACTCTGATGTGTCCCATAACTACAAAAGAATAAAAGGACGCGACAAAGCCTATGATGTCGCTGCACAAATACCCTCCACTGACAACCTGTTGAGGAGAGCTGTAGATAAAGACACGACTCCAGTAGAGTGTGCATGCATGTCCCACGGGGGCTCCCTCCCTGCTGACATATAAGCCTGTGTGATGGCCTCACAAAACCAGTGGAACAGCTGCTGTTTGGTCAGAGGTTTCCCTTGGGAATCTTCTATGTAATTCAAAAACGTATAAAGCAGCTGTAGCTGCTCATTATGTAGCACACTCTGCATAATCTAGCTGCTCATTATGTAGTACGCACTGCATAATGTACAAAATGAGACGCGCCAAGGACAGAGACAGTGAAAGTTTGTCAGTAAAAACCTTTCTAGTAAAACCTGTATTAAAACCTATTAAACTAGATAGTAAAAACCTGTCTAGTTTAATAATTCTAGATTTAAAGGAGGATCTTATTATTGTAGGCATGAATGTTGGATTTAGTCTCAAAATTGCCAAACTCCCATCCTCTCTAATAAAGAGACAGGAGTGAAAGACTGAGTGCACACGCAAAACACTCTTTTAGCCGAGGTCCATGCTCCTCTCCAAACACCATCACTAAAAAATGGGCCACTTTGCTGCGTAAAAGGCTGTTTTAGATGGAGCCCTTGCACCTTGAATGGTCTATATAACTGCAGGTGGGAGCCCTAAGTTCTCCAAATGCTCCCGTTCAGGGCCTAAACCACAGGCGCTGACCTATCAGCGGAAAATGATGGATCGAGCCATCCACCTGTGAGAGTGCATCTCTTCGATTACCTTCCTGCATTACGGCTCTAGGGCCTTTTCCAAACATTTGGAGAATGTTTGCGGGGCAAATGAATAAACGAAAGGCAAGCAGTGGTACTGATATGGAGCACCTTGGAAGGAAAAGCGCAGGAACTTCCTGTGTTTGGGGATGATGATCACATGGAAATTTGTGTCTTCTAGGTCCATGGATGTGAACCCATTGCCGGGACGCACACACACTCCATAGCATGCTCTATTGTGAGCATGTGGAACGGTCTCTTCACAATAGATTTGTTGAAGAGAGACGGGTCGAGAATGGGCCTCATTCCGCCTGTCTTCTTCAGAACAACAAGGTAAGGAGAGTAAAAACCCTGATTTTCCCCGTCTGTCACACTTTTTTAAGTGTATATTTAACAATTGCAGGACCCGAAAAGAGGGTACAGCAAGGGGAGGTTTGGAATGCGAAAAAGGGGATTTATTAACAAAAATACAACTCAAAACCCCTCCTTAAGGAGGGCAAGAATAACACACGAAGTAATAACAAATAAAGTAAAAGAGAACATGTACTTAAACACACTAGAGGAAAAAGATAAACTAAATAATAGTGTTGGGGAAGCACGTGAACTTACTCAGAAACTAAGGGGAGACAGACACGAACAAGCTGAACATAAAGCACTGGCAGAAAGAATACTTAAACATAAAACTAGAGCCAAACAAGTGGAGATAACAAAAGACAAAACCTAAACACTCAAATACACAAGAAAGCAAACCTCAGACCAAAATGTAAAAGGATCAGGTAGGGCATGGAAGGGTAAAAAAAAAGCATAGAATAATCACAGGAATATTCACAGAGAAGGAAGGAGAGACAATCTGGCAGCACATGGTCGGGGGCACAGCTAAAAACAATCAGGGTTAACAAGAAACTAAAGAAACTAACAGGGAAGTGGGATAACAAAATAAAAGCCAGGAGCAGGAAGTAAAACTAAAGAAAACTGAAGTCCAAAAACGGAGACTGTGACATTGTCTTCTGGAACTTCTGGAGATGGCTCTTTTTCTCACAAAGCTCTTTAAACTCCATCGTCAGAGCAGCTGTTTCTGTCTGAGATGACATCTCTGTTTCCAATACGCCATTAAAAGGAAGAGGAGGGATGGCAAACTGAAGGATTTAACCTTTATTTATTAATTTGTCCATGGGTGGGGAGAGGGGAAGCCACAGAGAGGTGGAGTGAGCGGATGGAGATTTATGTTTAAGGAGATGAAAATTTTGCTGATAACATTGGGACGAGAGAGTGACTCAGCAGCTGACACCACCGCTGTGTTTGCTGCGGAGTTATCACGTGTGTGGGAAATGTGTGCTTTAACACAAACAGCTCAGAGGAGAGTGGAGCAGACTGATGGTCAGAAAACTGCTCTTTACTGAGATGTGGGTGGCTCTTAAAAGAGCTGTTGTGTACGGCAGTTATTGCGAATAAACAAACGTCTCCCACGTCCCGTCATTGTTGCCTCTGTTTGTGGAAGGGCACTGTGGGCTGGTTCAAGCTAGTCATTGCCTCTTAGCGGTGGTACGGTGAGGCACAGGCTGCACTTCCAACACTGGATGATTTTGAGCGGGCTGAGGCAGAGGTGCAGCCTGAGATGCAGTGGCAGCAGAGGCATAACTGCGTCTTGACCCATGGTCTCTGCAATCACGCCAGGACCCCTGGGGGCCCAGAGACCTGGGTGGTGTGCGACATCTATTGAGTTGCTTCAATCTGTCTGCCTCTTCTAACGCTTGCTAAAAGTTGGTGGTGGCTTCCTGGAGGAGCGGCCCAAAGACCCCAACAGAGCTAAAGGGGCCTTCCAGCTTTCTGATGCGCTTGGGAAGCTGGAAGATTTGGAGCCACATGTTGCACTGCAGCATAGTCATCCAAGCCATGATCAGTGACTGGGCCACGGCCGCCGCTGTGAAGAGCGTCAAGATGGCTGCCATCTGTCTGCCGATCTCATGGGCCAGCTCAGTAGGGAGCGCATCCTCTGTCTCTGCGATAGAAGAGACAGAGTATGAGAGCAGCGCGATGTTGTTAATGGCGGCTGCTGTCTGAGCGGCACAGTAGTTTGCCCGGTCAGTGAGGCAGGTGGTGACCTGAGCTCAAGGAAACGGCAGCGTAGGCCGACACCTTCCAAAGAATGTTGCTTTGCGAAGCAAGATGGAGAACAGACTGGATTCTAGAGTCAGAACGGCAGGAAAGACGTGCTCTGTAGCTCCGTAGACTCTGAGCAACGTAGGAGGGCAGGAGGCCGGCAGGTAGGGGAAGAGGGATGGAATGCCGCTGTGCTGACGGTGCCTCTTGCTCGCCTTCGTATTCCACATCCTCCAATGGGAAGAGGGGAGAACCAGGACAGGGCAGAAGGCAGAGGCATGACTCGCAGCGGGAATAATATATATTTTAATATTTAAATACTTGCTGGTATATGCAGAGGCGATGTTGTCAGTAGCCTGCTAATATTTGTACATTTAAAGGTATGAACATTTTACATGTTGCCAGTATTAAAGAAAGATCAACCACTTACAGTTTGTCCCTTCAGAGGTTGCCACAGCAGAACGCATTCTGCACTTCAATTTGGCATGAGTTTTTATGCCTGATGCCTTTCCTGCTCCAACATTCCCATTAAATGGGCTCGGGACTGGCACCGAGGTAGCCCTTGATTTCTGGGCGGGGCTTAGTTAATTTAGGAGTTCATTTTTGATGTTTGACTTGAATCTTTGAATGGAGGTGATTACTCAGTTTGTTTTAAAAGCTTCAAGACATTGTTTTCACAGTTGCTTTTGATAACTTGTCTGATTGTCCAACTCAAATGCAAAATATCTAGGTCAGCGCAATATGAGGTTGTATGTTGTATGTTAAGTTTGGCCACAGTCCTGCATGTCTGGGCAGAGCTAGTGCTGCACAACACATGCACAATGATGAAGGGCCACTTGCAAATGCTGTTTTTCCACGATATTGTGAATGAGCATTAATGTATAGATATTTTTAAAAAGAGTAATCAAGCCACAATGGACATCTACGACACTAAGTCTCAGATGTCTAGTGAGAATGGGTTTAGGATAGGAGCCAAAATACCAAGGACCTCCTCACCTATTCATCATTTCACACCATCAATCACAGTGCGCAACAGTAATTAAGATGCAGAGCAGGGCTTAAAACTACAAATTTTTAGTGTTCCAATATTTTTTTCATTTATAGCAGCATCTACCTGTTTATTGTAATTACTCTTGTTAAAATAGCAAACTTACTAATCTTAGTGGCCTGTTAGTTAAGAAGCTATGGCACATGACTGCCTAAAATGTAATAAGAAATTGAAAGTTTGTAATAAAATGTAATGTTGTGAAAAATTGTATGAATAAAAAAATCAATGATAAAAGAAAATGTCAAGGTATGAGTTATTAAATAATTTCACAAATTGTTTATTTGCACATTTTGAACAATTTCTTCAAAAAAGTATTTCTTTCATAATGTCTTAATACTAAACTTGTCAGGAGATATGAAAGTGTGCCTTTATTAAATAAGAAAAGTGATGGTAAGTAAGCTGATCATACCACAATACACTTTATTTGCATTTTATTGTTCAAATTTTACCTGAGCAAACAGTATACAGTAACATAGCCACAAGGTGACATTAGATCCCTAAGGAAACAGCTTATTCAAACTAAGGTCAGTTTCATTCCGGTATGAACACAGTATTTGATATCATAATCTCAAGTCGTCATTTGATCTAGTTCTTTGGAAAACAATGTGATCTTTATCAAACTGACATCAGCAAAGGTCAGTTTACCCCAGTATGTAAACAGTGATGACTGGAATAAAAACACAGTGACTGTACATTTACAGTCAGCTAGGTCTACAGCCCTCATGATGATGTCTGCTCTCTCTACACTCATGCTATTGCTGCTTCCTGGGACTCTGAGTGAATGTAAGCTTCAAAATAATTCTTAAAATGTTATTTTTAACATTTTTCTAAATGATCAAATCTCAAAATATCTCTTTACCAAGTTTTTATCTACTGTATATTGTCATCATCATTCAGGTTGTGGACCAGTACCCATTGCAGTGGTGGTGGAAAACCGCTTACAAGGCAAAACTCTATTGACCTACCACACTTATATGCCTTACAGAGGAATACTACTGGGGGCACTGAAGAGAATACGAGACTCCAATGCAAACTTTACGTAAGCTTTAAGAAATCAAATGTCGCCTGAGAAACAATCTACAACTACAACAGATATTTGTTCTGTTTGATAACATAGTATATAATAGATAGTACTGATTAACCAAAAAGTCAATTTTGTCAGGTAAACTAATGTGCAAGTATATTTTACCAAGTGAATTCTATGTAGTAGGGATACTAATTTTAATTTACCAGTAGTATATTTAATATATATTTCCTTATATTTACTAAGTTTAATTTTTACATTAGTCTTTAGTGATTGCCTTAGCCTTGTATAGGGCTTGACATTAACTGTTTTCCTCACCTGACACCATGGCTAGTGGTTTTCCAAAGTTACTAGTCACTTACCATTTTCACTGGCCACAATTTTGTTGTTTGGGAAATTATGTTTTATATATAATTTAAATTGACTGTGACATGCTAAAATTTACTGGAACTAATTTACAATACTTTTAAAAGTAAACTACCTAGACCCAGATCAAGACTACATAAAATGCATAACACTACAGGTCATTATTACATATTTACCATTATATGCAGTGGCAATCCTGGAGTCTGTTAGGGCCCTAGGCAGAAATGTACGCATTATTAAACCAACATGCTTAAGATTTGGAAAATACAATTTAATACACACCACACCATACTGCACATATTACAGTACCTTACAGTAATACACCATAGTGATTCCTCTTTTTTCGATACCAGAATGATAACTTTATTTTTGTCAGCTGGTTTTCCTTTTTTTATTAAACCTGTTTGTTTATATTGAATCATGTAAAAGAGTTGGGTCATCTTAGGGAGGTCTGTGACTGGTAGTGTTATTGCAACCTTTGCACACAGTGCTGTACAAAGTTTACCTTTTATCAGCCCTCGGAGGCCCCCTACTGGCCTAGGGTCCCAAGCATGCCTGCCTTGCCTGCTGGCAAGGAGTGCCTCTGATCATATGACTGCACAAGTGGTGAATTGCATCATTTTATTGCCTGGACCATGTAACAGCCATTCTGTGAAGATATTGCTTATTGGAGTTGTGGTGTTATAGTTACCTCACAATTTTAACACATGAGCTGAAACTAAAAGAAGAAGGGGAGGCTATAGCTCAGTTGTTAAAGGCAGTTGCTTACGGACTACAGGGTGAGTGGTTTGATCCCCGGCCCTGGCTATATGCCGAAGTGTCCCTGGGCAAGACACTGAACCCCTAACAGCCCATTCCCCCTCCCCAGCGATGCAGTGCTGGTCCATGCCCGGTAGAAATTGGGGAGGGTTGTGTCAGGAAGGAAAACCGTGCCAAATCAACATGCGGACAATGATCCGCTGTGGCGACCCTGAACTCACGGGATAAGCCGAAAGGAGAGTAGTAGACCTGAAACTAAAAGAAGACCTGCACACGTATGCTTGTTTGATGGGTGAAATGGGTTTTGTTAGGTTTTTACTTGTCAAGGTTAAATTGTGCATAACATTAATGTAACAATGTCTCACCTCAGCTAGGGTGTTAATAATTGGCAAAAGCCCTCAAAAATAATTTAAAATTCAAGTAGCTACTAGTACTGACTGTGTTATCCAACCTACTAAAATCCACCTGCATTTGCCAGGTTAGGGGATGTTAAGTTCAAGCCCTGGCCATGTCAGTGTGGAAAATTAATTGTGGGTTCAAACTATGAGAATGACAAACTTTGGCTTTAGACACTGCTGTATCTGTGACTTATTTTTGTTACATCATGTTTTCGGCACATGCTATCTTGTCCGTAAGCCACAGCTCGGCCCTCTCTGCTGCTGCAATAACAGTTTTCAGTAACACTTTAGATCACAGGCTCCGACTTACAGAGTAAGTACAGCGACTTACGGTGTACTTATTAATAACAACAGTGTACCGCCACAGCACCTATGAATACATATTTGTTGTTACTTGATAATGAGAAAGCTAACAGGGTAACATGATCAAGAGGAAAAAAATACCTACAGTATAAGCATTTCATATGTAAGGGGTACTTACATGAAAATTACGTGATTGGTGTGAATATTTAGCGTTTAACTACAGTATAACTACAGATAAGAAGAAGGTAAGAGGCTCCACTTTAATTTACAGCCCTCCATAGGTACTGTTGAGGTACACCGTTGTCGCTAATAAATAAACAGTAAGTACCTTACCCTGTATGATGTGCGACCATCTACAGCCAATCTGCTTAGTTTGCTCTGCCTCCCCTGGTTTATTAGGGGCTGGGCCTGAAAATGCAGTGGATGGGCAATAAGAACAAAAGGAGTCAGAGGGCAGTTGGGGGTGACTGAGGCTGGCACGGGTCACCAGAAAGTGTTTGGCGATACTCTAAGAGTGGAAGGGGGTTCATGATGTGGTGTCAAAATATTTTTGCCTCCACTTGCCAGCCGTGAGGTGTTTTCCCACACAGATGACATATGTCTTTCTCTTCGATGGTCGTTGTGTATTGTAGCACTTATGTGCCTCTCACATGTTGCTCAGTTTCAGTTTTCATTTTCAGTAAAAAACAGACATGACTTCATACACTGAAATCCCACCTACCTGCAATTACTTCTCTGAAATGTTATAATGTATAAATGTAAAATTTTTATCATGTTTATTTTTGTTTTAATGTTTTTTATTATGTGCATTCTTAAAGTATGAAAATCTGTCATTATATTTATGGTCTACTATGTTTTAAAAATCCTCTAATCTGCAGGGTGCCTTAGGGTTAAACTATCCCGAGTTTACATTAAACCTGCTCTCTGGAATAACCCGTAGAACAATTAAACCAATTGAAAAATTTTCATTCTAGCCTCTGGTTGTTACCGTAGGTTCACTTACACAGAGAATCTAAACTACGGCCCATACCTGGAGAGTGTGAATGGTGTGGCTGGAAATACTGCAAAACACACATACTGGGAGCTGCTGGTTAAGACTTCAGATGGTAAAATTATGAGACCTGATGTTGGTAAGTTTGCTCTGAAAATGTTTTAATGCCAATTTGTACCTTTCTTATAATTGTAGCTTCCAATTCTGTTATAAACCAGATTATAATTAGCTGTATTGTTTCTGTTTTTAGGTATTGGATGCTACATTCCTTCTGCAAATGAGAATATAATTCTGAATTTTACAATGTATTGAAGATTCAGTAGGTGCTGTAATCAACATGGGATCTGAGAATGGGAATTGGCTGTATGTCAACATACTTTATAAACTGACAGTCAAATGACAGAGTCTAATATTGATAATATGTGTTCCATGTGTTTACAAGGGGAAAATCACACAGAAAAAAATAAACTGTTGGCGAGGTTATACTCAAGGACATAACTGCCTTTTTTTGTATTTTATACACACACATATATAGTTTTTTTTATATATATTGCATTTATATATATATATATCTAATATATGATGTGTGGTGTGTTTGACTAGGTAATTATTTTTCCCTAACCTGCCCTTTTAAAGAGCAAGTTCTTGAGGTTATCTGACTTCACCGAAACTAACATTGGCTGTCCTCGATGACTGGCATCACAAAGCTATTTATCAACTTGTTCTGTGAGGCCTGGGTTTTCCTGTGGTGATCACTGTGTTGATCTACCTTGATTAAATTTACATTACATTTAGTCATTTACACTGTTATACTTCTCTACATACATTAGTACTATGTGCTATACTGTTGTTGCAGATAAAATTTGCAGAAAGTTAGTTCAACTTTTGTTTATCAAGAGATCCTCCCTGTCCTCACCATTAACATATTATGTGTGAATAATTGTTTTAGAATAGAGTACTTCAAAAACACACTTAAAATCGAACGGTCTTTCTGAACATACTGATTTCTTTGAACACTGTTATTTTCTCACTTTTGCAGTTTAAACATAGTACACATAAAATAGTACTTGGTATTGGGTTAAGATACTGTCAGAATGGCTTTGTGGAAAAAAGTGTATTGCTTCTCCATACAGACACTTTACCTTAAGGATTTCTTAAGTGATTCTCTCAGTAGATAGTAAGAAGAATTCTGTCCAAAGGGTGGTGCTACTGCTCCATCTGTGGGTTTACTCTGAAATCTTACCATTCTGTCTCAACAGTTCTTAAAATCTGCAGCCTTGTTGCGCAGCTTGCTGTGTGTATTTCACAACTGGTAATCGAACATGGATGCCAGAGAAAAGCCTATTTTTTGGGGGGTTGTTTTTGGTTCATTTCTTTAGGACATGTTAAATACTAATATATACTAATACATGGTACAGCTACATATGGCATTTTGCAATGATGTGGCAATGAATATTCGACTTTACCAAACTTGCTCCTGAGGGCTGTTGAACGTATTTAATAACTCTTTCAGCTTAAAAGCTTGAAATGATATCAGGTACCTTTTGAGGCCCATTATTTTTTTGTCCTTTTGGGTTATCTCTTGAGTTCAGGGTCGCCTCAGCAGATCATTGTCCGCATTTTGATTTGGCATAGTTTTTCTGTTTTTACAGTGCCCTTCCTGATGCAACCCTCCCCAATTTGGACCGGGCTTGGACCGGCAATGCACAGCTGGGGATTGAGGCCCATTATATTACAGAATACAAAAAATATAAAACCACTGTTGTTACATGACACTAGCTACTTGTTATATATATATATATATATATATATATATATATATATATATATATATATATATATATATATATATATATATATATATATATATATATATATATTGTGTTTTCATAGATTCTGAATGCTCTAGAAGTCAGCATCATTCTTACAGGCACCACACTGCTTGTTAAACATGTATTTCTGTTCTTTAGTCACTTAGTTAGTAGTTTATTGACTAAGACAGAAAGCAAACAATTGCCTTACCACTATTATTGCTTTCCATCCGTCAGTGAGTACTTGGTGTTGATTGACTGCACTTCACCAATACACCTCACACATCTGTGTTTACACAGGAGCAGGTGGGTGGACACTAACTGTCTAATGTCTGCAAATAGCTTGTCACCCCCTATCTTTTTTGAGATATCTGGCACGGTGGAATCGTAGTCGTCAGTGTGGTTATGGTTGATAAATGGAGCATTGTGTTAGTCTGACCCGTTCATTTCATTCTAGACTGGCTGTAGGGGCTGCAAGTTGTGGCGGATGGGGCAGCCGGCCTGGAGTTAATGACAAGTCTTTGTTCAGTGCTAGGGCTCTTGTGAAGATAGGTCTGAGCTGGACAATAGCTGGGGTCACAGATCCTCGGAGACCAGGGTGAGAGTGCTAATGACACAGTATTAAGGCAAGAGGGGCAGGCCCAGTGTGCTCTAGAGGCACAGATTCATATGGCTCTGACATAGTCAAGGCCAATTTGTCTGTTTTTTTTATCTGACAGGAGGCTTCAAGCAACCAAGAGTTAAGCACAGATTTGTGTTGTCACACATAGAGCTGATTGCCTTTTTAACACTGTCCAAACACTTTAACTGGATCCCCTCAAGTTCATGAAGGTCCAGTCACAAAATACTTAATGGAAAACCTTCCCAAACTTAACGAATAAAGACTACAAGGACCTTGGCCATGTCAATTTAAACCAATTGGTGACAATGATATGTCTCTTTTGAAGAGAACATAAATCAAATACCTTTAAGCAACAAGCATAATTTAGCCTCTGCTACTTTTGGTAACCTAAAACACTCTACAATACAGTAGGGATACTACAGATCCAGAGACACATTGAAATGTAATACTGCAGAAGGCACATGTCAATGTCTCAAAGGCTTCAGTTGTTAAAGAACCTTCTCAAAGTTCTTGCAGTTTTGTCTAACAGTGTTGTGAGACCCTATTTCAGATGGACAAATCTCTTCTTACATTCTTCACGCTTCCATTACTTTTTATGTGTATAGTGAAGTGCCATGGACATACTTTATATTTTTATGTATTTGACAAATATCCAACACAGATGTTTATGAAAAAAATGCAATCATTCCTCTTACCATAGAGTATCAAACCCTTTTTATATACTAAATACTGGTTTCCTGCAACAAAATTCTGTGGCCCTAACATTCTTCTCATGTTTGTGCACTAAATGCAGAAAAACCTACACTAATAATTGCATAAAGGTCGACTCTGATGCTTTCAAGCTTGATTAGCCCCTCTCCTGCTTTATTTGACATTGTAGCTTTTAATTTACACTTACCCCCTATTTCTCTAGCTTTACTCCAACATCTGCTGCAACCACGACACACGTTGTCTAGCTTATCCAGCCGTGGCACTAACCTCATATCTTTATATTGCCCTACTGCTTTTCACAAACTCTGACCACCCGGGTCAAGTCTGCAGCCGTCTGGACCTCATCCTCCTCATCCTGGCCCCTATTTCCACCCTTCGGATAGTTCTAGATAGACTACTGTCTACTCAGAATGTCTGCAGCAATACATTGTTGTCTCAACAGAAAGGATCCATAAAGCTCGAGGCCTGAGTGGCAGCTCTGGCTACAGAATTGTTTTTGTGTCTTTTTTCCAAGCCCTAAAATTAATGTACTTTATGGCTACGTTTCATGTTATTCCAAAACATACCAATACAGATTATCACAATGAACATTCACTGGGAATGTTCTGTACCTGTTTCTCTGTGTGTGTGTATGTGTTTGTGTGTGTTTCACTCTGAACCTGTTGTCTTTATTCCATAGCTGGGTTTTGATACAACGGTCCTGATAGTGTGGGTGCTGAGAATCTGGGTCAGCATGAAGAGCGTGAGATAGTACAGGCACAAGGCTGACTATGAAAACATATGTCACAAAATGCTCTACAAAGCTTAGAAAAAAGAAAGTACTGCTCTATTGCAAAAAAAAAAGCAGCAAAATACACCCACTACTTCACATATGTATCAGCATGATTTTAATCAGAATGACCATGTGTTCCAGTAGTAACATGATGCAGCCGAAGTTGAATTGGGAAAGAATAGGTCCAGATAATATCTTTTTATCTCACTCAAGCAGCAGTGTTGCAGGAAATAGGTCACA
This sequence comes from Channa argus, assembly GCF_033026475.1. Taxonomy (NCBI): domain Eukaryota; kingdom Metazoa; phylum Chordata; class Actinopteri; order Anabantiformes; family Channidae; genus Channa; species Channa argus. The sequence goes on from NC_090202.1 coordinate 4,329,318, forward strand.
TGAGCACATTTCGTTAAGAAAATTCACTGCCTTGCCTTTTTGAGTGACATTGTGGATTAAATATTACACCATTGATGTCTAGGCAGCCATCCAAAATGGGCATGACTCAGATTGTAAATATGCTACAAACTAACAATATTAAACACTGTTGGTAAAGTTTGTGAATGGATTTTCTCAGCAAAATAGTTTCTTCATGTACTTAAAACTGCATTTTATTTATTTATTTAAATATATTTTGTTCATTTCTACTCTTCTACTCTACTCTGCTTTTTAGCTTGTTATTTCTTAATTGTGAGATAGTTTTGTGTGGGGCTTGCTTATTGGAGCTGAGTGGACTTTGGCCTAAGCATTAGTCCTGATCCCTGCAATCCTGAGAGCTATAGTGAGAGGGGAGGGAGAAAGGGTGGGGGTGAAGCAAGAACAAGGGAGGAAGTGAGTGTTCATTACAAAGTGTGCCTCTCAGTTGTGGGCATGCCCAGTAGAGTTTGCCTTGCAGCCTGAAATCCAGCCTCTAAATTTGAACAGGAGGGAGGCGAGGTGACTGAGCAGACTTTTGTTGCTGCTGTCTCGCTATCTCTATCCCTCTCACTATGTTATTTGCTCCTTGTCTTCCAGTAACGAGCGAATGGAGAGATTTTTTTTGCTATAAAAAAGCAAGAGGAAGTGCAGATTTCAGCTACTGCTTAATACAACAGGGGAAAGTAAAGAATATGAAAAGGAGGAGGGGAAAAAGGCAATACAGGAGGACGCTACCCTCATCTCCCTCTTCCTCTCCGTCATTCCCTCCAGTGCCAGCAACGTTTACTGCAGAAATAGCAGAGGGACCAACTTCAAAAGGCAGTCGTGAGGGAGCTGGTGTGCGAAATCTGATAAGAGAAGTAAGATGGGAGGGTGACCGGCGCTGTGTTTACTGTACTGTCCAGGTCAGTGTCCAGGAAAGACCCAACAGCTGCTCACACTTTACTTGCTTATTCTGCTTTCAAACTACAGCTTAGTGTACAACTTACATTCAGTTCTTTTATTTCTGCATCAAATATTCTGGTGAGGAATTGTGTACTAACTTACTGATACACTGAATGACAGGCTGTACAACATCTTCTGTCGGCACCCACTCCACTGTGGGTGACACTGTCTGACTGGTGACATCTGACTCTGCTCCATTAAGTACTACATACGGGGCCTATTTATATGATCAGCTCAGATGTTCACATGTATACACATGTGGAGGGATGCCAAACTTGCCAAATATAGCTACGGGGTTATGGTAAAGGAAAAATCATTAAGACATACTGTACTGTAGGGTGGGTGTCCACTCGGTGGTCGAGTTACAATGACATAATTGAATTTAAGATTTTATAAAAAAAGTTTTAGACAAATTCTCACAATCTGCTTTCTGATGTTATCAGAAGCTTGGTGTGGTAATTCAGTTAGTTATTTTTTATATATACAATTACCCAGCAATAAAGTTATTATCTGTGCGGTTTGCAAAGCAAAAATGAATTTGTGAAAATGTGAATTTGTTATTTGCAGTCTCTAAATAATAAGTGCTTTTTCCTGTCCTGTTCGTTTTATATAGACATTACAGGAAGGTATTATATTGAATTAGTTCTAGCTAGTTGTGCCTAATAAACTTTAAAAATAAGCTTAGTTTTACTTGTGAATTTGTAGGTAATATTTTGTTAATATTGTTTTACTGCCTCCCTTTACTCTCACTGCCCTCTTTTTCTCAATGATAAGAAGCACTTACTATGTTTACATTAGTTAAGCTGTTGTCATCATCTCTAGCATACCAGACATACTGTACTGTAGCTGAACCTCTCATGCTTGTAATGTTTACAGTGATCCCAGTTTTTATATCCCATATACAGTAGTCATTATTCTCTTTTTGTATTCAGTACTGTACTATTATTGTTAAGGGCTCACAAAAAAGAAAATAATTTCTTTAATTCACGGATTTTTATGTAATGATTTACAGGAAATATGTTATTACAAATATTTTTCACTTTTGGTGACTTTTTCTATATTGATTGATAATTAACAAAGCAAGAGCTGTTTTAGGAGAAGAACCTTGTTTTTCGGACATTTTTTTATGTAAATAAAAAATTTTATTGTAAATTTTATTCACAATAAAACATACATAACATATCAGATGTTGAAACTGTAACATTTTACCATTTCATGGAAAATATTAGCTCATTTTGAATTTGATGACAGGAACAGATCTCAAAAAATGTGGAAAAGGGTGATGTTTACCATTGTGTATCATCCCCTCTTCTTTTAACAGCTGTCTGTAAACATCTGGGAAGTGAGGCAGCAGTTGCTGGAGTTTTAGGAGAGGACTGTTGTGCCATTATTTTCTAATGCCGCACTGTAGCTGCTAAGCAAGGTTTGGACTGCAGGCAGGCCAGTTCAGCACCCGGACATGTTGTTGTGAAGGATGCAGTATGTGATGGATGCAGTATTTGGCATTGGATTGCTGAAATATGCAAAGCTTTCCCTGAAAGAGATGTTGTCTGTATGGGAGCATATGCTGACCATTTATGGTGCTTTTTCAGGTGTGTAAGCTGCCCATGTCATAGGTACTAATGCACCCCCATACCATCAGAGATGCAGGCTTTTGACATTTCCACTGATAAGAAGGTGGATGGTCCCTCTTTAGTCCAAAGGACATGGCATCCATGGTTTCCAAAAAGAATTTGAGATTTTGATTTAACTGAGCAGAGAACAGTTTTCCATTTTGCCTCAGACCATTTTAAATAAGTTTTTGGCCCAGAGAACAGTGCGGCTTTTCTGGATCGTGCTTACATTTGACATTCTTCTTTGCATGATACAGCTTCAACTTACATTTGTGGATTGCACAGCGAAATGTGTTCACAGATTGCAGTGATCTTCAGTGGAGAATCCTGGCTGTTTTTAATCCAGTGCCACCTGAGGGCCCGATGATCACATGTATCCAGTTTTGACCTTTGGCCTCCTCCCTTGCATACAGAGAGTCCTCCTAATTCTCTGAATCTTTTAATATTTTTTAGATTATATACTGTAGATGGTGGGATCTTTAAACTCACAATTTTATGTTGAGGGACATTTTTCTGAAATTGTTCCACAATTTGTAGATGCAGTTTGTCACAGACTGTTTGTTTTTGATTTGCGGCAATTACTTTTCTAACATTGTGTTCTCCCTCTTCCTACTTTTTTCAAATTTACATTTACATTTAGTCATTTAGCAGACGCTTTTATCCAAAGCAACTTAAGTGAGGTACATAGCAAGCAAAAATCTAAGTCAAAATCTGTTGCTGCCATCAAATTAAAAATGGGCTAGTATTTTCCATGAAATGGAACATCTGATATGTGTTTATGTTCTATGATAAATTATATATGGGTTGATTGCAAATTATTGCATTCTGATTTTATTTACGTTTATACATATTTTCTGGTTTGTTTAGGAGGGATTTATATTTATTGTCTAGCTTGTTGCAGAAAAAAAACTATTACTACTAAATACTACTAAAATATTTTATAGTATTCAATTCATTTCATTTTGTTATAGTAGAATAGTAGAATATGCTTTAAACGTTTATCAAAGTTGTTGTGAAGCTATTATGTAAACCTTAATTTCAGACCTGCAACTATTTAACATTAACATTTTTATAACATATTTTTTTATTAAATTCCGGTAGTTTTAGACTTACTGGTGTTAATGTAATTTTTACAACTATTCAGCCTGTAAAGAAAAATTCTTTACATATAGAATTATATTATGGACAGCAGGAATGACAAATGAAAAATGGGATGAGTGAAGTTGTAGGCTTTAATTTTGTTTTAGTCTCTTACACGTGCCCAAGCATTCTAAAAAGTGCAGGAACAAATTGATGAAGTACCCCTGTAAATTGAAAAGTCTCCATTTATTATGTTTGCTTCAGTGTAATTAAAGGATCGGTTTTGTCTGCTAAAATCTGACCTAGTATTTTGAGAATTGTTTTTGAGAAATCTCCTATTCAAGTCAACTTAATTCATTTGCAACCCTCATTTAGTAATTTTTTTCCTTTTTCCAAAATATGTATTTAAGGAAAAATACACAAAAACGTAACAAATCAGGTGCATCTGGTATTCAACTGGTTAAGATATGTACCACATAACTGCATCTTACACAGTTCAAGTCACTGTGGACAGACCTTTGTTGCATGTCATACATACCCTTCTTTGTCTGTCCTTGTTGTCTTTTCAAATAAAGAAAAAAGTACCAAATCAGTCTTAGTGGTGTGAAAAAGCAATGTCTGAAGCACCACTCTTAGCAGTTTGTTAGCAGCAGTATTGTAATTCATATGAGGTAACTCAAAATGTTAGAGCTATTATTTGAAAAAAAAAAATCTATTCATATGTCGTTTGTGCCAGCAGTTTGCTAGTGATGAGTTACATTAGTTAGTTATGTAGTAATTGAGCTAGAAGCAGGTTGGAGAAGATTGATATCGCACAAAGCTCCAGACTTTCCTACAGGAGACCAATGTTTCCATTGGTGTCAGCATGAAATGTATTTCTAATCTGTGGCCATTTCAATGTTAGCCACATGTTTATTTTTATAACTTGATGATATCCTGTGGTGTTAAGGAAGCAATTATTTTAGGTCAAACCACAATCTTTTTACTAAACATAACCAATATGTCTTTGTGCAAAACTGTATGCAACTGTGATGGGTCTATAATAGTGCCCAAATGTTTATAATCTTTTACATCATGATGAAGGTCCAGTGTTTCAGCTGACCATAGGAAGCTATATTGAGAGATCCTTTTATGGCTAAAGAGGGTAGGGGCGAATTACCTAGATGGTCATGGTTAAGTTGGATGACTTGGGAAGCTGCTTATGTCAGAAACATCAGGAACTACTCAGTTTAACAGTCAGTATGACACCTTTCTTCCTGGAAGACTGGTTTCCCATGCTTTTCTACCCAAAACCCACCTCCCACCTAAGCCCACTTGAGGGTCCATGATGGATCACACAGCAGGCAGCCATGATTTTTGAAAGGGCTGTGAATTTATTTCCTCTCTCAGTCCGCCTGCCTTAATGTCAAACCTTTATCTTTACTTATGTCTCCTTTTTGTGGTCTTCCTCTTCCCAGGGCTGCTGTATTGAAACAATTGGGCTGCATTCAGTGCGAACAAGTTGTCAGTGCAGCTTTTGAATAGAGATATCAAGTCTGGTGCCACCATTTCCCTCTGATCTCCCTTTGCCAGCTAGTTCTACACCTCTACTCATTTACTTTCAAGGTTGTGATTGGCCATAATCTTAACTCTTAGTAAATCTTAGTATCTTGGTAAAATACCACATCATCCGTAGCACATTATCTACACTGGGTCAGCCTGTCTGACGTTCTGTCTATAAACTATTCTCCCCCACTTCTTTGTCTTACTGATTTGCAATTCTGCATCCTGCCTGTTCAACATGTCTCACATTCAAAATGGCAACCTGAAGAGGCTTTTATTCGTCCAGCACAATTCAATTATTTTTCTGGCTTTTCTCTCTCTTTGCCTGTGCTGAGCTATTCAGACTTTAATTATGGAGGGAATATGAAGGGAAGCTTAAGTATTGCTGGATGATGGAGAGGCTGCCTTTTTGTTTCTGTTAGTGGAGCAATACACCAAGTGTTTGTGTGAAATGGTGATGGAAGGAGGGGCCAATAAAGCGTGATAGTATTTGCAGCTCTTTAATATTTTTCCGCATACCAGATACAGTCCACGTTGGAACGGTCTAAGTAAGACAAATATTTTTTGGCAATGTATTTTTGGCATAATCTTCTGCTAGGAATTATGATAATATTATTATCTTAGTATACCATAGGCTTAGTATAGTTATGAGTCTCTAAATATCCAGTGTTATGTATCATTTTAATGACTGCACAAGTTTATATTATTTAGTGTGGGCGGTTTAGAGATGGTTCCTGACAATGTTGGAGGGCATGAGACCAGACCAGATAAAGTGCTGGGCTGATGCTTGGCAATTGGGGTTGTTGTGGTGAGGTTCAACTGTCACAGAGTGTGTCTGCTTTACTGGTTGCATAGGCATCAGCAGAGATGCAAGGTTCCTCTGTCTGACATCTGAAACAACATTCAAAGTGGAGAGGCAGTTAAACTGGCTCAGGCACCCTCAAATGTAGTATACCCATTAAACATGTGTCATGCTTGTCTGTCTAAGAAAAGCTGCTTGTTACTGTCCCCCACAAGTCATTCTACCAACTACTGTAAAAGCTGAGATTTAATTAGCTTTTTTCAACAGTGGCTTTCTCCATGCAACTCTCCCTAGAGGACAGTTGCTGTATTTGCACTCTAGTATATCTCTTTAGTATTGTTACCATACCAAAATTCTGACTGGTATAATACCTGCCACAATATCTCAATATTAATAGTAAAATGATACCACGGCATAAACCTAAAAAAGTCACGACAATGGAAGAAACAATAGTTGAAACAACATGAAACTTAGTAAAATACTGTCCTGTAAAAAACAAATCTCAAATCGTGAAGGAAATCTAATTTCACTAAACAGAAAACTATAAAAGGCACTCAGTATAGCACAAACACTTGCCAGGAAGGTGTGCTGAGACACCTGTATTCAGTCTACATCAATACACTGCTGCAGTGTGCAGACTAATTCTGTGTATGAGCTTAATCACGTGCTTAAAGCTAGTGTCATTTCTGTTTATTGTCATTGTGAAAAATATATAGTTCATGTGACATTAAGTGATTTCTTGTTTGTTTTTTGTTTCATGCATTTGGGTGTGTGTATAATGCATTCCTTTTTTTGTTGAATAGCTGAGACCCTGTTCAGGGGTGAACTCTCTTGTCTCGCCTACAATCTTTGTTTAGCTTGTGCAGTTCTACAATACACTGGTGTTACTGGGGTGAACTAATTTGACTTACAGTACATAAAATGTTTGTTTGGCTCTGTAGCTCTGTATAGACACTGGCTGCAGAAAGTCTGTTATACCAACAAGTTACTGATGGATTTAATGTTCAGAAGTGACAGCTGTAAACACCTGCTGCTGTTGGAGACTTTTTATTTTACCCAGTAAGTGCAGTGTCAGTACTGGCTAAAACCAAAGATGAAGGTGAACGTACACTGCCACTTGCTAACGGTTAAACAGCATCCAAGTGTAATGAATAATTATTTTATTAATTATTTTATTATTTATTTTATATATCTCCAGTTTGTACAAATAATCTTTCACATCCACACATTCTAATATTTGCTGTTATTGCCTTATTTATGAAACTATACTAACCTGTTGCTCTCTACAGGCAGCATGTCTGTCAGTTAAGTGCTCTGTAAAGTTGAGTGTGTTAGCTGGCTTGGTTTGGATAGGTCCTAAACATCTTTTACTAATGCCAGTTGTGGTGTTCGTGTGTTCACCTATACTGTTAGCTGCATAAAATAAGTAAATTATGTCTTATTCCCTTTATGCGTCATCTGTGTCCTATATAGTCAGTAAGAGATCCTACACTTGCAACCATTCCTTTCTGCACCATGAGAGCTGCCTGCAGCAAATATGAGCGAAAAACATTATTCCCACTATGTCAATGGGCAGGCAGTGGAGACAGAGCGCTGCTACCACACACTGTCCAGCTGTCGCACACCATCGCTACTGGTTTTTCTTAAAATGCTGTTATTTTAATAAGGAACATTAGTGTTTTTAATGGCAGGGTATTGTATATCTGTATATTGTACAATCCCAGTCTCTTCCATGTCAGCAACAGAAGCCTGTAATTCCTTCAGAGTAGTCATATGTGTCTTGATGGCCTCCCTCACTAGTCACCTGCCTTTAGATTTTGAGAACGGCCTGCTCTAGACAGATTTACACATGTAACATAACTTAACAAGGGATAAATATTTTTATTATTTTACACAGATACAGATACACAGATAATAACACTACTGTACATCACCCTCCAGGATATGATTTTGCATGGGAGTTATTCAGTGAAACAGAAAATAATAAGACATTTCTAAATGCCTTAGAATGAGTATCAGTGCTACTCCAAACAGTGATCTTCTCACTCTGAAGTTGTTTTTCCGTGTAATCCGTGTACTTCACCGCAGGTTCTAAGTTACTTCTCTTGCTTCCTGACACGGTTATAATTCCTTACTTCCCTTTCCAGCATGTTTAAGTTCATGTTCTGTTTTACTCTGGTTTTTAGTCATCACTATTACTAAATGTGTTTTCCTGCTCTCCTCGTGCAGTGATTTTCCATTGTTTGCCTTTTTGTTAATAAAAACCCACAGTTACCATAACACCTCCTCTTGCCTTCTCTTTTGGGTCCTACTATAAGTAAAATATACACAGTAGCGTGACAAAGTGTGTATCTTAAATTTATTGTTCAATCTCTTAAACACATATTAAAATTAAGCAGTAAATAACCTTTGCAAAAAGGAGGAATGTCTCAAAATAAAATTATTCCAACTTTATGGGCAACAGTGTATATATATATATATTTTTTTTTTTTTTTTTGACTCCTCTAGCTCTTTGTGTTTCTTAACGATGACTGGTTCAACTCAAACATGATAAATTATTAGTTTACTCTAACTCCAAACAGAGAATACCTGACAAAACACTTCTTCCAATTTATGCAATAGCTTAGCCCTTATAGACTTTGGCAAAGTGCACACACTTAAATGATTTATTATCCTATTATGGCAAGCTGTAAACTGCAAACATAAATTATACTTTAAATACATTGTGGGGTTTTTTTGTGGTTTATATAACATCTACATTTACATTTAGTCATTTAGCAGACGCTTTTATCCAAAGCGACTTACAAGTGAGGTACAAGGCAGCAAAAATCTAAGTCAAGGAGAAAACATCAAAGCAAAGTCCTATCAGAAAAGTGTTCACAGTTCACGAGATACAAGTGCAAGAGAGCAGAAAGGGTTTTTTTTGTTTTTTTTTGTTTTTGTTTTATATTAAAGATTTAAGTGCATAGGAAGATGCGGAAGAGTTCAGTTTTCAGTAGTTTTTTGAATATTGGGAGAGAATCAGCTGAGCGTGCCGCGTTTGGTAGCTCGTTCCACCATCGTGGAGGTAACGGGTTAGGGATCCGTTCAAAGGGTGCTAAATTGCAACAGACTGGAGAAATACTGGAAGATGACAAAAGAATAGCTCTCTGCATAAATCTTGTCTTATTAAAACATTAGAATTATTAAAATTAAAGTTATGGTAGTGTGATCTTATGGGCGTTTTTTATTGGGCCCCTTCATTGCGTGGGCCCTAGTTTGGCAGGGCCCCCCAATAAAACCTGCTGCTGTAACTCATCTTATATTTAGTTTTTCTTTGTATCAAATTCACATTTGATGTAGTTAAACAATGAGACTGGCCCTGAATTCATTAAGATGTCTCTGGCTCAGCCTCACCCCTACTCTACCACCCACTCATCCAATTCTTGCAATTGCTGCACACATTCAGACCTTGTGTTTATTTATAAACAGTCCTTTTCCTCATTCTCCGTTGTATTTCCTCATACAGTTCTCTATTTGTTCTGTGACAAAGACGTAACTATTAAATTATTTAAGTCTTAGATAGCTATCTGTCTTGCTGACAAATGGGGCTCTGAACAAATCAGAGGTAATATATCACACTTCTCTGTCATGGTCAATCTAAGAGTATCTCCAGTAGTTTGGCTGAAACTCCAAATGAAACTGTTACGAGGCTTATTTTGCTGACGTCCAGTAGATATGTATAAGAACACTTCACCTCCCTTGTTGCAAAGGATTTTATACTATGAGCAGGAAATAGAATTTTCATAAACTGGCTACAGATTGGACCAGTTGACTTATAAAATAATGATTTGGAATTGTCTTAGATGGTTCAAGTTTTGAAAGCTTTTATTCAAAACCTTTATCTCAAACACACCAGACTCTGTCTTCAAACTCAAGCTTCTAAACAGAATCCACATTGAACTTGCAGGAAGCTGCTGAGCACCCACTGAAGCTGTGTGGGTGGTGGTGGTGACGGTGGGTGCATGTATAACTGACTCCTGCCTTCTCTCTTTTTAAATCACTTCTTCTCTACATCTCCCTGTCTGTCCCTCCCCAGTGCTGCTTTTTTTCATACTTGTATGTTCTCTCTCAGTGGGGGTGAGAGTCGCAGGTTGACAGCCTTGCAGGTCTGCTCATTACACTGTGTCTATGCTAGCAAAGATTTATAGAGATGATAAAGGCAGTCTGGAGGGCAATAATGAAAACAAAGCAGAAGGAGGGAGTGGAGAGGCAGGGCTTCATCTACTTGGGCTGATCTAATTGTTGTATGTATAGCCAGTTATCTGTTTTGCTCAGTATACATATGTTGTGTTTAATTTACATACGTTTTCCATTTACAAAAAATTGCCATAATAGCTCATGCATGACTTTTACTAGTACACCAGAAATAAACTAGAAATTACCTGTCATATGCATCAAATGACATCAGAGGTTAAACCTATGTGCACAGAAGAAGAATCCTCACAAAATTAATGATAACACTACAGGTGCCTAATTCTAGTCATGAAACTTGCAACATGAGCATGCTTTGTGGCGGAGGAAGGTAGAGCGGTTGTCCACCAAACTCACAGTTGTTGGTTCAGTCCCCGGCTCCTCTGGTCACATGTCGAAGTGTCCTTGAACAAGACACTGAACCCCAACTTAGTTGCTCCCGGTGAGTGTTGGCCAGCTGCATAGCAGCTCCCCTATAGGTGAGTGTGTGTGTGATTGTGAGTGTGAATGGGTGAATAAGAAGCAGTGTAAAGCGCTTTGAGTGCCAATAGGTAGAAAAGTGCTATATAAGTGCAGACCATTTACAATTTTTCTGCTACATGGGCAAAAACTTATTAAAGATAACTTCAGCATTAGCAATGTTTCACTTCCGATAATTCTGTAAATACAGGCTTTAATCAGTATCATGATAAGCCACACATGATTATAAAAATGAATTCTCTAGGTCTGCAATATTCTTTAAACAGCTTTAAACACAAAATAACATGAACTATAGTTTCAGTTCAAAACCACCCACCTGATCCAGAGCTCTGGGCAGATTGCTGGAACTAACAGAACTAACAGGTAGATTTCTAGACAGGCACCATTACCTTCTCATTATTTAGTGATTGATACAGAAACAAGTCATTTGTTGTCTGGGTAGGTTCTCAGTCACACATGGGTATTCCAAGGGTGAAACTTGGTGGCAGCTGAACTTGCTGAAGCTTGTTTGACTTTCCTCTGAACTGAAGAATCTTTTTTGTATTAGAGGTGAAATATCTGTAAGAACGTCATGCAACATGTGTTGCTAGTGGATAGTATTTTTGAGATAACATTTATGTCAGTCTTCTCATAAGGTGTTTAGGTCATCTTCTAACACATACCTGTGCTCTGTTGGTGTAATTTGCAACCTGTGAAATAACATATTCTGTGCCAAATAAATATTATTTTATGCAATGTAGTTACTTATAAGTCATTAATTTTCCCCCCATGTTGTGGCGTAGGAGCTAAAGAAGAGCAAGTTGATTCACTCTTGATTTTGGGGACATAGTTGCATTGTGACTTCTGTCAGATACAATGATTTTCCTACTTCAGTGGTTTAAATATTTGCCTTGAAAGTCTATTAGGGTTTGGAGTGGACTAGCAGGAGGCTGCGGTACTTTAATAGCTAATCAGAAAACCAATCAGCTATAGTAGCAAGTGAGGTATTAGAAACTATAATTTCATTAATTTGGTTACAGCAGACAGGTTTAGCCTGTGACCATGCTTTTGTGTTTCTGCTAATACTCAGTGAGGAAACAATTTATCTGTGAACGCTGTCAAGAAATTACCTTTTACATGCAACCATCGAATGGAGGCTTCCTAGTTTTGATTTTCAGAGTCCTTCTGATGACTTCTCAATCAGGCTTTATGTTTTGGATGCACAGCTGTCTACAGGTGTTCATCAGGAAAATAGTAGGAAATTGTTGGAAATAGCAGGTGTAGATGTTTTTACACTGTGCTAAAACACAAGACAGCTCATATGTGTAATACCTAGAACTTGATATAAAGTACTTCTACCACCAGAGGGTGGCTCAATGTACTGGGGCTAGTGGTTGATTTATACTGTAGACTTGCAGTTGACCCGGTATAAATGGTAAAATAGGTCTGGATAGTATGTAGGCCAGTTGAGTTGTGCCACTCAACTGGCCTACAATACTGTCAAATCTACTTAGAGAAACATAAGGTTTACTGGGATTTTCAGCCTCCCCAACTAAAAAACTTGAGACATACAAAGACCAAAAATCATACAGTATTAGTATAATTACTCCTACCTATCACAATGACAGGGTCCATAACAATACCTACTTTCACCCTCAAGTTACATAAAATAACCTCTGCTATACAAAAGAACATCCCAGTAGAAAAACTGTGCTACAGAAATTTGTCACGTGAAACTACCAAACCTTTTCAAACTTGTTTTCATGGAAATTGTTTTTTGTAATGAAAAGCTGATTAGGAAAACAGGTTTTCAGAGGTTTTACAATTATCATAAATAAAACAGTTAACATAACCTGGTGGTATTAATGTTGCAGTGGACAGAAGTCAGCAATGGGAAAACTTAATGCTGGCCATGATAAATATAAAGAAAAAAATGAGGTGTTTCTTTTTCGTTTTTGCCAGTGCTCTGAGGTGATATTTGGAGTAAAAGTTCATTTAACAAGACACAAAGGGGCTCATGCTTGGATAGAGCTGGGATGTGTAAGAGGAACTGATATTATAAGGCTTTGGTAAAGAAGGTTTTAAAGAAGATCTCAGAGATTCCTAAAGTGATCACTACATGTGTGATTTGTCTAAGAGATAAAAAGAGATAATTCCCTACTCCCAGTAAGCAAAAAATTAAAACAAAAGGCTCCATACTAAGGTATTTTGCCTCCTATCACTCAGTCCTGTTTTTTTCTGTTTACTCCCATGTCCATTTTCTGGTCAATTTATATGGTAATAGGGGTCAGGAGATGAGGCGGTTCTCACGTTCAATGTGAAATTTGGCCCATTGTGCAGCCGTGGCTCAAGCTGCCATGACAAAGGCCAGAGGTGAAATTGAATTCAGATGAAATTCCCCAGTAAATCTGTCCCTTAGCTGAAATGTGCTAGACTGGTATGGATTGCCTGTGGTGCATAGTGTAAGAACTTGTTCTGTTTGGTTAGAGTTTCTGGATGTAAGAGGCAGATGGCTTGTTAAAAGTCAGGCTGAGCCAGGTTGATAATTTGTAATTTGCAATTTTAGTATCTTTAAATTTGAGGTTAAAATAATTTTCAAAGATTCTACAAAATGTTTTTTGTCTAGAACAGGGGTTTCCAACACGTTGCTCATTACTAAGGTTGCTCATGAGCACGAACTATGGTTGCCCGTGAGCATTAACAGTTGCGAGCTACTCGCAAGTTCGTATCCTACATAAATTTGTAATCTTAGTCAGATTTTTGTGCTCACTCTGCAAACCAAATTACATTTATATCCAATCAAATTCATAAGGGTCCCGCCCCCTTCTTACACAAAAGGATTATTTGACAATTAGTTATCAATCAAACTGTTTCCCTGGTGTCAAGCTTGATGAACCAGTGATGATCAGTGTTGCCAACTTAGCAACTGCAATGGGAAATGAAATGAATCCAAAGACATGCATAGAGACACACAAAATGCAAAATATATACAAAATTATTTTTGTAATGTTTTAATGCAAAATGTGGGTTGTGGACAGCATCATTTTGTAAACATTCAGGAAAACCCCTTTTCAGTTTGTTTGGGTTGTGAGGCTGTGAGAATAAATGTTACAAAACATGAGAGTAAAAAGTAGCTCTCAGGTAAAAAAAGGTTGGTGCCTCCTGGTCTGGAACATTTCTACATGTACATGAAAGGTTGAGGTTGGTGGATAGTCGATGTTAAACCTGATATACATGATATGATTGTTCACAATAGTAGTTTTGCTTGTTACCATGTCACCAGCTGAGGTCATTATAATATACTTAATTCTCTATTGGACAAATTCAGATTTTGGCCTGATGGTCCCACTAGATTATCAAACCATATTACAGGTCACCTTGAGAGGAACATGAATGTCTGAATTATATTTATTGGCAGCCCATCTAATAGTTCCCATATACCACAAATAATTGTGTTGTCACACTAACATGGTCAAAAAATAAACAAATATTGATTGCTAATTTTGTTCCAGAACATAATTGCATAAAGTGAGTATACTAGATGGCAGAGCAAGAAAGAAACTGGGGCAAAGTATAGTCAAACTCTTGAGCAAAACTTGCTGCCCTTTGCTAGAAAGTTAAAGATGGAAAGAAGGTTCACCTTTCAACGTGACAATGACCCAAAGTACACAGCCAAACTGACAGTGACTAATGGAGAAAAAGTTAATTGTCCTCACGTGTCCTAGTCTGACTTGAATCCTATTAAAACATCTGTGGAAACAGCTGCAGGCCATCAGCTGTTATCATGCAATTTTTCTGAGCTTGAACCGTTCTTGAACAATAGTGCTTAGGATACAGGTAAGTGTGCAAGTTGGTATTTCACTACATTTGACCTCAATACATTAGGTCTAATTTGTAAGCTTCTGATTTGTCCAAAACGCAAGTAGATTAATAAGACTGACATGCTACAGTGTATTGTGAGACAGACCTTCAAAAACACAAAATTATATTTTTTATAATTATACATTGTTTTACAATTATACATTGTTGGTAATAATAATCTGCAGTCGTTTTTGTGAACACTATTTTCTGCTGAGCTGTGCCTGCGACCTGTCCATCAGACAGCACTTTGCATCGTAAAAGAGAGAGAACATTAGCTTTTGTGCTTTTTGTACACTTGAGTACACATGCTGTTATACTGTAGCAAATATTTTGTTTATTTTGTGACGTAACACTGAAACTACGATCCTAGGTAATACCTTCACCTTCCAACCTTTAAACACCTATCACTGCTTTATGCACTTGCTTGCAGAAATTACCAATAGTCCAGAGGATATTTTTAAATTGTCTCATTGGTTTAGATACTGACTATTTAAATTGTAAAAGAGCTTGGCAGTTCTGAAATAGACTTTTAGTGTTACATTCCAGTTTTGGCCAGCAAGATCTAGTAAACATGAATAAATTGTTTTTCATTCCCTGCAATCAAAGGCAATTTTCATGAATTGTGCCATGGTTATGCATTTCTAATTATGTAGTATGTTTTTCTTTTCACAATTGCCAAAAAAAGACAAATTACATATGAAATCCAAGCTGAGTAATAGTTGCACGTGTAACCAGATACTGAAGGTTTCTGGTAGATAACTTAGGTGTGATTTTGGAAATGACCTTGTTCTGCCAACGGTGGATTTTCATGAATAGACTCCATTTTGTGTGCATAACCTTGAAAAGCAATGAGAGCATTTTTTCTTCGTAGAAAGAGATGAATTTAACCCTGCTACCCTCTGTAAAAAATGTGTGTTCTTCTGGATTTGTCACATTTATAAATAAAGCAACCATTAATTGAATTATATACTTTGTTTCTGCAACATGTAAAGTGGGAATGTGGGTTTTATTTGAAATGTAAATTAATATACTGTATATAAAATATATAAAAATACTGTGTTATAGCAGAGAAAGTTTTAAGCCCTGACTGGATCATAAGCCGTTACTCTATTTAACTATGCCACATTTTTTTTCCTCAGTGTCCTGTTTCAAGAAAGACAAAAGTCAGTGGTAGTATTTTTTTTTTTTCAAATGTCCACTCTCAGTGCTAATTCTGGGAAATAGCAGATGGTTATTTCAAGCTAAATAAATGCTATTAAAGGCCTTGGAGAGACCAGCAACATGGTCTCAGTCTAAAAAAGAATAAAATTGTGCTGGAAAATTCATAGCTGCCTTGCATCAAAATTTAGTTCTTAGTAAAAGGAATTTTAGTGTAGGGAGAACCCATAACACATCTCAAAACATTCCTTACACACACGCACATAAGCACACGCATGCACGCAGTGTTGAGGGTGCATAGGGTTCAAACAAAAATCCTGTTCACAGCAGGAGCCTGTGTTTTCTATGGGAGTGGCCCAAAGTACTGGTCCTTCAAATGTATTTACACTTGTACAGTGGGGGGGAAGTATGGAAGCAATTACAGGAAAGTCACATTTGGCTCAGGGTGATGGGAAAGCAAAACAGGAGCACTGTTAAATATGGTGAAACCCTGAATCCCAATGGACGGAATAGGTTGGGAGCTTAGATGGAGAGGCCTAGGGCAAGATCCCATGTGCCACCTGTAACCACCTGGGTCTGAACTTTAAAAATTGTGAAGTTAATGTCACACTGTGTTACTTGTTGGGGGAATCCATCCTTTCCGTCTTTCTGTTGGTGAGTCTGTTGACTTTCTGTCATGACACTGAAATTGTGGTTATAAGCATCAATAGTAACTACGGTTTAGAACTGTAGAACAGTGTCCATAGCAAACAGTGGCTAATATACACACATGAAGCAGCATTACCATTCTGAATTAGTGTTTTATGTCCAGTCTAATATTCCTTAATCGTTTCTGCCATGCTATTGGTCTCCACAAAGGGAAATAGCTCCCAGTGGTGGAAAGTAACAAAGCAACAGTAAGAATATTTGTCAAATATCTGTATTTTACTGTATTTTTATGGTCTACACTTATATAGCCCTTTTATAGTACTAACGGTACTCAAAGCACTTTACACTGCTTCTCATTCACCTATTCACACTCAAAATCACTCACACACAAACACAAACACACCGATGGGGGAGCTGCTGTGCAGCTGGCCAACCAGCTCACTAGGAGAAACTACGTTGGGATTCAGTGTCTTGCTCAAGGAAACTTCAACATGTGACCAGAGGAACTGGGGATCAAACCAGCAACTGGGGGATAACCGCTCTATCTCCTGCACTACAGTCACCCCATTATGGTAGCTTTGACTTTCTCTCACTACATCTAACAGCAAAATATCTGAACTTTTTACTCCACTATATGTTTCTAATGAAACTTAATTCCAATATTGCAATTACATTGCTTTACAAAATTGTTTTACAATACACTTAACAATAAACTTAAATTATAAATCATGTAATTTTGTTTCGTTTTAAATGTCAGTTTATGTACTATAGTTTTACTATAGTACATTTCTGTTTGTGTATAGTGCCTTGCAAAAGTATTCATACCACACGAAATTCTCCAAATTTTGTCACACTACAATCACAAATCTAAATGTATTTTATTGGGATTTTAAGTGACAGACCAACACAAAGTGGTACATAACTGTGAAGTGAAAGAAAAATTATAAATGGTCTTTATAATATTTTCCAAATAAATATCTGAAATACATAGCATGGATTTGTATTCAGCCCCTTTTGCTCTGATAAAAGTAAAATCCAGTGAAACAAATTGTCTTTAGAAGTCACCTAATTACTAAACAGAGTCAACCTGTGTTTAATTTAATCTCAGTATAAATACACCTGATTTTTGAAGCCCTCAGAGGTTTGTTAAAGAACCATAGTAGAAACAGCACCACGAAGTCCAAGGAACACACCAGACAGGTCAGGGATAAAGTTATAGAGAAGTATAAAGTTAAAGGTTAGGTTATAAAAAAAAATCCCAAGCTTTGAACATCTCACAGAGCAATGTACAATCTATCATCCGAAAATTGAAAGAGTATGGCACAACTGCAAACCTACCAAGACATGGCTGTTCACCTTAACTCTATCCATGAACAGAAAATCTGCCTTAGACATCTCATACTCCTTCTCTTGACCACCCCTCAGGAAGGTCATACTGAAACTGCTGATTCCACAGGTCTTCCAGCTTGGCAATGGATATACAATTTTACACAACTTGCATTATTTCATTCATGATTCTGTTGCAACCACCCTCTTTTAGTGGCCCATTGACTCTCCACCCCAGTATAGTTCTGACTGCATCACATGAAATTCTCCAAATTGTCCAACACGCTACAATCACAAATGTAAATGTATTTTATTGGGATTTTAGGTGACAGACTAACAAAAAGTGGTACATGGGCAAGATTAGTTCCAATCAACAGTCCTATGTCTGCGTTGATGAGAGGTATTTGCACTCCTTTAAGATATGGCTACTTATCTACATCTTCTTGTTTTGGGATGTTATTCTTGCTCACTGGAATACCCTACTTTGAAAACACCTCATTTACCTCTATGAAGTTATTTGATTCCAGCTGACTTTCCTCCAACTCTGTCATCAGGTTACTGGTCACAACTTTGTTTTCCCACATGGTTGTAAGAAGAAGGCTAACCTTTTTACCATGTATATTCAGCTCATCAAGAAGTTTATCTTTACAAAATGTAGCTTTGCTTCCAGTATCCAAGAGTCCATACCAAGTAATTACTTTGTTGCCCTTTTTTGCCTTCACTCGGACAGAAATTTTGTCAAGGATGCCCTCGGTGCTCAGACCTGTCATCTATGTTTTGATTACATCTGCCGTTCACAAATCCGTTATACGCTGCCACCATCCACGGATTGCCTCTCCTTCTTGAGCTTCAAGTGCAGAAAAGTAGGGTGCGTACCTGAGCAGAACTGGCAGTTTACCTCCTCCTGACGCTTGCTCATATGTCCTGGTTTCAGGCATTTAAAGCATAAGCCTGCAGTATTAAGCTCTTCCCTACATTCCAAATCTGCCATGCGTTTACACAATTGGGTAGGAAAAGAACAAATGAATATAGGGCTTCACCATCTTCAGCCTTAATTGTTTGCCAATTAAGGCCTTTTTCATGTAGGCTACTGATATATTATATTCATTGCCAAACTGCTCCTTTAAAAGCCACCTGGCCTTTTGATATCTTTGGCTTGGTTCCATATGAAAGCAACTTCACACCATCTTTCTGGGTTTTCCAATTGTGTTTCTCTGTCACTGTCATCCCATACTATATTCTCTGTCGCATGTTCTAATGCTTTGATGAAGAGACCATAGTCTAGAGCAGGGGTGCCCAATAAGTCGGCCGCGATCAACCGGTCTATCGCAAAGGTAGTGTGGGAAGATAGCACGGAATTGACAAATTAGACGTCAGCCCATCATCCGTCCACTATGATATTTGTCACTTGATTGACGTACAGGGCAGACAGTCTAACAGCCGACATTTTCTGATACGTGGGTCACCGTCCATGCGCATACATACAACGGCGCCAAGTGTTGCAAAACTCTAGCAAGCTAGCAAGATAGCCTCCAATTTATTTCTTTTAAACTTAAGAAAGGGTATAAAAATGAGTGGGGGAGCTGGACACTTCAATACGGAGTGGGAGGTGGACTTTGTTTCACTATGTCATTTTTGAAGTGCGTTTGCCTCATCTGCAAGTCTGTCAATGCTACACCGAAGAAGGGAAATGTGGAGCGGCATTTTCGGACTGTTTATAAAAAATACGACACTGACTTCCATCCGAAAAGCGAACTGAGAAGAAGAAGGGTGAAGGCACTAAAAGGTCAGCTTGAAGCTGGCTATCAGCAGCTACTGTCTGGACTATGCATCCCTAGCTGATTTTATTCAGTGCAAGTAATCAGAGTAAGGTAATGAAAAAATATTGTATTGCGCAATATAGGTTCATGTAGTTATGCAAGCTACACCAACATATATTGTGCGTATAAAGAATTCTCAAAATATTCATAGATAAATATATGTTTTGTATTAGTAGGTAGATCATTTTGACTTGGTCATTTTATACGTAGCTCACAAGACAAAAAAGTTTGGGCACCCCTGGTCTAGAGGATCTCCACTAAAGGTAGGAATCATATGAGGAGATTGAGCATAACAAACGTGGTGTTTATCCGGCATTGCAGTAAAATCATTTTGACGCTGAGCATCCCTGAACGATACATGTTGACCCTTTGAACAGCGGCAAGCCTCAGCCTTTACAGTCCCACTGTATCCAGCACCAAAACACCCCCTAACAGCTTCATCTCTTGCTCTTTCAAACTGTACAGCCACGTCGACGGCAACAGGTACTTCATCCCTAGCATATGTTGTCTGTGCCTGACTAAGATGGAAGTTGTCATTGCTGACATTCAGACCATGTGACACAACGAGGCCTGCATGTTTCTTTAAGATCAGCTGCAAGAGCGGCGTTCATCTTCAACTTTTCTTTCTCTGCTCTGATTATTAAGCCTAGCTTTTACTACCTTAAGCTTAGCTTTTTGCTGCTCTAGAGCGTGTCTTTGCCTTAATGCTTCCGGCTTCGCTATTAGATTAGCTCTTTCTAGATTGACCCTTAAGGCATGCCTTTGAAGCTGACGATGCTACAGAACTTGTTCTGGAGTTCCTAGATAGGACGCCACACTCACACTGTCCTCAGGATCAACCCTGTCATTTGCCTTACATACTTCCTCAAGACTTTGATGTGCCTCAGTTAATCAACGCGCAACCTCACCACCAAGTCTTCTTAGTGAATTTAATTTGGTTCGAACCACCCTTGCTGATCGGCAGTCATTTCCTCTTTGAGCTTAATAGCTCATGGTATGCTTCTTTGAGTGAGGTATTTATGCTACAAAACTCACCAAGCGGTTGAACTCTGGGAACAGTTTGGTCTTCCTCCATGAAAGCACTCATCTTAGTCTTTTGTTTTGCCAGCTGGTCCAACATGGCTTGAGTCAACTTGAGTCGTTTCTCCTCGCTATCTGGATCAACTTCTCCTTCCATTATTCGCTGAGTACTGTTTAGCCCGTGTAGAGAAGGTTTCTTACTAATTTATAGGCGATCTTAAGAGGCGATCAACTTCACTCTGGAGATCGTTGAATGACGAAGATTGAATATTTATTGTACTTGCTATCTCAACTTAGCAGATGAAGGGTCAATTGTTCATACAAGTTACATACGGTAATCTCACAACCACGTTCGCAAACAGCTTCATCAAACAAGTTTCTCAAAGTATGGCTAAACTCACAGAACTCGCAAAACTAGTTAATAAACTGTGTGCCGCCACAGCTACACACTGAACCTTTTTCTTCTACCTTGTTGCGGTCCACACGACCTTTTAGTCAGTTCCTCTGCTCCAGTTACCATGTCACGTATATGTCAACCTTTTTCTCTTGTAACAAAATCATTACTATCAATTGTTCCCTTGACAACTGACAACAAACTTAAATGATAAAATACAAAGGCAACTATCAAAGCTATATAATAACATCATCAGTATACAGAAATAACGCAACACACAATACAGTATAGTTCACAATACAAAATAAATCCTACAAAAAACAAATACTAAAACTGAGGAAACCCTTGGTTGGCTCATATACTGAGCATGACCTGTTTTGCAAAGATAAATGAGCAAATATTTTAGAGAGACATACCCCAAAAGACTTGCAGTTGTAATTGCAATGAAAGCGGGTTCTGCAAAGTATTGACTCAGGGGGCTGAATACAAATGCACACCATCAATCAGATATTTTTTTTTTATTATTAAAATAAGCTTTAAAGATACAAATAAAAAAATTTAAAAACTGGCGATGATATTGACAATTAAAATCAAGTATGAGGTCTACATGAGGAAAGAAGAAAACATCTAATGATTCACTGCTTACCACATACACTCCAAACCCAAACACAAACTGACACATTCACTACTCCACCAATAAGACAACATGCAGTGATTAAAGTTAAAAGCATTGCCACCCTTCATGACTACCAGGATTATGGATAGTGGATCATCAGCCGCTTGTGCTGAACCCAAACACGGGTCTGGGACCTACAGCTCCCATATCATACACACAAAAACAGAAAAACAATAATTTGTAATCATTTAGAGCAGCAAAATGAACATACGCTAACTATTTCTATTTAAATAAGAAAGGAAAAAAGTATGCCATTTATCTTGATTGGCTCATGGAAATTTATTTCATGCTACACCGTACGCAGTTCTCTGCATCATCATATGGCTAAGCTTAAAACACATTCACAGGCATAAAACATCTCCACAGTACAAACTCACAAACTAACATAATAAGCTTCACAAAACTAAACTGCCTAAACTAACAGTATGTGTAGACTCTCAGTTATGGTAGTACTATATGTAGTGTTTCAGGGAAATACCAAGGTCCAAAAAAACTTTTTTAAAAAATAAATTATTTCCCTGATCTATATGTCTACTTTTTAGGAGGATATACGGGCAAAATCTAGGTAAAATTCTTTAAAACCATGTCCATGGGCAGTAATATAAAGGATCTGTCAAACATTAAGTTATTGGAATAAGTATAAAAATTTAAATTCAATGAATCCACACATAACCTGCTTCCTCTCTTCAATGTTACATCCTTCAGTTTATTTCTCTCTTTCTCTGTTTTTATTCTATGGCTTCTCACTTATCTCACCTGTTAGAATTAATTTAGTAACATTTTATACAACATTTTGTTTTTTGAAGATACTCTGGCAGAAGCTGTTGTCTGGTTATGCATCAAATTTGGGGCAGGTCATAATTGCAAAAGGGTGCACTACTAAGTACTGAAGCTTGTAACAAAGGGGTTGAATAATTTTCAGTCTGCAGTAGTAGTTTAAATGGTGAAGTTGCATTTTTTGTTGACTTCAGAGGTACCACTTGAAACTTTTGTGTTGGGCTATTTAAATTGTTTTTGATTTGCTTGAAAAGGCTGCTAAATAGTTTTGAGTGCAACTGCACCACTATCAGTTGTCCATCTGGTTTGTTGACATAATCTGAGAACCGAGTAAAGATTATGTAGTAAGAATGAGATCATTCACTCCACCCATGGTAAAGAGACAAAGGTGATATTATAACATGAGACAGTTGGCTATCTTGACTAGGCTTCCATGATATGAGGAAAAATCTGTGATGTGCGATAACATTGTTCAGTATTATGATTATGGTGTGAGTTAAATAAATAAATATTAAAGTGTGAATATTAGATCATCAGTCCTATGCTCTTCTGTTTTTATAGGGACACTAATAAACCCTAATTTATTCCCAATAGCAGAAATTTAAAAAAAATGGTGATATCACTGGGTGAAGTTTAAAAAGAACTATATAATACAGATGTCTGTCAGTATTACTCACTGATCCTCTGTTCTTTGCTCTACTGCTTCTACTCATGATTCAGTAGTGGACAGGTAGAGCTGGTAGAGGGAGAGGTCTGTAATGTGGCAGCTGCATTCTAAAAGGGAATCATTTAGAATTTGCTCAGATTCAAGATACTATGTGGCAAATTAAACCGATGGCTGCTCATTTTTTTTAGGATCTTCATAATAGTTAAGTGATTAGACAGAAAACTTACTAATAGTGGGTGGACCATAGGAAAAGCTTAAATTATCATTTTTATTTGTTTATTTTTGTTTAATGTTTGATGTTTAATGTTTTTAATAAATTACTTTATCACGTTGATAATGACAATACGATTTATCAGTCGGTACTAATCCTGACACAGTCCTGTGGACTATACAAATCTTGTTCAGTACCTTTGTAGCACCAACTTTAGTTACTTGCAACTTTATATATGTAATTAAGAAATAAAAATAAAAAGGGAAAATTCTGGGCCCCAGGGACTTTCAGCTAATGAAAGCATGGCTGTAAGGGTTTAGAAATATTTAACATTTACTGTTCTTTAGAGTTTTTAGTGACACAAGAGGTGCATGTGAGCTTGAATTAATGTTCTTTCTACTCTGCAACTGCTCAAGCCATCTACACCCCCGACTCCTCCACCACCCAGTGCATCAGTCAGCAGGACTCAGGCTTGACAGCTTAGGAAAGCTGCTTTTAATTTGTTGGAGGATTTTGCTGTTTGATATTGAGAGTTATGAACTGCATGGTATTAGAGTTTATATTTAGTGGAATAAGATGGATGACACTGAACTACATGTGATATTTAATAAAATGTTAGGTTCAACCTGCAATACAAAATTAAATAAAAATAAAATGGTCTCCTTATATAGTGCACTTTACAATGTTGCTTCACATTTAGACACATACACACGTACGTACACACACTGATGATGTTGGCTGCCATGCACGATGCTCGCCTGACCCAATTGGACCAACTTTGGGTTTACTGTTTTGCCCAAGGGTACTTCAACATGTAACCAGTAGGAACCAGGAGTGAACCTGTTGACTTTGTGTTACATGGTCACCTGTTCTATCATCTGAGCTTCTTGTATAACATAAAGAAGTACACTCTTAATCTGAATTAAAGTTTCAGGCTGTATTTTACACTTTTTTAGTTTATAGAAATTTGGTCTAACACGTATCTTGATGTGAAGAGCTGTGGTGGAAGTCTTCTCTGACAGTGACTCATTTAACACAAATACTGGCAGCAGCCTTTGAGTGAGGTGCCCTCTGGACAAATCAAGGAAGAGCATTGCTGCATAATTAGTACGTTTTGTATTTTCTTTTAATTGTCATTTGATAACTACATCTAGGCCTGTCCAGTGTAATATAAAGTGTAAATTTCCCTTGGACATTTCTTAGGAAATAAATCAGTCCTTCCTTCTGCATGATGAACAGAGCCATTTCATACCAAAATCAGTACAAAGACTATATCTGAGGTTGCTTTCACAAACTTTAGTAATTTCTTAGTATTTGGGGTCAGGCATTGAATTCGGCAGTAACCTTTATCATGATTACCATTCTTATTATTGTGAGAAGAAACAACTTCATACCAAGACTGTTTCTTCAAAGAGGATGAAAGCTAGCATACTGCAAGTTAGAACAGTATGACACAGTTCTAACTTCACAGTTAGAAGTTATATGTCTCAAAAAATGCATGCTGGGTCATTGACTTATATGTTATTTCTGTTTTTTTAAAAACTTAATTTTATAAGTTGACTGAATATTAACTTGAAAGAGTTCAAGTTGGAATGGCATACATTTATAGACTGATCAACAAAACAGTAATACTCAGAATGGCAACTCTGAGCAGTCTGAAGCTACACAGCCCCATACATAGCAGAATGTGATACACTGAGTGCATCACATTAAAGTACACAAACTCAATACTCAAATGCAAAATTGCACCTAAAAGATTCTTTATGTACTGACAGGTTGTTAATCCATAATGATACATCGGCATTTATTAATTTATTCAGTAATGCTTTTAGATTGAACCCACCAGGTGGTTTTAATTTTGGGGGGGTGTCAATCTGTTAGTGAAAATTAGTAATCTTAGTGTGAAAAGATTAAACTTTGTTATTATTATAATTAAAATTAGTTAATTATTGTGGCTTTAGAGTGAAAACATGGGGATATCTTCATATCACACAAAAGGCTAAAGTACAGTACTACCTATTTTGCTTCTTTTCATACTTGTTCTCTCTAGTTACTTCTGGGTTTCATGTGTAAGCCTGCCTGGATGGACGTATGATTGATGGGTAGTAATGAACTGAAGAAAACAGTGAGAGACCAACACAGCAACAGGAAATACAAAGATGGAAGATAGGTGAATAGGAGTGCAGCAAATTAAAGCACAGACAGGGGGAGGAAATGTAGGCTATCCCATGACTACTTTAAGTCATGGTGTAAAGTTGACTGCTTTTCACCACAAACCATTGCCTGGTGTGACAGGTAATTATTTTAGTGGCCAGAAAAACCTTCCCAAAATCTCCCTGACAACCAGATATCTCCACATCTCGCTGGGGGCCATCTGTGCCCAGCTCTGTGAAACAGAGTGAGAGAAAGAAAATTGAGGGGCAGCCATGATGTGCGGGGTTTGACTGGAGCTCAGATCCTGGAGCCAAGGCTCCACCCAGACGTTGTGGATAATGACAAAAAGGAGGGAGAAGGATAGAAGGATTTAGGAGGGCGTAAGAGTCAGCAGGAGGTATTTTTAAATGGTTGGATGCAGGTTGTCAGTGAACGAAATAAGCACTACTTCTGAAATGTAGATTTCAGAAAAAATATATTTGTTTACCATAGTGGCATTAGACTAATTTTTAGATCATTTTTACTTATTTTTTACTGATTAACTAATTTACTAAATTTAACATATGTTTACATTTATACAGATTCTATATAATTAATGCCAAATTGCCTTCATAGGAAATAATACACACTTAGAAGGTCAAAGTCTTGACTAAAGACCTAATTATACCTCTCCATCTACTCACGGTAGATGTACGTATCTATATCGGGGCATTATTGCATTTGACAAACATCAATTTGCTGAAAATAAACAATCCAGAAACAGAAATTAAATGTGCATGTTCTGCAATTCATACCACTCAGCATCTGTAAAGGTAAACGTGTATTTCACCGATAAAATGGACCTGATGAATTCTTGTCAGAATTCTGCAGGAATAATTATTTTTCAGGCTGCTCTGCTGAGGTGTGGTCTACTGAACTGACAAAATTACTAAACACAGTTACAATGACAAGAGAGGGTATGTGAAGCCTCTGGAGTTCCCTTGTTTTCTGCAGTCATTGTTAAAACAAGGATGTGTATTTGATAGACTTAGAGAACTACATCGTCCTGTCTTTTATATTTATTAAATAAACAAAACAACAACAAACAAACAAAATAACAAATTAATAATATAGTGGAAATACAATGTCTACATATCTAACTACATATCTGTAGTGCTTAACAAAAAAAAAAAAAAGCTGCTTATTTTTTTCACAGTGAGTCAGTAAGTACTTTTGGACTAAATTCCAGGAGGTTATTTCTAAGGCCACCTTCTTGTGGACCTCTGCTTAGAACTATTTACCGTCAGATGCCTTTTCTCTGTTTGTACAATGTCCACATTTATAAATTGGGAGGAACTGACCAAATCTTTCGAACCTCCACAAGAAGGTCTGAAGTAAAAACAGGTTTAATATGTTGTATTGCAACATAATGATTAAGTCATTTTGTTCGCTACAAAAACATAATCACATTTGCAGTTTAGTTGGATAGAGAGAGTAGTCAAAACAGTGTTCTAAGAACTTTTATGCCTCATTGATGGGAAACATCAGATGATAGTTTTAATAACTGTAAAAAACGTTCTTCCTGTCCAAGTCCAGCCAGTGAGGTCAGCCAACGAATCCGTCAGTGTTTCATCTGTTCACCTGGTGCATTATTCAGCCAGCCAAGCAGCCAGCTAGTTAGATAGAGCAGCAGAGGAAAGCATAAATAATACATAGTGTACAACTGAAGAGTTTAGAGGTATAGGGATCTTCAGTTCCTCTTGGCAGTAGACAACTTGTGTTTTCTTTCTCTCATTTTATCCTTTCAGACAACCTGGTTTCACTGCATTGGTTCATTCCATGCATCTTACTTTCTTAGTCTGGCTCCTTGTTTTGCACCATTTAATTTTTTTTTTCCACAGGGAATGAAAATTCATTTTTTTGTGGATTTTAATTATTTAAGTATAGTCAATTTGTAACAAATAAAGGGCAGCTGTAGCTCAGTTGAAAAGGCAATTGTCCATGGACCAGAGGGTCAGTGGTTTGATCGCCCGGTTCATGCTGAAGTCTCCTTGGGCAAGACACTGACCCCCAATGGGTCAGGTGACTACCCTGTGTAGCAGCCACCACCATTGATGTGTGAGTGTGTGCGTGTGAATGGGAAAAAACATTGTAAAGCGCAACATTTACCAAGTAAAACAAATTATATAACAAGTTATATATATGTCATATAAATTACAAAGTATATGGAGGAAAAAAAAATCTCTCTTGAAGTTTATTGGGTTCGTTCATTCACACACTTCTCGGCTGCCTGTCTTCCTGAGCTGTTAAAAAATACTGGCTGCACTAGTCTATATGTGCCCCAGCAGAAAGTGCAGTATGCTGTGGCAACTCCAGCAATTTATGAGTTGTAGCTCTCCGGGATAGCCTCAAAGGCAGTAGAGGGGGAGTCATCAGTGGTGTACTACAGGAAGTGACACTATACTGTGTCTATGTGAGAGAATATTTACGTATAGGGTGTAAGAAGCGGCCACAGGGTTCACAGGGACCACATGTTTATGGGTTGTTTATAATGCATAGGTTTACATCCTCCTTTTTTCCATGTGGTATGAGGGAGGTGCTGATTCATATGAGAAAGTCCACCCAGTGTATTTGCACAGTATAACACATAAAAAAACAGTTGTTGACCAAAGTGGTGTACAGACAGATAGAAATATTTGATTATACTGATGATGACTGTAGTAAAAAAGTGAAGGCTAATAAGAAAAGCTGAGTCTTAAGATAAGCTTTAACAATAATCTGTGAGTGGCCAACTGCTCCGAAGTTTGGTGCCAAAAGTAGAAAATGTTTAGTCTGCTTTTGAATTTTAACTCTGATTTTAAATCTTTCAATACACTCATTCGTCATTGCAGTGGTGTCTGATACTCAAAAAATATTTGTTAGAATGTAAAAAAATTACAATAAACTTGGCTACTAAATGGCTTAATACTGCATTTTCACAAATTGACAACAACTCTTTGACCTAAAGGACTACATACACTGTTGGTCCCAACATGATTTATGGGAGCAGTTGTTGAATGGATTCCACCCATGCAAGTAGCCATTTATTAAAATCGCACCCTTTTAACTACCTTTTTAGCTACTTTTCACACAAAAAGGTGGATTATGACTGTGCAGACATAGCTGGTTAGGTTTAGGCAAAGAATAAATAAGATTAGTTTCAGGATAAATGTTGGAGACATATTAAAACTGTTGCTACCCTAATGTTCCACAACATACATCAGGTAACAACATGTTTGTAATCACATAAGTAAGGTCACTTACATAAATGCTGGTTGTACAAATTACCCATATAGTCTTGTTTTACATGAGGGCAGTGCACAAACTTGCTATGTCATTGTTCTGGGTGAGCAAAAAACCTGCATAGGTCATAGTAAAACCACTTTGGGGACTGTTTCAAACTATTAAACTACAAGACTCATATCTGCAAATATCATATCTCATCTTAATTTGTAATTTTGGTTTAACAATAATAATTATATCAGCTTCTTCGAAAGCATTTTTGCCAACATAAAATAAGTAATATGAAATTACAATTGCCAATTTTTGTGTACTTGAATCTTTAAAACTGTATTTTAAAAGGAGTGAGGTATATTTTACTGAGACAAATAATCTAAACACATGACTTCAATCATCTAAAAACTGGCAGTAAGATATTGTTCTTTGATCTTAATCAGTTGAGTCTTTTAACTGTTGTTGAGTTAAAAGAGTGATAAAAAAGTCCAGAAAACAGGAGTATAATATAAAAAGAAATCGATCAAAAAGGCACACCCAACAAGGGCAATAGGACGTAAAACAGAGAAAGCGTATTTTAAAGATATAGAAATTATATATATATATATTCTACTGGTCCCAGTTCCATTTCAAACTAGAACTGGACACAGCAGAAGTAGAGAGAATGAAACATTTTGTGAAAAAATCGACCAGTTATTAAAAATCCAAAATTAATGATGAACATGCTGTGGGTATTTGTGAACTTGACTCTGAAAAGAAGAAAAAAGGTTGCAGTAATACTGTGAGAAAATTCTGAAAAGGAATGACACAAACACACACACACACACACACAAGCACAAATACATACAAAGACAGGGAGAAGGAGAGTGTTGGACAAAAGGTGAGCACGGATCTGCTCCCTTCCGTTAATCTCTCCCATCCTTAATCCAGCCAAAGTCTGGCGGACACAGACAAAAGAATGCTGCCTATCATGGAGACAGAGCACAGAGAAAGGTCTTGGCTCTCTGGAGGGTAGCTGGGGGGTGAGGGGGAGGGTTGGTGAGGGGTGAAAGGCCAGTGTCAGGGTTGAAAGGGTATTGTCAAAGCTTTGGCTATCCATTGTTGTTTGCGGGCTCACTCCTGGCCCGATGCATACTTTGTCCATCTCTTCGGTCCTCAATTTCCTCGTCCTTCT
This sequence comes from Channa argus, assembly GCF_033026475.1. Classification (NCBI taxonomy): domain Eukaryota; kingdom Metazoa; phylum Chordata; class Actinopteri; order Anabantiformes; family Channidae; genus Channa; species Channa argus. Next base: position 4,359,148 of record NC_090202.1, read on the forward strand.
CTGTCCACTCTTTCGTCAGGCCGATATCATTTTCCAAAGCAAGGGAGGGGAATGGAAGAAAAAATGTGACAGATGTTTGGCTTGAAGCTTTGTGCCCTGTTACTGATGTAACTTTCTTCTCATGTGAATCTGGTTGTTTATACCCCACTAATCAGATTTATTGGTAGTAGTATTAATAATTTATTTCTACAAGTAGTTTTACATTTTAAGTGCATCTTACTTGTCTTACTTAAGTAGGGGTTTGAATGATGGTCTTGACATTCAGTTTTTGTATTTGACTAAGTGACTTTTAATAGTGTTATTAGTTTAATAGTTGAAGTAAAGATTCTGAATACTTCTTGTATACTTCTATATATATGAATTGATATTCTACCTACAGTAACCAAGCTGTAAATCTTTGTTGAATCAGTGTTGAAGAAATAATAATTCAAAAATAATAAATAACTGATTGCATTACATCTTTTTTCACTTTCATAAACTATATCTTATCTCATATTTATGACTTACCATCTCATAATAAGGCAAAACTAACACAGTCTTGTTTTTGTAATTTTAAGTTACTTATTTCATGTTGTCTTCAAACCCCTGAGAGATAGATGTATTTAAAAACATATCATAATCTCCCTTAAAATCCCTAATACCCACACTATTTATGTAATTGTAGAAATAAATTTTTTTTTGTTTATCAAACCTCAAACTTCTCAAAACATCACTAAGGACGCATGACCTCAGCATCCTGAGTTGTCACTACAGCCATGTTAGCAGTATGAAAAAAAACATTGAAAAGGGAAAGAAAGAAAATGTCTTTACAAAACAAATACTCTTAAGGTGTCATTGTCAATTTGACAAAATCCCAAGAACATGACTTCCTGCTGTCACTGAGCATTTGTGCAACAGCCTATCGATTTAAAGTCAAATGTCACTCTGTTGTCAAAGGACAGTCAGCTCTCAGAGACAGAGCCTTGCACATAAATCATCTCTGACCTGATTTCATTTTAATAATCTACAAATCATTCAGTTCTGGTTTTAGTTTCCAATCTGTTGACAGCAATTAGAAATAAAACATCAGCTCTATCAGGACTGGGATGCAAAATATTGATTTGATCCAAAGATTTCAGATTTGAATCTAATTAGATTCTCACATGCCTGTATTTTGCTCTTTTGCAACTAGTGATGCTATGCAGCAGTCTGGGGACTAATTGATTATTCAGCCCACAGCCCAGACAGCCAATTGTCTCATGCTTTGCTTTGATTTGTCAAAATGACTGATGCCAACTGTAATAATTTTCTCAATGGCACAGTAAACACTAAATATGGCTGAAGATTCACCAAATTCTAGAAAACAAGTGCCCTGCACATTTTATGGCATTTTTGGCTTTTTCAAATTTCCCCCTATTCAGTAGTTTTTTCACCACATATGCATTACTCTGTAAAGAAATTTTGCATTTTTACTTTTAAAGTGACAGAAAAGTGAGCTTTTAAGAACTGCTTCAATTATTTAATTAATGTATTGTTAAAAACTGCTCTGTTTCCTAATATACATCTTAATTAGACACTTCACAAAATTCACTTCATAAGCTAATTAATAATATTAATTACTATTTAATAATACTTAATATAACCTGCACAATATTTAGATATGTATAAATAATGTAAATAATATTATGTATATATGTATAAATAATGTGTTCTAATTAGTTAATGAAGTGATTTTTGTGATACCTTATCTTACAGTGCTGTGTGCACAAAATGTGTGAGTGTTGTCATAACATGTACTGTAGTTTCTCTACTTTACCAGCAGATGGGGAAAGGAAACATTTTTATGAGATGAAGTGCAGGCTCACAGTCTCTGCTCACCAGTTTGCTGCTGTTTGACGAAACAAAACTTTTGTCAGTATGGGTAAAGTCACTGCATGTATCACTTAAATTTTTTCTGTATTTGTATCTCAGTTGGTGCTGCAGATTATTTACTTATGTCAGAAACAAAAGTGAAGAAAAAAGTGACATTTACACTGTAATTATAAATCCATTGTTTAAATCGAATAATTAAATAAATACAATTTCTCTACATTTCTCAAACATTATTGACATTTATTGTCAATTAATTTTTTAATTTCAATACAAAATGAATCAACTAAATCTTTGTAACATACTAATATAAAATAAGTTTTTATAAAAACAATTTCAATTATATTTGCCATGAAACACATAATATAATTAAAAGAATGCAATTTCAAATGTTATTTATAGAAATCTTAAATAAATTATCATCACAAAAAAATCTTGCATTAAACTTCAGACCCAAAATATAGTAAAAAAATTACTACATTTCAGATTTATTAAACCTCCTCCAAAGTTTTAAATGTCAGGAAATGACGTATATAATTCATGCAGGTCAAATGGCACACTGTGTGTTACAGCACTTTCCCGTTGCAGCTTTAATCCTTGGATTTTGATGATGGACAAGGCACACAGCCCTCTGCCGTCATATGTAGATGTTGTAGATTTAAATAACTTCAGATGGAGGGAGGGTGGGGGACCCTGGAATCAAGTTACTCCAGTATAGAACCACACTATACAGCTACAGGATAAGTGACACTCTCTCTTCCTCTCTTTCTCTCTTTACAACACACACACACACTCCCTCTCTGCAAGGAGTGTCTCTGGGAGATGATTTCCTTCCCTGTGTGTCGTCCTCCTCGCAACCCCCCACCCTGAGCTCCTGCGCAGTGTAAACACAGTGTTCCAGAGGAATGTTGGACTCTCTGACCTCCACTGCAGTTCATTCGGTTCAGCCTGGCCGCGCTGTGCTCCGGCATCAGCAACAGCAGCGGCGGCAGCAGCAGCAGCAGCCCCCACCCTCCCCCTTGCCTCCCCCTTTAGAGCCCCTTCAATCCACTTTCTCTATTTTTCCCCGCCTCGGTTCTTGTCCTTGTCTCGCCTCTTCTCCTCTTTTTCTTTATTCTTTCCCATTCTTGTTCTTTAACAGCACATCACATTCCTCCCCCTAACCCTCCCTCTCTTTTTCTCCTCCTTTTTCTTTCCTTTAACTATTTTCTGTACTTGTTTGTAAACCCCCAATTATATTATTCTTATTCTATTTTACCTTTGCAGTGATTTCAGAGGATAGAATACTGTCTCTTCTTGTGCAATAATTCAAAAAGATAAATAGACGATCCGAATTGTCTCCATCGCAGGTTGAACCAACTGTGCTTTAACATGCTGAGTCCAGTGAAAAGCCCCATATCGGGGGTCTGACTTGTGCCAACAGTGCAGGACACAGACTGAAAATATGGCCCGTAGAAAATGTCTGACTGTCAGCTTAGTGTGTTACAGTTCACAGCAGAACTACTTCGATCCTCGTAATACTAACATACCACATATTTAGGTTATTAACGCTTATATTAGATGTAAGTTTTCTTAATGTTGCTGCTAGTTTATTTTTTTTATTTATTCCAAACCTATTGTCTTTCCACTTAACGTTGGGCATGATGACCCTGGTGCTCAAGACAACGAGTAGCCTCTAACTAACATAGTAATAAATACAACATTTATTGATATGAAATTCAAATAGGCATTCAGTCGAACGAACAATCAGCAACAAATAGTGGTGTGTTAGAAATGTTCATAAACATACCATATTTTAGATTTGGTAATTAAACCAAATGTCTACATGACGCCAAAATTTGACCAAATAATGCTTGTCTAGGGTCGTATGGTAATAGGTAGTAAAAATAGTGATGTTTGTATGTAAGAAAAGACTGATAAGATTTGTGATAAATGACTAACAATACTGTTTTTAAGAAATTACGTTGAGTGAATACAGAATTATTTATTTTAATGAGGGGATATTAGTTTGTATTTTGTGTGTAGTATTGTGTGTAGAGTTTTTTATGTTATTACACATTTAACACATCTATGGTTATTTGTACATCACATGACTTATCAATATACTGTTTGCAGTATACAGTATGAGGAAACAAGTTCAGATACAATGTGTTTGACTTAGAAATAAAAATGAGTCTAACATAATGAGTCAATCATGTTACACATTTTCTTTATTTTCCTTGTCATCATCTGCATTGTCAACTTCCATTAACATTAATTGTTGCTGAAAAGGTTCTGCTTCTTTTTTTTCAGTCATTTCAGACCATTCACCATGGTTATTTCATTTGCTTACACATAACATGCAGTGGTCTAATCAACCACTTGCTACATAAGTAATTATGTATTCATTTACATCACATTGTAATCCTTATGCTGTAGCTGCAAACATGGGAGGATCATTAATTATTCAAGCAGCAAAATTGTTGAACGCAGATAATGAATACGATGCTGGCGGAAATAGATGTGGTCCTTCTGCCATTATATGCAGACAGGATAGAGGAACTTGGCTGACCTCTGCTGGGCTCTGACAGGCAGTGTTGCAGATGATGATCCTTATGACCTATGGATAAGTATTCTCAAAGCTTCTCCTTGCTCATCTTACTCACCAAAATACTTTGAGGTGCATAACGAAGCCAATGCTACATGATGCTCTTGTCCAGCAAAGAACATAAACCTCACAGCACTAAATATGCCTTTTATGGTTTTCTTTTATATAAATGCACATTACTTTGACTGTGAATGACCTGATATTCATGGATGTTAGTGTATAATTGGACTGTATACTGCAATTCAGATGCATATGTTGCAGTTGAGATAGTAGTGGCAAGAGGTGGAAATTTCTAAATGGGATTTTGGATGTGCAGTTCAATCACAAACCATAATCCATTATAAGAAAGAGAGCGGAATCTGAACTCAGAGACTTTACTGAGAAAGAAAAAGAAGAATGATGGAAGCAGACAGAGTGAGCAAGAGAGCAAGTGAATGAGTGAGAGAGGGAAGCAGATGGCTGGAAATACAGCCTGCTAAATTATTCATCTAGGATGGAGTCTGGAGATGGATAGGAGCTGGCATGGGCACTTTTATTAGGATTCTGAGAGTTGTGAGGAGAGTGGTTCAAAACACTGTGATTGCCTTTTGAGAGTAGGAAAAGTAATTGCATTAAGTCTGGTAACAGCTATTTGCTGAAGCAATTAAATCCAAGTCTTAAGCTTAAGCACAAAGTAGGGACAGATATCTTCCTGTACCAAACATACTCAGTTTACAGCATAAAGAAACCACTTCTGATGCAATTGTTTTTGAATCAAAAATGCAAAAAAGTAACATGCATCCAAAATACTACATCAGTATTTTTAGTCTTACCAAGCTTTCTCTCCCTCCTTATCACCATCTGCATCATAAGCCCAACTCAGTTCTCTGTTGAAATCTTTGATCCATTAACACTGACCTTTACTCGAGCTTGAACAAATATATGGGCCTTAATTTGGACAAATACTGACTCTATATGTGTAAATCAGGTTGCTGTGTGTCTGGAAATTAATAAAAAAAACACAAGAAGCCATGCTTAAATTGTTGCAGCTGCAGTAATTCATTTACTGATGCCAAAACTAATAGTGTATTTAAATTTAAAAAAGAAAAGAAAAGTGAAGAAATATATTTTACCAACTTACATATTTACCAAATATATTTTGATCAACACAGACTCATAATGAGGTGATCGAGGATGCGGCATGTCCACAGTTTGAGTTTCAAGACAAGTCTTTAACGGGAAGTTGAATAAAAATGAAAAACAGCTAAAAAGGCGAGACATCCTGCTTCGTAAAATATGATTTGTGGTAGGAAAGTCAAAAAGTTTATGAATAAGTTCCAGGGTGTCTATTAGGGAAGCATGACATTCTCCATAATCCTTCTTCCTCTACAAAGCAAATGGACTTATTGTATACAATCATTTTTAGACAAAGATTTAAAATATTTACACTGAATACCTTTATTTTCCCTACCATAGGTGTTGGTTGTTTTGTTTCCCCATCTATTCAACATGTAGAGACAGTAAATAAGCTCTCTCCGTGTTCTATTTTTCCATTTTGCTTTGTGCATTAATATATGACTCTCCCAGATTCATAGGCACACACAGACACAGATGCATGCATGCTCCTGAGCGAAGGGCTCCGGGGAAATAGAGCAGAGTGGAAGCTATGTGCCTTTGCCAAGCAAGAGCTGTCTGGTGTCATGGCAACAAGTGCAGATTACCCCACCCTCCTTCAGTCAGAGAGAGAGGAGAGGAGAGGAGAGAGGGATGAGCAGGAACACAAGCACATGCACACACGCACACACACAAACACACAAACACACACATTGTATATATATAAAGACAAAATAGTTACACAACTTTTACACAATGCTCTTGTTTTAATGGTTTGAAATATTCAGTTTAAATTTCCTTTTTTTGCATTGGCAACATTGTGTGTACATATTACATATATTAATACAGCGGAAAACACAAAAACCCTGAAGCGATATGAGGGAGGGAGGGAAAGGCGAACAATGATTAGAGTGAGGCAGTGAGAGGTTTAGATGTGTGAAGAGGACATAAACAAACCGTATAGTAGAGCTAAATACATCTGGAGGATTTACTGTTATTAAAAACTGCAAGGCTATTCAGTGAGCAGCTTTCCTGTGTGGGGGTGGACAGTTTGCAACATGCAAAGGGGTGTGATCCTGCCAAAACCCAATTGAAGCAAATTTTAGAGAGAGATATTATTCATTATGTGTGTGTAGGTTATTGCTGCAGCCTAAGAGAAGAAGAGGGATGCTGGACAGGAATAAAGCAGCGGCAGTGAAGCATGGAGACAAGAAGAGTAGAGTAGAGAGTAGACGAGTCTGCACAAGGGTATGGAAGGGTATAAAAGATATGAAAGACTAGTTGCAGATTTTTGTAGCCCCTAAACAAAAAGAGCAAAACAGAGTGTGGAGGAGTTAAATGGTACCAACATGAGGAGAAAAATAGACAGTGGGGAGAAAGAAGGGAGGCAGAGACAGAGGAAGAGGAAGGAGGTGGGAGGGAGGTGAGGTCGTCTGAGGATACTGAATACTAAATTGACTGCGGCACAGCCATCATCAACAGTTACATCACTGCTAAGCACAAACTCAGGATGAACCTCCCTCTCTCTCTCCCTCTTTGTCTCCACCAGCCTTAAAGCACCTCAAAGCCAACTTTAGACTGAATGGCAATTAAGCAGAGTAGAGTGAGCATGTGCAATGGGATGTATCATATATTAATGGGATACACCAGGGCTGGTTCCAACTGAAATCCCAAGCAATAATTTTCTCCTTGGCTTCCTTGATCTTTTTGCTGCAGTCATAATCATCACCATCACCAGCAGCAACAACATGGTTGTAATCAGGTTCATTAAGGCTGTGGTACATATTTTAAACAAAGCACCACACTAGTTTCCTCCACAGAGAAGCACTCTATTACTGGAAATGACAGCATAGCATCATTAATATAACCACTGTGCACTGAATTATCAAACTAAAGTACTGTCAGCTCAATGTCAGCAAAGCTGTAATAGTTAAGTATTCATTATTATATCATGTTTTTTAAGATCTGTACTTATGCTGTGAGATTGGATTAAATGATCTGTTCTTTTCAAGCAGCATGACTCAAATGGTGTATCTGTATCACATTCTCCCACATAGAGTTGCCCGGCAGGATTTTCCTCTTCTGAAGGACACCTTACTTTAAATGTATCTGACCAGAATAGGTGATAAAGGGGGGGGGGGGGTAATGCCAGCTCATCTCAAATTTGAAGTCCTCCATCTTGAGAAGACTCAAGCACCTTCGTAGCAACTGAATTAAGAAAAAGGAACTAAAAATATAGTTAAATAATTTTGATAACTTCTGATTAAAAACTACCAATTAAGCTACTACAAGAGTACAGTACCTGGTTCCTTACAGAAATAAACTTTCAAAACCTTTTAGAGTTCTGGTTCACTGTTTCACTTGCTAAGTGGGTGATCTGGCATTGGCAACTCCACATTAGTACTTAGTACGCAGGAAGGTAGATTGGTTGTCCACTAATCTCAGAGTTGTTGGTTCAATCCCTGGCTCATCCAGTCACATGTCAATGTCTCCTTGAGCAAGACACTGAACCCCATATTAGTTGCTCCCGGTGAGTGTTGGCCAGCTGCATAGCAGCTCTCTCACCAGAGTGTGTGTTATTGTGAGTGTGAATGGGTGATTAAGAAGCAGTGTAAAGTGTTTTGAGTGCCAATAGGTAGAAAAGCGCTATATAAGTGCACACCATTGTTTCCTTTCATCTGTAAAGCTAAGCCACCTCAACTTTTATTTACCTAGATTTCCATATTCCAAAATCAGGAAATTGTGAACATGCAATGGTTAACACACTGATTAGAGACATAATTCACATTTATTGTTGTATGTGGTTTCCCATCCACATAGTAGTTTTGAAACCCAATTGAGTTTCACAGTGTTAGAGTGGATATTTAGCTGGAATCATGTTACAGTATCTTGCGTCTCCCTCTTTACTGCGGGTCCAATAAAATGACATGTTTTACCTGTAATGTTGCAGAGAGAAATAATGTATTGTAGATGCAGCTGGTTCTTATAATCACTATAATTGGTGACCCTGGCAAGCATTGACAATATGACCAGAGTTTTAGGAATAGCAAGAAGCAGTGTGGCTAGGGAGACTCCTCCATGCAGCCAACGCTTCCTAGTCTGCTTTCAGCTTGTTAGCTATACAGATAGACAAGATGGCCACTTTTGCGCTAGTCCTCTCTTTGCACTATGGCGCTGCCCCATTATGAATTCCAGCTGATCTGCCACCAGTGAACTATATCCTCATCCTCCTCCTTGAAGCCAGCTGACGCAGCCCTATTGGTGGCCCTTTATATATTCTGGAGCATTGGGACAAGACCTTTTTCTTTGACGTTGGAGACAGACGTCCTTGTCACTGAAAATTGCCTTAAAACTGCTAATTTTCCACAGCCCTTCAAAATTCCCCTGCCACCAAGATCTAGCCAGCCCTCAACCACAGCCCACCCATCATTGGCTACATACCTGGGGATCAGTCCAGCATCCTGTCACTCCAGTTCCTGCTGCGCCTGCCCCTCTGGGTCGGTCACAGGTGAACATGATTCTGTGGGACTTGTGCAGTGGTTAAACGCACTAAGAGACATAATTCATATATACTGTGGTTAGTATATAGTTTCCCATTCATGTTATTATATCTTTAAGAGACTATGCCCCTTTTGACTATGGGGGAAAAGAAGTGCCATGTTTTACCTGTGGTCATGTTATGTTGTAGAGAGAAGTAGCTGTGGCTGATCTAGGTTCTAAAACGAGACTCTCCCCTGTGTGGTTATTTTCTCACAGTCACTACAAACATTGTTTTTCCTATTTCGCACTAATAACATCAAAAATAACTGTATTTTATTTAGGTCTCCCAAAGCTTTGCCATAGTGCATGCTCCCTGACTCGATATGGAACTGAGCCATCGTAAATGTTGCGATTTTACATGTGTGAAAGAACCTCCATCGAGTCTAACAAGTTTCAACATGAAACCAGAATCTACTGTAATTTCAAACAGGTACATCTGAAAGGAGATTAGAAAGACACTTTTGGTTGATAACCTGCTTTATCATTTCCTGTCCTTAGGAGCTGCCAGGACAGCAGACTGACACCTACAGATGAGATCTGCCAGTAATGTGTAAGTACTGACGCCTCAGATACTGTACATAATAGTTTACATAGATCGTGAATGTCAGATTGTCCAGCTGCCCTAATGTCACAATCATTAGTTTTTCCACATTTGATCTATCTATGCAATGATCCCCTAACACCTAATTTGACTCAGTGTAATAACTAAACTAGTATAATAACTAAACTAGTAATAATAGTAATAACTATTCCTACCTAACTATTAAACAAAACTGCTCTTCTTCTGCACGACTTGCAGTGGGTTTTGTCACCGTCTTTGTTAATAGGATATGCAACAAATTGCCTGAGAGAAAGACACTTTGCAGTTGTGATGGCAAAAGCCTTCACTGTTGCACCAGCCAGTTTGATGCAGCTAAAATGACCTTTTGAATATTTTTATAGAATGTACTTTATGTCTGGGAGGTTTCAGGAAAAAAACAGAGTATTGGGAAAACATTCAATCTTCCTGGCAGCCAGTCCACACTGGGGTAAGTGAGGTGTGTTATCAAGCCCACTGTCACTGTACTGCAGTACCATAACTACAGTAAATCCTTTTACTATTTTATGACATTAACCAAGGAATCAAATAAAAAGTTGTTGCATATAAAATAATCTTAGGAAACAAGAACATAAGTGCATTTATTCTTACAGTATAGTCGGATTATTTTCAGCTATATTCACCTAGTCAGAGCCTACTTGGTAGGTGCTGAGACTCAGTCTTAGGGTGTGGAGTTCAGGCATTTGGGCAGGAGATCTGAGTAAAGCTGCTGCTCCTTGATGTCAAAATGGGACAGTTGGGGTGGTTCAGGTATTTTATAAGGATGCTCCCTGATCGCCTTCTATACATCTCAAGTGGCCTAGGAATACTTTTGGATCCCCAGGAGTAGCTGGAGAGCATGGTTGGGGAAGGTTCATCTGGAATATCTGCCTGAGCCTCCTAACACTTTAAACTGGCTTGAAATGAATGCTAGAAAATGGATAGATGGATGTCTATATATATCATATACATTGCTATCACTCTACCCATGGCTAGACCCATGTACAAGGAAGCATGGGTACATTTATTTTAAAGTAAAAACCTTTGAGTAGAAGCATTCCTGATCAGTGGCTACTACAGGAAAAAGAGCATGGTTCAATGTATCCTATAAGTCTTTTAGTCCAACAGGATGTTCTCTGAAACCCATGCTTTTATTTATTAAATGGGCAATAGAGTATTTAATTTTGAGCAGTGTCAGAATTAAAGAGGTCAATGTTCAACAAACCATGTTCCTGTGCCTTGTGTGTCTCTGTCCCAGTGTGATGCCGCTGTTAGTGTTCTGTGGTCATCACCCTATAAATACAACAGCTGACTGATAGACCCTGCAACAGCTGTCTGCTCTCCCATGACACATGGACACATCCTTAACACAGAGATACAAATGTGCTATAACACATGGGCTGTTCGCTGTGAAAGCATTTGGCAGATTTGTTTGAGTCAGGAGATGAATCGTCAATATCTCTGTATTCTTAAATCAAAATAATTCTTGTGCTTGTGACTGTGACTTTCAAATGTCAAATTCTAGTGATTTCTTTACTGTACGTATTTTAAATAATACCAAACACATTTAAGATAAAACTAATATCCAATTAAGTTTCTATATCAACATTTAAAATTTAATGAATGGACACATCCAACTAGAGCATTTCTCTCCTTTTTCTAACACAGTACCACATCAGAAAGTGACAGTGTAACAATGCTGTGGATTTTAAGGATCCCAGATTTATCTCCCATATTCAGCACTGCAGCAGCTGCACAGACATAAGGAGAGGCACCATTACAGTGAACTGAGGCCTGTTAATAGACCCACGATGTGGGGGGCCTTTTGGCTCTGCTTAGTGCTCAATGAGAGTAAAGGGAGAGGAGGTCAGGGGTGGGAAAGAGGGACAATGTGCAGGAGGAGTGTTTAGGACAGGAGGAGCAGGGTGTGAAGAGATAAAGAAGCAAACATGAATTTGCCACACTTAAAATCAGTGTAGGTAAATGATCAAAGCTCAGATCTGCATCCATCCATAGACTGTACCAGAGCCAGATATCAAAGAACTTTATATTTTATTCTGCAGTAACCTTCAATATACTGCACTTCTAGCAAACAATAGTATGCTCAATAACAAGCATTCATACAGGACTAACAAATATATAGTTAGTTGGGATTATTAAAAATGGTTACACCATATGCATTACATTGAATTACTTCATTTTGACAAGCAGCCATGGTCCAAAAGAGCAGTCATACATCATCAAAGTTTACACATTCGCTGGCAAATCTGAAAATTAAAAAAATAGCAACACAGAACTGAGACCTGTGGTGATACAACAGGACTCAGTTCTACAAAAATGCAAAAGCTGTGGCTCAGTCTCTTGTCCTATTCCTACTTGATCTAATTGCACCCAAAGACACTTTCTGGGTGCAGTCTCTGACTTGGGCATGTCTTGGCACAGCTTAAACTTTTCAAACAGCACTTGTTGCCTTATCTATAGGCACACCAGCCCTTCCATACAACACAGCATCAGCACCAACTTGGCATCTTCAGACTCTTTCCTCAAAAAGTCTTGAGGGCTTGCAGATTTAGCCTCTTCAACATTATAAACATCAGACCCAGCCCTTTTTTACCTGAACACCCTCACATAGGTTTACATTCCCTCTTAATCAATGTGCTCTGCCAACAAATAGCATCTGGTGATGTGGTGGAACAAGTTACCTTTTATCTCACTAGTAAGTTGTTTTTGATAAAACTGTCTTCCAAATGAGATGTAAATGTAATCAGAGTTTTACTAAAATTAATTTGGACAACCATCTAACTATGGATAAACTGCATCTATCCTTTAACTTTTCAAGTGTCTTTATCTGACACTGTGGGATGAGAACGTGGTAACCCAGCAGACATGCATATGAAAAAAAAACTGTATTACTGTATGTGTGATTTTGAATTTCAAATAGATCAATCAGGCAATTCTAGTGGCTACTTGCTACAATTAAAAACATTTCAGTGTTGTAAAATTTAGCAGTAAATTGGGGTTGAAGCCTTCACAGTCATGAATGTAGCACTTGAAACAGCCTTCCTATCTTCTTTATCCTCTTTCTTTAAGGTAAGATTTGATATGGGAGTTTGCCCTTATGAAATGGATTTGGTTTTAAATTGACTTTTTGTAGTGGTTTAATGCACTTGGCAGCTTCTGCAGCTTGTGTGTGTGTGCATTTTGTTATCTGAGAATCTCCTTGACCTTCAAAAAGTACTGCCATGCCTACTTGCCACACCCTCAATACCACTGTGAGAATACAGTTATCTTCAGTATGTAGGTAAAGGTGCGGACATGTCCTGCAGACATTTTGAGAAATTATGTGATTGACAAGGAGAATATGCACAGCTTGTATGTATGTGTTTGTGTATTTTCTCTGCTGTTCCTGGCTCTCTGAAGGTCATGCTATCCCCATGCTCAGCTTCATGGAGCGTTGCCAATGCTGATGGCTGCTGCTGCTGTTGCATGGTGTCTAGCACATGCTCTCTCCCACTGCAGGGCATTGATTGAGTGCCTCAGCTATGCCTCACCTGCTGGAACCAGCCAATACCAAAACAGCAGAGACTCCAGTCAGCCAATACCAAAGCAGGGAAAGGTTTAGAGAGGCTAGAGACAAACTGGCAGCCAGCAGACAAGTGTTGTTATTTGACTCTGCTAAAGAGAGAGAGAGAGAGAAAGAGAGAGCAGGAAAGTATCATAAGGGAGGAGGAAAAAAGTATGATACAATGGAGGGTTTGGAGGGAGTGGAATGGTAGAGAAAATTATAGTTAGAGTGAAGGTTAATGAAGCACAATGAGATGGATGATGGGGAAAGAGGGACAATTGTTATAAAGGAGGCACACATGAAGAGAGAGAGATGGGAAGAAAGAAAACTTTGGAAAAAACTGTTTATAAAACAGCAGGGATGAGAGACTCAAACGGCGAAATGGGTGAAGAGGCTGTATCTGTTTTTACACATATACTGGTGTGCACACAAATATTTTGAGCTCTTTTCAGGTTGCTTTAATGAAGCTGTCAAAATGAAAAATGAGCTAGTCAAATCTAATATCACCAGAAGTTAAGAGGCAAACCTTTCATGCAGAGCTGTGGAGAAGAGTGGATTCAGCATTGATGAGGATGAGCTGAGAAGATGTACAGCATTTGTATGAGCTGAAGTGTTGCTTATATTGCTTTAGTGCATTTAAAATCTCAAAGTGAGTTCAGTAAAATGTATTGATTTGTTAACAGACAATTATTCATTTGGTTGGATTGATTCACATGTTCTTGTTTAATCAGTAAACCACATATTCAGAATAAACAAATCTGTTCCATACCTAAATTCAGCTTGCATGCTCAATTTGTTCAACAGCAAAAGTTACTGTACATATACCTAAAAAAACACTAAAATGCAAAATGTGGCTTCAAAGGACGCCTTTGCTCATATTGCACTTGCCTATTTTAATTTTAGATTGAGTACTACATGTAAATGTCATTAAACCTCTCTCTGATTTACCTATATTAAAACATTTCTCTTCTACTAACTGAAAAATGCCTTCAGATGATATCACTTGGAGAAACCTTCAGTTTAGATTATGTTATCTTGCTCATATCTTGAAGTTTGTAATGATAGTCAACCTGCTTTTCAAGTGCTCTTCCAGATGACATCGTCTAAACTCCTAATGATGAGAAACTCTGGGTGATATCATCTGGAGGAGGTAGAAGCAGAGAAATATAATAATATAGGGAAGTCAGAGGGAAGTTTAAAATCATTAGTGTAAATGTATACCCTAAACTAAACCGATAGAAAGCAAGTTGAAAATTGGTGAAGTTGTCCTTTAATGTTGAGTATTTTAAATAAATATACAGCAGTATCTTTATTTTGCCACTAGAACTTAAAGCAACATCATATCATCAGATCATCATTGCTATAGAGAAACCTGAACTTGCCCTGGTTTCCTTCCAAAGGTAAGAAAAACACATTAAAAATTATGCTGAGATTTCTTACATCATAAGTAAATCCTGCCTTAAAGCTTGCCTTTCTTCAACAATATGTCATGTAACTTCCTTGATGTCTTTACAAAGATTATCTAATATCACAGCTTAAAGGAAGAGGTAAATCTATTAGTAAGTTCAGACATGCCTAGAATAATGTCATGATAGATAGGGCAGAATGCTGCAGAGGTTTACAGCATGAATATACATTTAGATTAGTTGGTGAGTTCGTGATTATTAACAATTACATTACACACACAATTACATTACATTACATTACATTACATTACATTACATTACATTAACAATGATCTGCTGCATTTGTAGTTTTATTTCACGGGAGCTGTAGTTTTTCAGATGCTAAAAAACAAAATTGGCAGTTCCTTTCTTAAAATAACACGTTTGTTATGGAAAACGCCTGCATTTGATGAGAGTGGACAAATCCATCCCAATGGTTGTTGAGAATATACTGTGCCTACTGTATCTCCCAGTAGATATTTTGACTTATCATAGTAGCACAGGTGTAACTATTAATAATTAACTTTGTTTCTATTCATTATTCTAGGAATCCTGTCTGGTGAGCTAACATGGAATACAGCCATTATTGATTTTATTGCCAAAGAACTTTTCGCTGTCAGAAATGGAGCAGAGGAGCTCTGCATTGTAATTGTATGCAGCTTCTATGTAGCTTAGACTCACAATTGACCAAACAGTGTTATCTTCTTTATGCTATATTCATGCACCATTGTTGGCATGTTTACTGGCAATTTACTGTCATTTCCTTATGTGTGTTTGTGCAGTTCTTTCATAGAAAAGTCAGAATCAGGAAAAAACAAAATATAAATGATTCACTGTAATTATCAAACATAACCAGTGTTCATCAACTGTAAATGATGATATCCATAATAATTAAATGCTGATATTTACTTTTAAAGGCCTTTCTGCCTATCTCACTGTCTCACTGTCTTCTTTACGGTCAGAAACCGCTGGCAACTTATTGGATAACGTTCTATTTTCGATAGCCAATGTACATTACACATGGCAGGTACGAACCCATGTACAGCATGTGCCAATACCAATTTTATCGGCGTGTCTTAATGAAACATGGACATTGACACATAATAAAATATGTTTCAATAGCAATTCAGTGGTTGGAACCATATACACAAAATGTAGTGTAAGTAGTTTGTTTATGTACAGAGGATTTTTAAATATTACTATAAGTATAAAGCCAAAGTTTTTTGTTGCCATCAGAAAAGAAACAGCTTTAGACAATAAACATTATTGTAGATTTAGTAGCCCTTAAAGAGAGTATTATTTTAATATAGGTGACTTATCTATTTACAGGCAGATGATCTGTGATTTTACTGCTTTAAATTAATACTACAATTATAAAATATCCTGATATTACTAGCTGGCACTAGGTAGTTAAAGGCTAAAACTATAAAACCATAGAGAAATGGTGATGGTGTCTTTTAATGTGGGCTAAACATGCTTAACAACTAATTAACTGTAGATGTATTTTATTACTGTTGCTATGCTAGTTATGAAGCTTTTTGATCTCACAAGGCAAATATGCATTTTACAATGATGATGGGGGCAGATGTATCAAATTATATGTAGGCTTCTTGATTACAGACAATTCCACCTCGTTGATCAGTTTATTAACAAGTTGTTATTAAGCTGATTGAAACAGTTGTTTCTGGCTGACATCTCCCGTTTTCCATTTGTAGATTTTGCAACGTCCTTAAAATGCAGTTTTTCTCCTCCAAAAGTGCCTAGTTTAAACCTTTGTGATTTGTTTTGTGGTTTTTATTTTTAAAACTTCCTGTAAGATGGACGTGTATTATTTTGAAAGGACAGCCAAAACATAATAAAAAACAAAACTTAACAACGGTATAAAACGGTAAAAGGTAACAGAATAAAAATGAGACTAAATACATTAAGGAGACAGTTATAGATCTTTTTGGGTTTAGCTCCAGTTGAAAGTGGTAACAAGGTTGGTTTTCTGATTTATATAATTTTGTGAGACATTTAAATTTCTGTGTTGATTAAGTTGCTTATATGTCTTTATGTTTGCTTAATGTAAATCTGCTATACGATGTCTTAACGGTCCAATAAGGTTTTAATTTAGTGTGTTGTCTGTGTTTACTTTGTATAGCTCTTACGTTAGTTAGATGAAAAGGATAAGAAAAATAAAGTTTAAAGTATCAGACCACCAGTAAGGCTTTACATTTCTGACTGGATGCTACAGTCTTAAATAATCACCTGATCGCTACAGTACAAACATTAAAGCTACATGTCCCTTCAAAAAGTATACACATTTAAAGACATGCAAATAAAAAAGTACTTAATTGAATTAAGCATTAAATTTTCCAGTAAACTACTGAACTCTGAGTCAATCAGTCCATTAATGTTTTTGCACAGAAGAGGGTTAAAACTGAAAAATTATTTCAAATAAAGAATTTTAAGTCTTGGAGTGGCAGTGGTTGTGTTGGTAGAGTGGGTCAGATGTTCGTGTCCTGCTCTTACTGACCACATGACGAAGTGTCCCAGGGCAAGAAACTGAACCCCCATTAGCCCATCCCCATCCCCTGCTGCTCAATGCTGGGGAGGGTTGCGTCAGGAAGAAAAAAAAAAAACAGAAAAAAAACATTCTGCATAAAAGAAACTGCAGTACATGCAGGTTCACTGTGATGAATGTGAACTTACAAGATAAGACAAAAAAAAATAAAAATAGCTAGTCCTACTAATACCAAAATAGTGTGATTGAGATATCCAGGACCAATCTGAGTGAGTGGCCAGGTTGGGGTTATCTGGCCTTACCAAAACTATCACTGGGTGTCTTGGACAACTGGTACCAAGAAGCAGTTTTCAGCTAGTTCTGTAATGCCCACTTTTCTTTTTATGGCTATGATCATGTTCATTCAAAAGAAGTTGACAATTAGAAGCAACATCCCTTGTACAAAAATGTAAGCATTTGATACATCATGATATGAAATGGTGATGTCTACCTACATTTTTGGTTAAAGCAAAAGCAAAAAGTTATTTTTGTATTGTAAACATTAGTAAAAATATGATCACATGATCATCCTTAAGTTAACCTGCGTCAAAGCAGGTTAAGCATCCAGCAAAAGTTACCATAGTGATTAAGCCCAATTAAAGTGAGCCAGTTTAGTCATAATAGGATACTTGAGTTTAGACCAAAATGAGTGGAATAAGCCACAAATTATTATTATTTTTTTTTGAATGGATCAGCATCATCATATTTGTTAATTACACTTACATAATTAGACTCACAAGATTGGCAGCTGCAAGGTCTCCTTAACAAATACACTGTGCAATCCATGTATTTTCATGTATGTGTTTTCTCACATACTCTTTATTAAGGGGGGTTTGAGCTTCAGTTCAGTGTGTTTGTGTCCCTTTGGAGGACAGCTTTCGCCCTGGGCTGGGCTGACTTTATGGCCTCCTGTTTTTTGTCGGACCCCACTCGACCTTTTCTCCTCTGGCTACGATCTACTTGACTTTAGTTGAAGCTAATAGTAATCCTTCTGACAGCTCTTTAAAAAAGCTACACTGGAATTGTCACGAAGGCAACATTCTCAGATGTGTAGTTAAAGATGCACAAAGAAAGGCTTATTATAAACTGACACATCTAAAGTCTAGTGTAAAATATAGACTGTCTCTTGAACAACAAAGAAATGTCAGTACTAGTAGATGAACATGCTTTACTTCCACTGGTCTAAATAGCCTAGATTTAATTGAAGTTGCAGTACATTCCCATTCTTTGATATGGCAGATTTGTGTACCACAGTTGTAAAGTTGGATGAGTTGATTTGAATGTCAATATGTTTTCGAAGTAAAAGTTACTTTCAGTGTTTGCAACAACAGTGGCAGGTGGCTTACGGAGCTCAGACTGATGGATGAAACACTGGAAAAGACTGACCAAACTAACTCAGATAAAATGTGACTTTTTAAACAAGATTTCTAGTGTGCACTTTGATAGGCAACCCCCAAACAATTAGAAACATCCAGCAATTTAAAGCTCAATTTTGGATAATTTTAGCTAAAACAACCAAATTCTTTCCCTAACTGTAAAAATACATCACAACCACAATTTTGGACATTTTACGGATGCTAAATATGTGTAATCAAATATGTAGGAGTTTCCATTGTATTAAAAAAACTGAAGATCAGTATCATTATAACAATATGCATTTGTGCCTTTGTTGACTTCTAACCTAAAGTCAAGCATCTTTTAACCTAAAGCAAGTTGCTGGCCGAACTATATGAACTACAGCATTATAAATGTACTAAACCTTTTTAATATTATGTTTAAACACCGAAACCACTGGATTATGGTGCATAGGACTGTGTGGGGTCCCATGAACATTGGGAGTGTGTCACGATACGGCCCTGCAGCTTCACTTCCTCTCCTGGATTTTCCTTTTGTAGTCCAACTTCACTTACCTCATTTAGTTCTAATTGTTTTCACCTGTGTCAAGATTCTCTCCCTGACAAATCTTAGCTGTTTATTCACTGAGTGAACTCCCAGCCTTCTGGCTCAACCTGACTCTTGTATTTTGGACTCTGTTGCCTGGTTTTGGTCTGAGCTACAGCTCTGCATTTTTAGTTTCATCCCCTAGTTTTCATCCCCGATCTGCTTTATATATATACCCACTCTTTAGTTATTTGTTTATACATAGGTTCCAGTAAAAGCCAATATCTCAAATGGAGTTATAATGGCAGGGAAAAAAAATTGTTTTAAAAGAAGATTTAAAAGCAGAAAGTGAGGTGGCCTGCCTGATGTGCAATGGCAACTCATACCACAATTTTGGAACAGCAACTGAAAAAGGGCAGTCACCTCGAAGGTTCCTCTTTGTTTTAGGGAGGACTAATAGTGAGTGATCTGCACACCTAAGAGAGCATGATGGAGTATATATAAGGAGGAGGTCAGACAGATATTGAGAAGCAAGGCCATGTAAACATTTAAAAACAAATAAAATAATTTTAAAATCGATACGAAAACGAACCAGCAGCCAATGAAGTGATGCCAAGGTTGGAGTTATATGCTCTTGTTTTTTTGTACCGGTCAAAAGCCCGGCAGCAGCATTTTGGACTAGCTGTAGCCGAGCACGTGACATCTGGTTAGGTCCAACATAAAGTGTGCTGCAGTAGTCTAAGCGAGTTGCGGTAAAAGCATGGATTAAACTCTCAAAGTGATGCCTAGAAAGAAAAGGTTTTGGTTTGGCCAGTTGTCTTAAATAAAAAAAGCAGGACCTGACCACTGAACGAATCTGTGCATCAAGTTTGAGATCAGTGTCCAGTCTCACACCCAGGTTTGTTGCTATAGGTTTCAAATATTGAGTTAAAAAGCCCAGGTCAACCTGAGTTTTGTAGGCATCAATTGGCCCAAACAATAGGACCTCAGTCTTTTTATCATGAAAGTGCCCTAATTTCTTCAACACACTGAAGGAGTTTTGTTGTAGATTAAGCGTTTTCATTTTATAAATGGGAGATACATTTGACTATCATCAGCTTAAAAATATAATGAGATGCCATAATTTCAAAAATGTAACCAACAGGGGGTAGATACAGGGAGAAGTGAAGAAGCCCAAGAATGGACCCTTGAGGCCCGTAAGATCCGACAATTCCAAAACAACACAGTGACCAGAGTCTGTGGCTGTAAGAACATCATTAAAAACCCTCAACAGTGCTGATTCAGGACTTTGGTGGGTTTTAAACCCAGTCTGAAATACCTCAAGATATTTGTGCTCATCTAAGAAGGATTTCAACTGGCAGTAAACAATTTTTTCCAAAACCTTAGAAAGGAAAGGGAGTTTAGAGATTGACCTAAATTTTGAAAACACAAATGAGTCTAAGCCCGGCTTCTTAATCAGTGGTGTCACCATTGCATTCCTAAAACTCACAGGTACAACCCCATTTGCTAAGCTGCTATTAATAATATTGAGCACATATGGAGCCAAAGTGGGGAAACCTCTTTATAACGACGGGGGGGAATTGGTTCCTTAGGAGATCCAGCAGACTTCACATAATCAATTATTTCTTTCAAAAAAGACAGATTGACAACCTCAAACTGATCCAAAACAGCAGAGCAAGTGACAGAGACACAAGGGTCTTAAGAAGAGGGCTCACAACCTTATCAATAAGCTTTTCACACACTTCAGCAGAGTTCTCCAGACAATATGATTGAGGGACATTAAAGACAGAGTTCATGGTTTTAAATAAAACACAAGGGTTGTGACAGAAACAATAACATCAGAAAAATACTTTTTTTTATCAGCTCTCACAGTTCTCTGATAAAAACACTAACTGTCCCTTATAACATCTGAAAAAACACCTAATGTAACTTGTCTTTCTTCCACTTTCACTCAGCTCTCCTGCACTCCTGCTGGGCAGCATGCATAGCATCTTTTAACCTGGGCTCATATTTGGTTTAGAAAGCTTTATTTTCCAACCAAAACTCAAATAAGTTTATCTCAAAGCTGGAAGGAGGTGCTGTTGGCCTGACTTTTACAAGCATAACTTTTCCTGTCGCTATTCCTCCCCCTTGAACAGACGTTCTCGGGGAGCTAAAATATGTCCAACTAGGTGACAAAAGTTCACAAAAAGCACTGGACTCACCGACAGTCATCCATGTTTCTGTTACACATAGAAAAACCAACCGACAAGACCTGAAGAAATTCTTCAGAATAAAAGATTTGTTAGCTACCGATCTAGCATTCTAACATTCAGCAGGAGCTGCAGTGGCATTAGCCATCTGTGGAGCTCGAATAAGGGGCATCAGGTTGTGTTGGTTCATTCTGCCGTTGCAGAGTAAATTCGTTCCCCCTCATCCGACCTGACCACAGGAACCAGACAAGAGCCAATTGGATCCAGAGAGCACCACGAAATTAAGCGACAGTATGATGACCCAGTATCTCCAAGGAAAGTGGCAGGAGAGCGTGCGAAACCAGCTTTCAGTCTCACAAGCCTGCACTGCACTTTTCCCAGCGTCTATACCCTCTACGTAAAGGCTGAGCCACGACATGGTAGAGGTAACCCGGTACCTCTACCTGCAAGAGGTGGTGGGCAGAAAGCTCTCCCTCCATCCTGTCCGAACTTAGCCAAGTTTTCAATGTCGGAGGTTTGGGAATGTTTGACAATCATGCACCACTAGAGACTTTGACAGTGACAATTGATAAGAACACTATAAGGACAATCAAAGATTGCAGAATCAAACGCCGAGCCAAACAGACTGGCGCCATCTTGGTCTAAGGGAATTATTTAGCACGCTCTTCTCTTCCCTTAATTGGGCCACCCTCATACATCAAACCCTGACAGAGTGAGGCTCCTGAGACCTTTGCTCTTTGGTGTGGGGAACACAAGCCGTCATTTGTTGGCAAGGGCAATGGGTGAAAGGCATTGTAGACCTGGAGGAGGGTGTTAAGGTAGGAAGATGATGTTGCGTTGCGTCAATTCTGTAATTGGCTGATCAAAATTGCAATGTGCTCCTGCATTTTGGATCATTTGGAGAAGTTCAATTATGCGTTCTGGTGCCCTGTTGTCAGGGCATAACAATAGTCAAGATGAAATACTGTAATGAGGAATTGTGTACCATTTTTAGAAAGGTAAGGGCTGATCTTTCTGGTGTTGCAAAGGGGAAATCGGCATGACTGAGAGTTGAAAAAGCAACTGCAAATTTCTGATTTAAAAGTTTGTAAAGACACACACTGAGGGTAATAATAATGTTGATGTCTTGTATGTGAGATCTGGCTGGAAAGACTAGAACTTCTGTCTTCAGATTAAAGATTTATCATTCAAAAAGCTATGTTGCATGAAAACATAATCCTCCAATGATTAAATTTCTTACAAAAACATTGTCGTGTTTGCAGTTCAGTTGCATTGGTTCCAGACATTTGCATAATTTCAACAATCAAGTAATAAAAAGGTAAAATACTTTGCAAAACACTAGTTTGCAATAGTTTGTGTTTTATGCTAACAATTATTATTTACAATTTTTACAACTGATAGTTTTGCAATGATTTTTTGCACCACATTTTCTTATTAGCACACTGCTTCCATCAAAATCTTTTTGTTTCACTTATTCTGGTGATTGGCTATGGTATATTAAGGTAGTACACAAGAATATCTGCTGTAATTTGCTTGTCTGAGAAGTACCTTGGACAGTTAATTGTGTATAAGTAATTTGATATAACAGCTGCAGCCAAGTGCCATGGGCAGTGGGTGGCTTGGTCTCCTACACCCCCTCTCATGTTGTACATATCCCTATCAATGTTTATACACTGTGGAAGTGAAACCGTAATTGAATGTCTTCTTGAAAGCACATACACCGAGTACTCAATGTTTACAGCACTTGACATTGAATCCAATCTTTTATTATTGGTGCTGACATTCTGTTGCTGAAAACTGTAATGTTCTGTACATATGCTCTGCACATGTACTGAAGCCTATGGTTGCTCAGCTACACACACATACCTTACAGTACAGACACATACACCTAAAACCATGCAATATCAATGATACACACACACACTTTACTATGTAACCCTATCGCCTGTTCCTGCCCATGTGTCCTCTGCTTGTTTGTGTTGTATCTAGTTCCCAGTGCCATATGCTGTCCGTGGCCATCGGTATCACACTCTGCGGCAGGCCCTAGTAGCCTGCTGTTCTCAGGGCCTGGCTCTTCTTGTCTAAACAAAGAATGCAATGACAAATACAGTGAAGTATTAGAGTTCAGGATTCGAGTTTCAGTGCCGAAACTCACATATTGTTTTACTGATCGACTTTCCACCAAGCTTTACAGCATACTATACATTACATTAGCCCCTAAACCAGCAATTGACTATTGGAGAAAAAGAGCTACTTTTGAAACTACTATCTAGTGGATTTAGTACATTCAACATTAACAACATCAACAAAGTGCCTAACTGCCAGTTGGCATCTGTATCACCATATGTAAACTGATCTTCATGTGTAAAATCAGTGAAGTGGCTCTTTAATATTACATGTATGTACTTAAGTGCCTGGAGAATCTACAGCTCTGGTTTTATTTTACTTACGTCTGTTTTGATGAGACCAAGAATATGTGTGGATTTACTAAAGCAGGAAAGCTGATTAAATTAGTTCAGCACGTAATGAGTAGATTTGGTTTGTCACACTGACTGATTACTAAAGACTAATAAAATGACCTGTATGAAGTAGTTTTCTACTGTAACAATTTATGAACCCCTAAGCAAAGCTGATTCACATTCCCAAGTTCTTCACACACTTAAAATCTTTGTATTTAATTCAGTATGAAATAAAAATGTGAGGTCAGTTGATTGGGTAACTGTGATACAATAAACTCTGTCATAGTAACCCAATGTTTTTATCATCTTTATTACAATAAGCCACATGGATCAAATCATTTCAACATTTACAAGTTTCTCACTTAAGAAACGTGTTTGAAAACTGTTTCACCCTAAGTCCTGTCACATTCTTTTCAGTTCCTTGCCCATCATCTGTGTTCCACATGTTGAATGATACAAACTTTACAATATGATTATAGCTGTGTTGCTGTATTGTATTGGATCATGGATCATTGAAAGAGACATAGAATTTCACTAGGCTTTTCATGTTGTCTTAACTTGCAATACTATTAACTTGTATTTAATAAAAAAAATGTTTATTCAGCATGAATAACTGTATGTATAAAATGTAAATAAAATAGAGCACATTGATTTGTAAAAAACCTAAAACCAACTTTACTTGTAAGTAAGGTACAAATGCAATGTGTTGCATGCTAAAGAGCTCTTCTTTAGCACGGAGGACCTAGCATCCATGATTTCCAAAAAGAATTTCAAACTTGGACTCAACACTTTTCCACTTTACCTTGGTCCATTTTAAATGAACTCAAGCTCAGACAGGGCAGTGTTTTTTCTGGATCTTGTTTAAATATGGAAATTTCTTGGCAAACTTTGATTACTGCTAATAGTGTTCAGAGGTGTTCCTGAGCCCATGCACTGATCTTGACCAAATAATCATGTGTGTGCAGTGCTGCCAATAGATTAGTCCCTTTTAATATTCTTTTTTGGCTTTGCCCCTTGCATTCAGAGATTTCTCTATATTCTTTGATTGTTTCATTGATAGTATGAATTGATGAGTAATTAGAGATATTAAGATGTTAATATTCCAACTGCTAACTAAAAGTGCAGGCCCTGTGAGTTACAGGCAAGTGACTCTATTTAACAGAAAGAACTGCTCTCAATATACACATACTACAAGTGTTTGTAACAGTTTCGGCAGTCCACCCTGTACTTTTGCTGTATTGACTCCTTGCTGCAAGTAAAAACCTTAAAGACTCCAGCTACTGTCTTTTTTGAGGAACAATTTATTTAACATGAATTATAAATATTCTTGCTTAGATATTAGCCCATGCAATTTTTCACAGTGATCAAGATCATCCCATTATTATTTTGAAAGCCAGCTTCTCTAAAATTGTCTTTTTAAACCCAGTCAAAGTCCTGAGCCGTTTACAATGAACCGTTGTGAGATGCTCCATCAGAATGTTTTTGGCTTGAGATGTTTGGGCAGATATTTTTCAAATATATCAAATATCTTTCAAATTATTTGAAAATTATTGCATTCAAATTTCATTTAAATTTCACACAGTAAGAAAAACGTTAATCAAAACCAATTGTTGATTTCATATAGATTGTATTTATATTTGTGTCCTGTTTTTGCATACGTCCCAGTGGAAATATAGCCAGAAAATAACAGGGCATTACATGCAACAAAGCATGGCTCACTTGGAGGCCATGTTGTTCAAATGTATGGAGAGGTTTATGAAGTATAAAATGTCAACTCCAATTTGTCCTAATCTTGGAGCTCTTCCCTACAGGTTTCTAATCCTGCAGTGGCTTTGGTGTATGCTTTTCCTTACACTTTTTAGAAAGCGACAACCACTACTTTCAGGAACAAAAGCTAAAACATCAGTCTTAGTGCAATCATTTCAAAATGCAACAACAAACTGATTTGATCTGTGTGTTTGCTTTCACGTTGGACTTTTTCTGGTTTTTGTATATTCTATGTGTTGTCATATACAATCTATGGTGGCTGTTTTTGGTTGAAAAATTAATATTTTACCAAAATGTTCACTTGACATCTTCATCTTTTATTGTAGCCTAAACAATTTAAAATACAGGGCAATAATGTGTCCTCTGGGCTTTAGATGTTGGCTTGACCGTGTTGTGAAAAAAAAATTTAATATATAAAATAATATATGCACATCTCTCTGTCTCTCTTTCTGTGTCTCTCTGTGTCTCTCTCTGTGTGTGTGTCTCTCTCTCTCTGTCTCTCTCTTTCTCTTTGTCTCTCTCTCTGTGAGTCTCTCTCTGTGTCTCTCTCTCTCACTGTGTGACTCTCTCTGGGTGTCTCTCTCTGTGTGTGTCACTCTCTCTCTGTGTGTCTCTGTCTCTGTGTGTCTCTCTCTGTGTCTCTGTATCTGTGTCTGTCTGTGTCTCTCTCTCTGTGTCTCTCTATCTCTGTCTCTGTGTGTCTCTCTGTGCGTCTCTCTCTCCCTCTGTCTCTCTCTGTGTCTCTGTCTCTGTGTCTCTCCCTCTGTCTCTCTGTGTGTCTATCTCCTTCTCTCTGTCTCTCTCTGTGTCTCTTTTCTCTGTTTTTCTCTCTGTGAGTCTCTCTCTCTCTCTCTCTCTCTCTCTTTCTCTCTGTCTCTCTCTCTTTGAGTCTCTCTATGTGTGTCTCTCTTTCTGTGTATCTTTGTGTCTCTCACTCTGTGTCTCTCTCTGTGTCTCTTTCTGTTTCTGTCTATCTTTGTCTCTCTATCTGTGTCTCTCTATCTGTGTCTCTCTCTCTGTGTCTCTCTATCTTTGTCTGTCTGTGTCTCTCTCTCTGTGTGTGTCTCTCTGTCTCTCTCTCTCTGTGTGTGTCTCTCTCTCTCTCTCTCTCTCTCTATCTGTCTCTCACTCTGTGTCTCTCACTCTGTGTCTCTCTGTGTGTCTCTCTCCCTCTCTCTGTCTCTCTTTGTGTCTCACTCTCTCTGTCTCTCTTCGTGTCTCTCTCTGTGTCTCTCTGTGTGTCTCTCTCCCTCTCTGTGTCTCTCTCTGTGTCTCTCTCTCTCTGTTTCTCTTTGTGTCTCTCTCTCTGTGTCTCTCTCTCTGTGTGTCTCTTTCTGTCTCTCTCTCTGCGTGTCTCTCTCTCTCTCTCTGCGTGTCTCTCTTTCTCTCTCTGCCTGTCTCTCTCTCTGTGTGTCTGTCTCTCTCTCTCTGTGTCTCTTTCTCTGTGTCTGTCTCTCTCTGTGTGTGTGTCTGTGTCTCTCTCCCTCTGTGTGTGTCTCTCTCTCTCTCTGTCTCTCTGTGTCTTTGTATCTCTCTTTCTGTCTGTGTCGTCTCTCTCTGTGTCTCTCTCTCTGTCTGTCTCTATCTTGCTGTGTGTCTCTCTGTGTCTGTGTCTCTCTCACTCTGTGTCTCTCTGTGTCTTTGTGTCTCTCTCTCTCTCTCTCTCTCTGTCTCTCTCTCTCTCACTCTCTCTGTGTCTCTCTCTCTCTGTGTCTCTCTCTCTGTGTCTCTCAGTGTGTCTCTCTGTCTCTGTGTCTCTCAGTGTGTGTCTGTCTCTGAGTGTGTCTCTTTGTCTGTCTCTCTGTCTCTGAGTGTGTCTCTCTGTCTGTCTCTCTGTCTCTGAGTGTGTCTCTGAGTGTGTCTCTCTCTCTCTCTGTCTCTCTGTGTCTGTCTCTCTCTCGCTCTCTCTATGTCAGTGTCTCTCCATCTATGTTAGATGTTAGATCTCTGTGTCTGTCTCGCTCTCTCTGTGTCTTTCTCTCTCTATCTCTGTGTATGTGTCTCTCTCTCTCTCCCTCTCTCTTTGTGTGTCTGTGTCTTTCTCTCTGTGTCTCTCTCTCTCTTTCTCTCTTTGTCTTTCTCTTTCTCTCTCTCTCTCTCTGTGTGTCTCTCTCTCTGTGTCTCTCTCTGTGTCTCTCAGTGTGTCTCTCTCTCTGTGTCTCTCAGTGTGTCTCTCTGTCTCTCAGTGTGTCTCTAAGTGTGTCTCTCTGTCTCTGAGTGTGTCTCTCAGTGTGTCTCTCTGTCTCTGAGTGTGTCTCTCAGTGTGTCTCTGTCTCTGAGTGTGTCTCTCAGTTTCCGTCTGTCTGTCTCTCTCTCTCACTCTCTCTCTCATAGATGGACGGATGGATGGATGATAACTCGTAACTAGTAAAATGTTGAGATAATAGATTGATCCTCAAGGTTACAGGATACATGCTCCCAATTGCTAATGCTCTGTAGATTAAATATTTCTAAGAAATCTGCCACTGCAACAAAGTATTGATGTATTTCTGCTGATGCCACTCTGTTGTAAAATCACACCTGTCCAAAGGAGTTACATTCATTAGAGTTGTATTACACCATAATGGCTACTGTTTCCTTGGTCGAGTTGACAAAAATGGTAAATGGTTATATAGCGCTTTTCTACCTATTGGTAATCAAAGCTGCTTCTCATTCATCTGTTCATATTCACAATCAAACACACACAAACCAATGGGGGAGCTGCTATGCAGCTGGCCTACACTCACCAGGAGTAACTAAGTTGGGGTTGTGTGTCTTGCTCAAGGACACCTCGACATGCGTCCCCAAGGAAATAGGGATCGAACCAAAAAAAAAAAAACTATGGGATTGGTGGAAGACCGAGCTCCTGCGCCACAGTCCCAATCTTTAATGTTGTGCAATATTATGTTTCATTCAGAGTTTTGTTCCATATTCTCAAACTTTAATCAATATATTCAAAATGTCAATATATCTATCTATCTATCTGTTTATTATAAGTAAGTGATGCTGTGTATATAGGGCATATATCAAAAACCTAATTTGCAGCCCTTGTCCTTGGCTGGATAATGGAAAATGTCCTGAAACCAACTTGTAGTAATTTAATGCACTGTACTTCTTTAGGAAAAAAAGACACTCCTTCATGCTGCTGTCGTAGAAACTCTTTTAACTGCTGTTGTGTATTCTGTTTGAAGCCTGAGCTTGACAGCTTCATCTGGGAAGTGTCTCAATTAGGCAGAATCTTTCTGCTGACATATCTCGACATACAGACTCTCTCACTCGAACATGAAAGCCCAGGTTTATAGAAGTCATCACAGGCAAACAGAGATGGACACACACATTCATGCACCCACACACTCTTGCAAACACTAAAAATAGAGGCAGCTATCCTACTAACACTGTTAATTCTCCTTACCCCAGACAGCCAGATTTACATATCTTAAATATGCTTTCTTCTCCTCTCTCTTTCCCTTTTCTGCATTTCTTCCTTTTTTTCCCTAAGCCTTCTATTTTTTAGGAAACAGTTGAGTCTCTTATAAAAGGAACTCGGTTGTTTATCATGAAATAATTTTTCAGTGCCTTTCAAAACCAGCTGCCAAAAACAACAAGAAAATATATATTATTTGGCAGTGTCTACCAGTTGTAGTGAACATATGATCATCAGCTAGTTTTTTGACCAAGAAACTCAAAGCACAGGACTGTCCTATAGGAAAATGAAGTTTGAGTTTAGCATTGAACTACTACTACTGCTGTTATTCTAAATCAGTCACTCCAATTTATGTCTGTAACATAATATGTGACATTAAGGAACCAGTGATATTTTTAGGCAAACTACAACTTTTTTACTCACCGCAACCATGTTTATTTAGTGCCTAAACGTAACCCGGATTGTTTTATGCCTAACCAATCCTGTGGGTACGATTTTTAACAAACAGTCCTGTTAGTTGAATGAAAAGGTACCAGGAACCTGCATGGGCATTAAAGCTGAAGCATTTGTTTGGAATGAGGGAAAAAAAATGCGAATTTGGTTAAAATTGCCACTTCATTAAAGGGCAACTTCACCAATTTTCAACTTGCTTTCTATGGTTTTAGTTTATGGTGTAAATTTACATTAATTCTCTTAAACTTCACTCTGACTTCCCTATTCAATTCAATTTTATTTATATAGCGCCAATTCACAACAAAGTCATCTCAGGGAACTTTACAGAATAAAGTCAAGATTATAAAGACATGCTATGTTCCATGGCATGGAAAACATTCGAGATGGCATGGATACAGGGGTCCGTGATGAAAGCTTGATTTCTTAACGGGCATTTAGCAATACTGTTCATATTCTGTAATAGTCCTTAGCGTAATTATAAAGTTGGCAACAGAGAGTCAATAGAGAGCGGTTACTCACTAAACCAGAGCGGCAGGCAGAATCAGGTCAATATTCGTGGCGTGGTCCAAACCATGGATAGCATCAGCTGGTGAGTGCTGGCTTGACTTTTGATACATGGAACATGGGATGGATCCTTAGTGGTCTGGGTAAACGCAGCTTGACAGCCACGGGGTTAATGACCTTGGTGACAAGGAAAGGACCAATAAAGCGAGGAGCAAGCTTCCTGCTCTCCACCCGAAGGGGAAATCCGGTGGAAAGCCAGACCTTTCCCGAGGGCATAGGCCCTTGGGCGGCGAAGCGAATAGAAGTGGATAAAATGTAGTCAGGGTCCTGAGGCTGGTCATCCAGATCGTAAATGCGGGATAAGGCATCTGCCTTGCAGTTTTTTTAGCCTGGGCGGTAGGAAAGGGTGAAGATGAATCTGTGCCACTCCTCCAGGGCTAGCTTAACGGCCAATAGCTCTTTGTTGCCAACATCATAGTTCTTCTCTGCTGTTGATAGGTGGTGAGAGAAGTTATCTAGGAGAGTTGTGGCCTCAATGAGCTCTTGTAGGGTCCTAGGTTTGAGTTGCTGGGCCAAAGCATCCTTGAGCCGATCCGCCAGACCTTTATAGAATGTATTATATAATGCTGCATTATTCCATTTACTCTCTGCGGCCAGTGTGCGAAAGTCTATGATGTAGTCAATAATGGGGCGTGTGCCCCTCATAGACTGGAGAAGCTGAGTGCGGCTTCCACCTCTGGGCTAGCGGGGTCGAAAATTCGTGAAAGCTCAGCCCCAAAAGAGCAATAGGTCTCCTCTCCACAACTTCTCAATGTTAATTAAGTTTATTAAAGAATGTTAATGTTGGCAAAGCAGGATGTTGATGTGGTAAGCCCTCCAACTCGCTAGGTGGCACTGATCTCCAGTCTATGAGGGAGGACACACAGGTGAGTACTTAACAATAACTTGTGGGAAATGGAGTCTGAACAAAAGACAAGACTTACTGGAGTGCGAGAGGGGACGAGCTGAGACTGGTAGGGGTCTTAATGGGAACACTGTAGTATGGTCCTGGCAGTGTGTAGATGGAACATAGCCGTGGCGGACCTTCAATCCCTGACGTGAACAGAACTCCAAATCCCTCTTAGTGGATTCTAACAAAAACAGGATTGTGTTTGCTCTTGCCATAGGTTGAATTTAATCATATCATACATCAAATGTAAAGGTCCAAGTTAGCTTTTAAATGTATTTAACTGTTCAATGTGTAAGGCAGTAATAGTTGGAAACTAAACAGGGCAGCAGCGCTTTTGGAGCATGGCTCATAATGGGTCCCAACCTACTTTATCATCACTCTGTGATGCCTTAACAGCATTTTGTAGAGACAGATGAGTTTATGTGACTTGATCCTATTCTGTGTGCTCTCTCTATCATTCATTCACCTCATATTTCACCTTAAAATTGGTTCTAGTTGAGTTAAAGTATATCTCCTTTATACCCTGTTTGTCCGTCAAAGACAGTCTGTCTTTTATTTTGGTCTCTGTGTGTCCTGTGTGTTAGACCACAGACAGACAGATAGACAGAGGCAATGTCAGTCTGTCACCTCTGACTTTCCCTCTCTGTCTCACAACGTCATCCAAGCAATACAGCTGCTCAGCCAGTGGAAGAACATTGGGCTTGGTGCCAGTCATCCAGGGCGCCAGTTGGGCAGTCCATCAGTAGGATTAAAGACATGGTATGCACTCGAGTGTATCCACCTGGCTTGAAGCCGTTATTGCTTGTCATTCCCTCCCCCTCTCCTATTCTGCCTCCATACTCAATCAGGGCCCTGGGTAAAGTGCAGAGAGTCTCCCTCTTTGCTTTATCAGCATGGCACCCAGGCATCTAGCCCGCT
The DNA here is from genome assembly GCF_033026475.1 of Channa argus. Lineage (NCBI taxonomy): Eukaryota > Metazoa > Chordata > Actinopteri > Anabantiformes > Channidae > Channa > Channa argus. Next base: position 4,390,873 of record NC_090202.1, read on the forward strand.
GTAGGTCTTTTAAAACACTACAGAAATAAATGAGGAGAGAGCTGGAAATAACGCTGTGATCCCCAGCCAAGCTGCCTTACTGGTCAGGTCATTGTCTTTAAAGGAGAGAAAGCAGACCCCTGCTGACCTCTACTGATATTTTTCTTATAGAATAAAGTTCTTTTAGGTCCCCTGTAATATAAAATAGATGAAAGTTTCCACAAAGCCTTAAAAGGACTGTTTGTTTCCTGTTATGCTTACATGCTAGACAATGGGGTTGGTGCTTTTTTCAACACAGCTAAAAATATTACAGCTCTTTTGATTCTAAATACACAGAATTCATACTGTGTCTTGTTCTCATTCTATCTGCTTCTATATATTGGTCAGTGCTTTATGGGTCTACAGATATTACTGATGTTGAATGATTCCAGAAACAAATCAAAGGGCAGTTGTGGAGCAAACACCATGATATGCACATTATATTTTCATTTGGTTTTTGAGGGGGGGGGGCTAGTGGATCAGCCCCTCCCCGGTGGATCCCTTAGTGAATCCTGATGTAGCTTTTGGTGAATTCCCTTGGTGAATTCACCATGGGAAACCTTGGTGAATGGATAAAAATGTGAGGGTTGTGGCAGGAAGTGCAACCGGCATAAAAACTCATGCCAAATCAACGGGCAGAATATGTTCAGCTATGGTGACCCCTGAAGGGACAAGCAGAAAGCTGTTGATGTATTGTCATTTGGTTTTTGGCAGTGCTAGGCTAAGAAACTTTAAAATATTTCATTCCTTCTTTGTAGGAATTACAAGCAAAAGTAAAGGTTAAAGGTGGCCAGGGAGCCAGTGCAGCAGTCACTGGTCACAAAGGGACAACTTGTGAGACAAATACTCAAAAAAGTAAAGACACAACACTAAAGCAAAACAAATATAAAAATAGTCTCTTGGACTGGCTTAATACAGGATATATGAAAGTTAAGGAGAATTCTTATACATTTGTCCTTGATAATCTTAAAACTAAGAGGGGACGAATAGAGCAAGGGACTAGTTTCCAAGACAAGAGTTACACCGTCTGTCTGGGAAAGTAACGAGGTGCATTTGAACATCATTTGATGGCCCTCTTTACCACCCACTACTGTATATCCCTGAACTCTGGTCCAGTTATATCATCAATTGTCAATGACAGCTAGTTGTGCTGTAAAATTTGCCTGCCTTGCTGGCATTGAACCATTATTGGTGGGAAATGGATAGATAGATGGCTTTCTGTTTCAACCAGTGTAGACATAAAAATCCCAGTTAAACCTGAGGATGAAAATTGATTGAACCAATAAATCACAGAAAACAGCTGGAACTCTGTAAAATGAGTGAAGGTTGAGTACTTTTAAACACCTTGAATTTATTAAAAGGGACCATATGCGATATTAAACTTTAAAAAAAACGGATTCGTTGCTCTAGAGTTAAAAGGAATTTTTATCTGTAGTCCCTCTTGCAGATTGCATCATAAAACACACTTAGACAAAACAACAGCAGGTAAGCAGACACAACAACCAACAATCAATCAATAAACAAATACTGTACACATGACAAACCTTAGGAAACAAAGAGGGATGCACGCTGGATAGCTAACACGTTGTCATCCCACAGTGTCACATGATGTTGCTGCCCAGGGCATTAAATACTCTTTATGTCATTTGACTTAACATTGGTACATCACAGGTACACTCATACTCCTTTTCCATAATTACCATGTGAATACTGTACCATGGTGCAGTGATCATTAATACAGCGCACTTGCACTGGAGTCAAACATCTGTCTGCTGTGGTAAAGTCCTGACCATCTCACTATGAGGACTTCAATTCACTTTATATACTAAATCATTGCTTTAGCACACTCTGGGGTTTCTCTCGTGCTTGACTGACGTAAAGGGTTACCTTTAGGATCACCATGTAACGTCAAAGGACTGGAAAAAGTAGCAGTTTGTGGCACCTTGGGAATGAGCAGGGTGGAAAAGCAATTGAGTGTATGAGTTGAGAGTATTTCAACATCTTTTTCAATTTGACTTAAATATTAATATTAAATGAACTGCAACTCTTGTGTGGGTTGTGTGGTTAGATGTTCAACTGAGTTGAATTTAGTCTCAATGATTTTACGAAGTGCTCAAAAGTGATAATGTTTTAAGACATGTATTGGAGGAGGAAATAGGCTATTTAAAACTTTACAACACACAAATTGAATAACATCTTAAATTCCCAAAGCTGAGAAGATGTTTATTCAGTTTTCTACAGTGATTGTATTACATAGATCTTATATCTGTATCTCTTTCAAAATTTCCTTGCAATTACATGGTACTTGACATGATGGCATTTCTGGATTTAAAAGTCTAAAAGATTCCTCCAGTTATTATCATATACTTATACAAAAAAGTGCTTGTTTTAAAACTTTTTTTTGCAAATAGAAATCAATTTTTTTACCCAGAGAAAATGAAAAAGACATGCTGATGCACTGAAAAGTCCAATAGCTGTCCTAAGTCACCATAAATAAATTAAATACTAGTTTTCATCAAGGTATATTTAATTGCAGGGTGAAAAAACTCAGTTGAAAAAACAATTGAAATTTATGTTAAATCTATGTTTGTCCTACTATTGATAACTGCTCATAATGTGGCCTGAGGTCAATGGTTCAAATATTTAATCAAAATGTTGTTGTTTACAGACTGTGCATTTATATTTACCATTCAGAAACACATACATTGTAGCTGATATGTTTCACTCAACACAACTCCTTAACTGTAATTCTTAACTAAAATTATTAAAACTAATATTAAAACTATGATAAACTAAAACTTAAGTAAAATTGAGTCCATAAATGAAAAATAACTGAAACCAATGAAAGCACTGATAGAACTGAAATTCAAGTTAAAACCTAAAACTTTTTTAAAATAACAAAGAATTTGAAAATTGAAAACTATTACACTATGGGGCCAAGTAATAATTGGGGGTTTTCTGTGTGTGGTCTCATTTTTGGGTGATCAAATGGCTATTATTTGTTTTCACTGCATAAATCACAAGATTCTTCATCTGAAAGCTGAAGGCCTGTAAGGAGATACACACGAGGTAAAGCAATTACTTTTACCACATTAAATTTCTCTGTTTGGTTCACTCTTTCTTTTTCTTTTGATGTGGACTGACACCTACATGGGAGTTATCCTTGACAGCTTACAGATGATCCATCGACATGTAGGAGTTCAACCTTGGAAGTACAGTATTCACTGATTTTGAATACTAGCTTATACAAGCATGAAAATCAATGGCTTTTTTCCTTTAGTTGAACCACCCACATAGCTTTTCAATTAGAGGCTGGTTTCACAAAGACAAATATGATTGGTCTGTGGAGTTAAACCACTCTAACTTTTACTTTAGAACTGATAATAAACCAAATTACTAATATTAACGTCTGCCATGATAAGTTAAAATCCAAGGTAACAGTCAAACCAATTTTATCTGGAATAATATAACGGTTCAACCCTAATTTTCTAGGTAACCTAATAAAAGAGGAGGACTCTTTTATTGTACACTTCCACCCTGAAATTGGTATTACTAGGCCCAGTTATTTGCTGTCTCTCTATAGCTGCCTATTTAGGCTTAGAACAGTCACATTAGTGTTTCCTCTAAAACTTTACATGTCATATTGAAGTTAAAATGCCATTTAAAAGAAAAAGAATTACTTTCTTAGAAATGTACACAGTCGAGCCCACCGATTACATACATACATGACTTATCCCTCTGCCTAGCCCCAAGTGGACATCTGTCCACTTCAGCCTCCTCACTAAGGGACCTTGCAGCACTATAAAACCATCACATTAACTTATTTTTGTTCCTGCCATACAATAGTTATAAGCCAACATGACCATTACAGGTCCTTATATGGTAAATGTATATATGTAAGGACAACATTTCAGCCATGTTGTTGGTACACAGGTAGAAAAATAAAATCATAAAATGTCTCTAAAGTAGGAAAAGACCAACATAAAGACCAAGGTTTTATCACAAATTTAATCTTCTGCCACTGTAAGTTATTAGCAATTAACTTTTGGAAAACATACTTCCACTTAGTGATTGTCACACCACACACTACTGTATGGGGTTCACATTCAAAGCTTTGCATACTCCTGTTTCCAGTGCTGTCTATAAAAGAAGGGCTTTGTTCGTTCATTCAAAAAAAAATAAAAAATTAAAATCCAGCCTACTTTAGTCCAGTATGAAAATAAGTTCTAGGAAACAGGGTTAAGTTATGATGATATTTGACTTTGACAATGTGGTCTATGGTTAACATCCTGTTTCATTGTTTCCGAGTTACCACAGAATTTTTTGTGGTTTTAGTTGCCTTCAGTTCTGCTGCCAAAGGCATATGGAGAACATACAAAAAGTTGTTGGCATGTTTTGCACAAATGGTAAGTACAATATATTATATAACAGACTTACATTGCATTTCAGCACTAGGGTTCTTGCATGTATTTTACAACTTCCTTTTGGGCCTTAAAAGTAAAAGTTTTGATAGGTGACAATTAGCCAGAGCTAAATATGAAATCTAACTTTAACAATGAAACAAAGACCCTAACTTTACATTGCTAGTGTGGAAATGGTAACATAAGGTAAGAAATTATGTGTACTGGATGGCAATTGTGAGCACACACACAACAACAACTCACACATATGCCAGATCACATTGCATCTGTATGCTTCTATTACTTTTTTGTACATTTTCTACCCTAAATTATAAGAAAGTAGTTCCAATAGCATATACAAATCAATAAGCTACAATAACCTGAAAAACTTTAGAACAATATTTAAGCTAGGACTGTATACATGATTTGTGCTTCTACAGTAGTTTGGACTTTTAAATGCATCCATCAACATGGCAGAAAGTGAACAAGCTTTTCAAGATATAATTGTCCATTTTAATAGTTTTTTTCATTTCAAAACAATAAAGAAACTTTAAACATACAAAAATACCTATGATAAATCAAAATTCCACTCACATAGGTAAATAACATATAATGTATTATTAAACTTCAATGGGAAAATATACACAAAAAAAATCAATGCATTGCTACTAGGAAATGAAGCTTTAAGACCAATAAATAATATTAATGAAAGATAACATGAATATATGTAATTATAATAAAAATGTAAGATGGTTAATACCTCGACAGTCTTGCCACAGCATTAAAAAAAAGTTAATGATGAGCATCTCTCCAGAGTAAGACAGGACCTTTGTCCATATTCTCCTAGATTTAATGTTAATGCCTTTTCCTTGATGGTGCAATTATCCTCGGGGTGTGTGAGAGTCCAAAATCAGGGAGCTGTGATTGTTGTAAACTTATAACGTTAGGGTATATTCAGAGGAGGGTTAAAGAAAACCCATTTTACACTGTAGTTCAGGTACTGTAAGATAATATTACAGTAGAGGGAGTTATTATTGTTACTGTAGGGCATATATGGACAACAAAACTCTACTGCAAATATTGTAGCTTTGTACACTCATACAAACAGTCCTTCTATGCACTTCATATAAAGATCCGGACCCTTTTAAAATATGATTTAGCACATTGGATTTAAGTTTGAACATGTTTTAAAAACATTTTCATTAAATACTGTATATATGTTTTATACTACGATTTATACTACGATTCATCCTGCCTCACAAATAGTCCCCCTTACATCTATTCTCTGTGCCTGTAGTTTTTCTAGAGGTTTGACCTTGTGACTGTAGTAACAGAAAATCATAAAAAAGAGAAAGCTGACCTTTACCAATAATGTGGGTGAATGTTAGTTCGTCACTTTATTGCAGTGGAGGTACTAACTATTGTTAATGCATGGATAGAATAAAACTGGAATGTTACTTTTCTCACATACCTGAATGAATGTCAAGTTTCAAGGTAAGATTCATTGTTATTCTGCTAAGTTGTCAATACAATGGCATAAAAGTCATTAAAGTCTTTGTTCAGTGTTACAAATCAACAGTGGTTGATGTGACATAATCAGGTACATATTTAGGCAGTTTGTACAATGGATATACACTGATCAGCCAGTCAGTTGTAATGGACAGGGTTTGACATGGACACTGTGACTAAACTGTGGTCTGTTAGCCCTAACTTAGCAAGCTGCACTGTGGGTCTCCATTTGATTGTTCTGAATGGATTGTTGATGCAGACTGCCTGTGGTTAAAGAATCCAGAATTCAGTTGCTACCTAAAGCCAAAGAGGGATGGTAGAGTGAGAGGTTGAGCTCAAGTCTATAATCATTGTGTCTTTTGACAAGATATATGGTTCAGATGATGAATGGCTTGGTGAGGCCTGTGTGGAAGGTGAAGTAAATCATCGGTGGACCGGTTTGCATGGTACCAAAAACTGGAGGGGGTCAAGTTTGGTAGGGAGGAGGGATAAAATGTTTTTCTCAAACTAAACTCAGGTTCTTGATGATGGTAAGGATCTCTGCCACTAATCAATACTAATCTATAAGAGGTCCAGGATGACTTTTTCAGCACTAGAATGTTAGTGATGGGCACGAATAATAGTGATGGGCACGAAGGCCAGTACAATAACCTGGCTCAGAGAAGTGTTGATTATGTCTGTGAGAATGCTGGTCAGTTGTCCTGCACATCTCTTAGTCCACAACTTATGGTGTCTCATCTTATATGTATTAAGTGTTTCTGCCTTTTAAGATGTACCTATGGATTTTGTCAGTGTACAAGCACTTTGCCCTCTTTATGTTAACAGCTTTTTCCCCGAAACTGAAAATTACCTTTTGGGATCTGCCAGCATCCATGGCTTCTTGTTAGCCTCTATTGTTATGACATCTTTAATACGTTTAAAGTTATAGATAGTCACTGTTTCTGTGATTCATAAGATCAAAGGCTTTGACTTGTCCCTTCAGTGGTTGCCACAGTGGAATGTGTTCTGCACTTTGATTTGGCATGAGTTTTTCTTGGATGCCCTACCTGCTGCATCCCTTCCATTTTTTTATCCAGGCTCAGGACTGGCACCAAGGTTGCCTTTGGTGGCTGGGAGGGCCCACACCTGGTGGGATTGTATTCGCACCTGCGGCCTTCTGAATCCCAACTCGATGCTCTACCCGTTGAGCCACCAGACCGCCTAATCACTGTTTCTCTGATTATTTGTGGAATTTTGTAACTCCACTCAGTTTGTAGAATAGTCTTGTAGTGAGGAGGTAGCACCCTGTGGCCCTCATCAGAATGGTTTCCTGACATATTTGTACATTCTAGCAGTGATTTGTATGCTGGGAGCATGTCCAAGGCATGCTTCCCACTAATGTGGAAGACAAGTGTAGAAAAGTTGACATGTTGATGAAATCTTGGGAGACTATTCTTTAAGTTTTTGTGCCTGTATCCACCAGTGCAAACAAATAAAATAAAAAAGGCATCCAGCTGACTGTTGCTTGTTTATTAATTATTACTGCAGATGATATGCACCCCATGCACAGGGATTTCGCTGTGATCATCTATAGAAGGCATGTTTAGGCCCTAATTTTTCCCTCATTTTGTCAACATGAGTGAAGACAAATTTTCCTGTTTAAATTAACCAGTGAAATGATCAGTAGACAAACTGCCCCATGAAGTTGAGCATCCAACCCCTAACCAACTTATGCATAATGTATTGTGTGAGCATAGTTGTGGCAATTAATTTGTTTTGCAGAAAGGCGATATAAAATAGCAGAAAGGACATTTTAATTGGCTTTTTTCTGCTAAATAAAATCACCTTTCTGCCATTTTGTTTTGGCATGGTTTAGACATTATTGACTGTAGGTGTGTTTTGCAGTCAGTAATCTTTGTTTGTTTTCCATCACAACTTTCTGTAGCAGTAGTTCTTGCAGACATCCGTCCTCTCCTGGGGTCTCCTTCATATTATTAACAGCTCCCTGACACCCCTAAATTATATAAAATATGTTAAAACATTTCATATTCCTTCTCTTCTTGTTGTACATGGACTTTCACTTTGTGTGCAGCTTTTGATTTATAAAAGTAACACCTCTTAGCCTTAAAAATACTTTTGTTGTTGAAGTGTTTAAGGACAGGACAGGATGATGGTCACATTAGTAGAAAAGTTGCTGTGATTCTGCAGAATTGCAAGGTCACACCAAGATTTGTTAAATCTAAACATCAGAATCAGATTTAGGTGAACATGATGCAAGCACGGTACTTGTTTGTGTTTCAGCAAAAAGCACATTTCGTGGAAAACAATGGTAACGTTCTTTCTGTGATAAGATCGTTTTGTGTTTCTAATATCTCCACTGGTTCTGCTGCCTTGCACATTTATATGTATTACTTTTGAATTGTATTTGCCTCATCTCACTTCATCAGTATCAAATTTAAATTAGGTACCCTTGAACATCATAGAACATTTGGTTCTTATCTTTATATATGGTCTGTATATCCATGTTAACTTTATCTTTCTATGTAAGGAAGGTAAGGTGTTCAGGAATGCATGGGAGCATTATCCTCCAGCTTTCCTTGCCAAATTGTTTGGCAGTGGTGTTGTCTGTGCTGAAGTGCTGCAGCAGGTTGTCAGGAAAAAATAATTGTTCTTCTTGAAGACTTAAAGAGCTTGAGGAAGTCATCGATAGCACTGTGCCCCCTCGAGAGAGAGGAGGACAGAAAAGGAGAAAGACAACTACTGTAGAAAACACACAGAGTTAATGTCATACAGTGGTGACAATTGTGGGGTGAGAGGACAATAGAGAGGGACAAGAGGAGTAAAGGAGCTCAGTGCATCGGGATGGGTCCCCTAGCAGTCTAAGGCTTTTGCAGCATAACTATAACTAACTATAAGCTTTATTAACGAGGAAGGTTTTAAGCCTAGATTTAAATGTAGAGAGGGTGTCTGCTTCCCAAATCTGAACTGAGAGTTGGTTTCACAGGACAGGAGCTTGATAGCTAAAGGCTCTGCCTCCCATTTTACCTTTGGAAATTCTGGGGACCACAAGTAGGAGTTCACTTCTGAATTTAGAAGTAAAAGATTGTGGGACATCTAAGCCTTTATGTCTTGTAGGCATGCTTGAACCTTGATTAATGGATTTTTTTTCATCTGGTTCCTTAGATAGATACAGCTGGGTATCATCAGCATGGCAAAAAGTATTGGTCCTAACACAGAGCCTTGTGAAACTCCTTAGCTAACCTTGAAAGAAAGATGAAAGATTCATCACTAACATGAACTAATTGAAATCTATCAGATAGATAAGATTCAAACCAGACTAGTGCAGTTCCTTTAATACCAATTTCATGTTCTAGTCTCTGTAATAAAATGTTATAATCAATGGTATCGAATGCGGCACTAAGATCTAACAGAACAAGTACAGAGACTAGCCCATTATCTGAGGCAAAGAGAAAATCGTTGGTGACTTTTAACAGTGCTGTTTCTGTACTATGATGAACCTTAAATCCTGACTGAAAGTGTATATACAAATTATTCCTGTACAGGTGATTGCATAGTTGTTTTGCAACTACTTTTTCAAGGATTTTAGAAATAAAGGGGAGATTGGATATTGCTCTGTAATTGTCTAAAACATCTCGGTTTTTTAAATAGTGGTTTAATTACAGCTACCTTATATGCCTGTGGTACATATCCTGTTTTGTACAGATAGATTAATGATGTCTTATCTAATACATACATATATATCAAGGGTAAAGCTTCCTTGAGCAGTCTAGTTGGAATAGGTTCTAGCAGACAGGTTGTTAGTTTAGATGAGATAATAATTTAAGTTAGCTCAGTGAGACCTATGGGTAAAAATCACTCTAAGAGGGATTGGGGTCTTATTGATGATTATAGCAAACGTTGTACATGAAGATCTATCTATAATATTTGGGGGGAGGGACTGTTGAATTCTTTCTCTAACAGCTACAATTTTATTCATAAAGAAAGTCATGAAGTCATTGCTGCTCAGAGTTAAGGGAATAGTAGGCTCAACAGAACTATGGCTCTTAGTCAGCCTTGGTACAGTGCTAAAAACTGGGATTTGCTCTTTTTTTTTTTGTTTGTTTTTTTATCTAATAATGAAATAAATGCAGTGTTGAGGCAGTTACTTTCAGCATCTATGTGAATGTTAAAGTATAATGAATTGCTTATTATACTATAATGACTTTATCGGTGCTAAACACTAAATTGGACAGAAAATCTGAAAACTCTGGATTCAATCAAAGGGACTGGAGAACGGTACACGATACGAAATAATAGTTTTTTGATATTTCCAGCTTGCTTGTGAAAGGCTAAGAGTAAGGCTCTTAAATGAGTAACAACTATGATTAGGTCTACGGTATTGTATTTCAGAAGAAAGTTGTCTATCCTATAGTAACAAAGTTCACAACATATTAATACTCTAGGTTTAACAGCAAGTTACCCTAAGTTTGTCAGCCACATTGGCGTTATTATGAATACTTTAGTAGTAGCAGTTGCTATAATTACAAGGTGAATCACGTGTAGTTTCAACAAAGGAAAACTAATGGCAACCAAAGTTTTGTTTTTGTGGCTCCAGCTATTGGTTCTGTTGCTTATTATACGTCTCCTCGAGAGTGTGGTTACATTACATAATAAAACTGCACATACCTGTACAATAATTATATGTCAGTGACTAAATGTAAACTCCATCCTAATGCCTGAAGGTCTATTCACAAACTGACCTACCATATATAGACTTTATTTTTCAATATTATTTTTTTCTATGAATGTCTGACTCTCTGAACTATGCTTGACTGGCAATGTTGCATTATGTCAGAATGTAAGTAAAATGTTGTTTTAAGAGAGGCATTTCCTGGAACTATTTGCTTAACACTATTAGTGGTTAAGATACTTGATGGATAAATATTTAAATTTACTATGTATAGATTACCCAAACTATTGATAAAAGCTTTAAAAAATGGATTCCCAGGGATTCCCTCACTGTGTTGCCCCTCCTTTACTTTTCTGCTTGCCAATCTTTTCCTGTCCTCTACTCTGCCATGATTTTGTACTATTCATTTTACTATATTACTCCACATTTGACCATAAAGCATTCTTATTCCATTTAGCCTAAGCTCCCTATGCACCTTGAAATTTTGATTCTTACTTTGTCTAACTGGAGTTGCTGCTAAACTCTGTCTAAAATTCCTAGTATGTTTCTTATCTGACCCAAACATCCTTCATCTGACTTTCTCCATTTAGGATCTTGCAGCATAAATTGCATTGTGTCCTCAACCAACCTAAAGGTAGAGCCTTTAGCTATCAAGCTCCTCTCCTGTGGAACCAGCTCCCAGTTCAGATTGGGAAGCAGACACCCTCTCTACTTTTAAGTCTAGCCTTAAAACCTTCCTCTTTAATAAAGCCTACAGTTAGTTATAGTTATGCCTATAGGCTTAGACTGCTGGGGGACCCACCCCCACGATGCACTGAGCTCCTTTACTCCTCTTGTCCCTCTCTATTGTCCTCTCACCCCACAATTGTCACCACTGTATGACATTAACTCTAACTAACACTAACTGTTTTCTACAGTAGTTATATAAATAAAGTTGAATTGAATTGAGGGGGACAGAGAAGGACAAAGACAACTATGGGAGTGAACACACAAAGTTAACGACATATAGTGGTGACAATTGCGGGGTGAGAGGAGAGGAGAGAGGGTCAAAAGGAGGAAAGAAGCTCAGTGCATCGGGGGTGGTTCCCCTAGCAGTCTAAGACTATAGCAGCATAACTATAACTAACAATATGCTTTATTAAAGAGGAAGGTTTTAAGCCTGGACTTAAAAGTAGAGAGGGTGTCTGCTTACCGAATCTGAACTGGGAGCTGGTTCCACAGGAGAGGACCTTGATAGCTAAAGGCTCTACCTCCCATTCTACCTTTGGAAATTCTGGGAACCACAAATAGGCCTGCATTCTGAGAACAAAGTGGTCTACTGGGACAATATGGTGCTATGAGATCTTTTATATATGATGGAGCTTGACCATTCAGAGCTTTATATGTAAGAAGCAGGGTTTTAAATTCTATTCTAGATTTAATGGGAAGCCAATGGAGAGAAGCTAGTGAAGGTGAAATATGATCTCTCTTGCTAGTTCCAGTCAGCACTCTTGCTGCAGCATTTTGGATTAATTGCAGGCTCTTTAGGGAGTTACTGGGACATCCTGAAAGTAGGGAATTACAGTAGTCCAACCTAGAGGTAACAAATGCATGGACCAGTATTTCGGCATCACTTTGAGACAGGATGTTCCAGAGATTTGTTTTATATGTGAGGTAAAGAACAAATCCTGGTCAAAAATAACTCCAAGGTTTCTTGCAGTAGTACTGGAGGCCAGACTTATGCCATTTAGAGTAACAATATGGTTGGACATCATATTTCTGAGATTTTTGGGCCCAAATACTATGACTTCAGTTTTGTCTGAGTTTAGAAGCAAAAAATTGTGGGACATCCAGGTCTTTATGTCTTATAGACATGCTTGAAGCTTTATTATTTTCATCTGGTTCCATAGATAAATATAGCTGGGTATCATCAGCATAGCAGTGGAAATTTATGAAGCTCTTTCTAATAATGTTGCCTAAAGGAGACATATATAAAGTTAAAAGTATTTCTCCTAACACAAAGCCTTGTGGAACTCCATAGCTAACCTTTGTGTGCATGGAGGATTCAACATTAACATGAACAAATTGAAGTCTATCAGATAAAAAATATTTAAACCAACCTAGTGTAGTTCCTTTAATCCCAATTTCATGTTCCAGCCTCTGTAATAAAATGTTGTGATCAATGGTATCAAATGCAGCACTAAGATCTAACAGAACAAGTATAGAGACGAGTCCATTATCAGAGGCCATGAGAAGATCGTTGGTGACTTTTACCAGTGCTGTTTCTGTACTATGATGAACTCTAAATCCTGACTGAAAGTCTTCATACAAATTATTCCTATGAACGTAGTCACATAATTGTTTTGCAACTACTTTTTCAATTATTTTAGAAATAAAGGGGAGATTAGATATTGGTCTGTAATTGGCTAAAACACCTGGGTCAACACAGGGTTTTTTAAGTAGTGGTTTAATTACAGTTACCTTATAGGCCTTATAGGCTTCTAAAGATAGATTGATGATATCTAATATGAACGTATCTATTAAGGGTAAAGCTTCCTTGAGCAGCTTAGTTGGGTCTAGTAGACAGGTTGTTGGTTTAGATGAGGTAATAATTGAAATTAGTTCCGAGAGATCTATGGGTAAAAAGCAGTCTAAGAGGGAGTGGGGCCTTACCGATGATTCTAGCAATGTTGTACATGAAGATCTTTCTGTAATATTTGGGAGGAGGATCTGATGAATTCTTTCTCTAACAGCTACAATTTTTTTCATAAAGAAAGTCATGAAGTCATTGCTGCTCAGAGTTAAGGGAATAGTAGGCTCAACAGAACTATGGCTCTTAGTCAGCCTGGCTACAGTGATAAACAGAAACTTTCATTCTCCTTTTTTCTTTTAACTAAGGACACTCTGTTGCTGTAATGGTTGCTTTCTAGCACTTCTTCTTTGCACACCTTTCCCAAACTTCCCAAAATTGACATCTCCCCAAGTGTCCACATCACACAGTCATTAGCCAGGCATGCACTGTAGAGATGATGTAGTGGTGGCTGTAGCTCAGTTGGTAAAGGCAGTCATCCATAGACCACAGGGTCAGTGGTTCTATCCCTGCTCCCGGCTACATGTCGAAGTGTCCTTGGGCAAGACACTGAATCCCCAAGTTGCTCCCGGTGGGTCAGGTGAGCACCTTGCATGGCAGCTACTGCCATCGGTGTGTGAATGGGTGAATCTGAATCAACATTGTAAAGCTCTTTTGATAAAAGCGCTATATAAGCACAGTGATCACAGCGTTAACCCTAAAGTGCTACTTTTTGTGTATACACCCATTACCCATGACTTGTATGAGAAACTGTTGATATCTAATTGATAATATCAAATTTTTAATATAATTAGAACAAAACTTTTGGCTTCTTCCACCTCTAAGTAGAAATACAAAAACTCAATTAAGTAAAAGTAGAAGTGCTACCTAAAAAGTTTGAGCAGATTTTAACTACTGTAATGTATGTACTGATAGGTGATTAATCTAAAATAATATCTCATAATTGATTAGGTAATTTGATTTTGTATTGTAACAATATTTATCTGAATAAAGTTTAAAGTAAATAAAATAGATGTTGTGGAGTAAAACCATGTTTTCCTCTGACCTGTAGTGAAGTTAAAATAAGAGTAGCCTTAAATGAAAATAGTCTAGTTATGTACAAGGTGGCTATAGCTCAGTTGGTAAAGGCAGTTGCTTACGGACCACAGGGTGAGTGGTTTGATCCCTGGCCCTGGCTATATGTCGAAGTGTCCCTGGGCAAGACCCTGAACCCCTAACAGCCCATCCCCCCTCCCCAGCGATGCAGTGCCGGTCCAAGCCCGGTAGACATTGGGGAGGGTTGCGTCAGGAAGGGCATCCGGCGTAAAAACTGTGCCAAATCAACATGCGGACAATGATCTGCTGTGGCGACCCCGAACATCAACGTACTACTCTGTATGATTTTTTTGATGCAAAAAAAAAAAAAAAAAAATGCAAAGAATTTGCTGGAAATTGGTCGTTACATTACACCCCACACACTGGAGATCGCTCTCTTCAATTGTTTAGGCTTTTGTTATTCCACTTTGGCATGTGAAAAATAATGGGACTGACAAAAAGTAATGAGTTGTATTTACATCATGTAATCCACTTAACCCAGATCATCTGGTTCACTGTGCCTGTTATTTATTTTCATATTTTATTTCCTTCAGTTTAACCTGCAAGTTCATAGTCGCCACAGTGGATGATTTGTCTGCAAGCTGATTTGGCCTGGATGGCCTTTCTGACCAGGCTTGGGAGCGGCAATAGGAAGGGGGATGGGATGTTGGGGGTTCATCATCTTGCCAAGAGACACTTCCACATGTGGTCGGGAATAGCGGGGCGCGAACCTCCGACCCTATGGTCGGCAGGTGGCCACTGTACCATCTAAGCCACTGTTTCACTATGCCTGTATGAACTAAAAAATGCAGGTGCACTTGAAGGCACTAACACCATGTCTGACACTAAGTCCATGTAAGCAAGACACCACTTGCAGTGATACAGTACTTGCACTTTCAGTCTTATAGTGAAACATGAAGCCCTCTTTCAGCAAGCTACGATGTGACACACTGGAATTTGCTTGTTATTGCTGCACTAAACAATCAAATATTGACTAGTTGCATTGAGTACATATACAGAAATTTTTATCTACACTGACACTCAGTTTAGCCATGGTGAGTGTGTTAAGACCAATTTTTTTTTAAATATTTGGCTTGAGTACATTTCAGCCCAGTATTATACTGTAGGTCTAATGTTTATGTTGGGTGATTCTGTACCACACAAGGTCTTGATTGTAGATGGGAATCCATCAAATCTGAGGCTTTGGAAAATGATCAGATGACCAGCGTATCAGAGGGCTGACAAGCTGTTCTCAACCATGCACTGAAACCTATACATTACCCAGCTGAGCTGTGTGTAAAGATGCAATCGTTTGAATGAGTTGGTCTGGACATTAAACCTGCCAGCTGCACACGTCTGTGTAATGTCTAATTGGAGTAATTAAGTTGTTCTCTCGAGAATCTACAGAAAGTAAGTGGCTGAATTAATGACATTTTTATCAAATGACCCTTGATGCTTCACTGTGCTGTAACCCCAACACTGTGATTTCCACTGTATTCTTTCTCTCTGTATCATGTCAAACACACATGTCAAAGGACAATTCCAGACAATGTCTGGAGAAAGACATCCAGACTAGATAGACTAAAATTCGTATTGTGACATTTTACAATATTTATTTGCAATAATATTCATGACAGTAGTACAATTCAACATTATAATTTTGGCCGCAAGTCACATAATTATAAATACAGGGCTTAGTGCCACATGGGTTAAAAAATAGATTATTAATAAAATATTGCTTTTTTCCTATAGTAACTATGCTTCATATTTTCCCCATATCTTTCCCCATATGGATTGTTTTACCACAATTTGAACTGGTTTCATGTCTGTTGGCTCAGCCGCTTATTCTGTTCATATGCTTTGTAAAACACAATTTAAGGCAAATGCCTTAAAAAGTTTATTAAGTTAAAAGTTCAAAGTTTTGGGAGCTTAAATATTTGGATTACATGCTACTGTATTTGTACCTTTTGATTAGTCAGATATTTAAATAATTACTTTAGTACCAAAACACATTTTTATGTTAACTAAACTCAATGTTTATTTCTTCTATTTTTTTAATCCATCCTAAGTTGAACAATTTGACTTTTTAAGACTTAAAATTAACTGACTCAAAAATTTATGTGGCAATGGCTTTGGGTACAACTAACTTTAACAGTTTGAGTAAATGCCCTCTATTTAACAGACTATTTTTCTAAAAGACATAAAATAACAGGAAACAAATCCATAAAATAAAAACAAGACTTTTGAGATTCTTTACAAGCTGGCAGTAATCTGGACCTCATAGTCACTGATGACTGCAACATCTCCAGTCTCTGTCTCTGTCTTGCATACGCCACAAGTTATGCTTCCAAGGTCATGTCTTTATTCTGACCTTGAAAATACCCTGATCCATCTTGGCTGGGGATTACACATTTTTTTAGTGTCTCTTTCCCTTGGTTAATTTCAGGTTTAACAGTTAGAATACTTGTAAACCACATGTCAAATTGTATTTCCTGATGACTGCTAATGACTAAATTTGTTGATGGTATTTTTCTGTACTCTGCCATGGCATAGATTTAAAACATAATGTAGGATGTAGCAGTAACACATGGCTTTTGAACTTGTTTTAGGGTTTATGAAAACAATGCCTGTAAACACAATGTTTTACAAAAGCACAGATATTTGCTCTTGTATTCATCTCACAACTGTGCAGCAGCAACAGCAGCACCAGCAGCCTAAGAGTGTCTGACAAAAGTGGAGTAGTGGGAGTGGAGTGGAGGAAGTGGGCAGCAGCAGAGGAATTGACTGGCACAGAAACTAAAGCCTGCCAGGTTGTCGGCTCATAGTGGATGTCCTTCATGGAGGACTAACAAATGAAAACAACAGAAAAGAAGGACAGAGAGAGGGAATGACAGAAAAGGACATGGTTACTTTAAATGCTCTAAAAATCCTGCAAAAGTGAGATTTACAAAGCAACCAGGTCAGACACAGAAAACTAAATGGTTGTTAGGGAAAAGACATTGCTCACCAATTTGTCCTTCAAAGTTTAGAACTAAAATGGAGACATTTGTACATGTGAAATCACAGTGCATTCAAGTTCTTCAAAAAAAAACAAGCATGTACAGTGGAAGACTTTCAAAACCATTTATTAGTTTATTATATTTCCAATTACTAAAAATACCAATCGTGACAGTTACTAATAGACAAACACTAAAAAGAAAAGAGGAATAAAAATGCAAGGCTGTTGTGAGTGAATAGAGTTTAAATCTATCTTGGAAATGGTGTGAAAGAACTATTACATATCAAATGAATGTTAGTGTACTACACATCAGCTTATTTGTGAATCAAATTATAAGATGATAAATATACCCAGGTTTAAGTTGGATAGAGGGAGGTTTTAAGAGTGTGTTTGTGTGCAAGCCTGAGTCTTGTTCTTTTGTCCAAATAAACAAAGTTGGATTTGTGTGGCGCTGATGGACAGTTTGCTGCAATATGCAGCTGAAAGGTGATGAATGAGTAGCCCAGAGTCTGGATCTGAATAGAGAGGAGATGGTGGTGGGCAATCAATGCCTGTGGGTTGATGGGCATTTGTTAAAATAACTGCTATTAGATAAAATAATAATATTGTATTGTATAAATTATTTTTCTGACAGTTTAGCGTTTTATAGTTTGCAATGAAGAGTAGATAGAGAATGCGACATTCAACAGCTTGACTTGAACCAGTTATGTGATACATGCCACAAACATTCGGCTACCTGGGCGCCCTAATGATGTATTTTTAAATGAATTTAACAATTCACATTTTAAACAAACAGAATGATGCTAAACATCACCATTAGTCTCAATATTATATACTCAAAATTATATCATGACATTTTACAATATTTAAGTGGTAATAATATACACAAATATACAACAAGTAGTATAATATAATAATATTTGTTTTGGTCTCAAGTCACATCATTGTACATATGTACAGTGGTTATTGCTACTGTTTGATAACTCTCTGTACACATAAAACTGTGTTAGGTTTAGGGAAAACAGCCTTAGGGTAAATGGTAAATGGTCTGCACTTATATAGCGCTTTTCTACCTATTGGCACTCAAAAGGCTTTACATTGCTTCTTATTCACCCATTCACAATCACACACTCATACACCAATGGGGGGAGCTGCTATGCAGCTGGCCAACACTCACTGGGAGCAACTAAGTTGGGGTTCAGTGTCTTGCTCACGGACACTTCCGCATGTGTGCTTCGACCTGCGACAACATGGGTTAGGGTTAGGCACTAAAGCTTAAGGGTAAGGTTAAGTTCCTGTGGTAATTAAGTGTGTCACATTCATCATTAAAGTGCACAAGCTCTTGCACTAGTTTAATCCCAGTATCCTGCAGAAAAATCCTGTGTTGTTGTCTTGTTGTACCGTCTATTGTACTTGTGATGTCCACCAATTGTCACTTTATGCATCAGCATGTAATGCAACAGGACATCTTGGGAATGAGATAGGGGTGGCATGTTTATTGTATTTCCTATTTTACTTTATTTCCATTGGTGGGTCTTGCTAAATCAAAGTCAGCGACCTAAAATTCCCACCCCAAAAACTCCTTAATCCTCACTACAATTGAAATCACTGGTGTTTAAAAGCATCATATTTATATTTTCTACATGTTACAGAAGGTGTGGTCAAGCGCCACACCTGAACACTGGTGATAGTTCAGTTCAGCAGCAGATTTTAGTTTTTATTGTGATTTTTTTTCAGATTAAAAACCACTCTACGCATGCCAGATTAAGATCTTAAATTTGATTACCAATAAGCAAATACTTACTGTTTTTACTGTGCACTTGTGAGACTGGCTTCGAAAAGTGTTTTTGAAAATTGGAGTTTCTTTGTTTCTCTGCTCTGCACAGCAGGTTTTGGTTTTGCTCCTTTGCTTTCACTGAGCTTATCAGCTACTGGCACAAAGTAAGCCATTGCTGCATAGCTGTCCAGTGAACTGCAAACACACACTTACTTCCTGGTCTTTATTGACTCGTGACTCTGATTGGATTGAGGGAATAACAAATGCCCTTTTCCTATCATTCACACTTTAAAGAAGATAAGACTTGAATGATCCCCCTTGGATACAGAAATTAAAAAAGGAAATAAGCAAAAATAAATAACATGCAGTGGCAATGGGAATTATTAATTAAAACTATAAAAATGTGCAAAAGGACGCTATTATCATCAGCATAATGTGTCTCTCAGAAAAACAGGCAGCAGATAGCAGCAGTAATGACACTCAGCTTTCAGCAGCAGCACCAGCTGTGCCCGATCCAAGGGGGCATCAAAAGTGATTCTGGCCAAGAAGGGTCAGATGAGGACACAAACACAGAAGGGGGCGGGGTGGTGGTGAAGGGTGGTGGAGCGTGCAGAGAAATGGAGAGAGCAGGAAGAAAGCAAAAGCGATTGTGATGAAGTAAAGAAGGAGGGGGTTTGGAAGAGAGCACAAGGGAGTGTATGGTGAGAGAAACAAAGGGACAGCAAGAAAGGCAACAAAAGACTACCACTGGAATAATGAATCTTTTTGCTACCACACAAAGCCCATAATGATGTTTTTGACACAGACATCATGAAGTGATTATTCATCTTCAATATAAATTTGCAAAAAATAAATGAAGAAAACATAAACGGTTGTTTTAATTCTATGTATTGTTCCATTTAATATGATGATGGGACTACTTTAATTCAGCTACAATAAAATGTATAGCGTGACCTCATACTCTGTACATGTCCAATTGTCAACATGTACCTGCACTTCCGGTTTTCTCATCTCAAAGTTTTTTAAATGGATTTTTCATTAAAAGCCTGAAATAAGGTCTGTGGTTAACATAAGGTCAAGATTATTTCTTGTTTTATTTGTTGACATGGATAATCAATAATCTGTGACAAAAAAACAATGGAAAAATCCGAGTTTTTATTGAGGGAACCAGAAACATTTTCTGGCTTGGCCTACAAAAAACCTCATCCCTATGCTATTTACATGAGCATTAGATGTGTGGGTCAGCAAAACAGACAACTTGGGACTTGGGAAACCATACATAACCTTTATTTAGTGTTCAGTAAAGGCTGATGACAAATGTCCTTTAACCTTTCTAATGTCATTGTTTTAAACCAAAACATAACACATCTGATACATCTGTCAGTGTAGAAGATTTGTATTAGAAGGTAGGAATAGACAATCTTTGGAAGACTTTGATTACATAATATTGAACAATAATTTTTTTATGGCATTTCCAGGCAAAGGGCGGAAATTTCAGATGAGCAACAGTAATACTTAAAGACTAAGGGTATTAATACTTAGGTTAATACTAATAGTACATAATAGTATTTTATGTATTACGACATTAATACATAGCAATACAGATGGCTGACGATATGAATATTCAATTAATCTGCTTCATTAGTTCTTAAAGTAATTTCATGACTTACAGCACAGATTGGTGCAAGTTAGTATGTGATTTCACCTTTGTCCATCTGAATACAAACCAGTGAAAAAAGCTTATAGTGAGAGATGCAAATCCAGAAATGTATAAAATAACCAAACCCGTTTTGGTTTGTAGGTTCATTCGTGAGAACCAGGTCAGTTAACAAAAGAGTCAACAAGCAATTTTTTACTTACCTACCACATTGTTCATGTTTAATGCCAGTTTATAGCATTAATGCAGGAAGTTCTCCATCTTGCTAGATACTGTAAAAGCCAATGGTTTTACAAACTCTGGCCATGAAAGTGGTCACTTTTTAAGGAAGTGAATAGCTGTCTCTGTGGGTGGGAGCAAGATGGATTATATCTCACTTCTTGTTGGTTGTTTTTTCAGTTACCATCACGGCTACATTGAGCTGAATTCAAACCTCTTACTTTTCTCAGCAACAGAAAGATTCCACAGACCAGAGCTAAATAGGATCTCAGTTAAATGTTAAAAGCCTTATGAGAAAAATCCTCATAAGTCAAAGTCGAAGCCAATGTATGTTGATCATTGGCTGTGATAGGGAGTTTTTTTCCCTTTTCTGATAATTGGCATTGAATAAATGAATGATAATGCAACAAATTAGCTAATATGCAGGAATGTTAAGAAAGCCGCCATCACTCCCGTGGTTAGGTCAACAGTTGATAACAGCATACCTGCATAGTCTTGTGGTCATTCTTGAGTATGTTTTCTCTTCATACTTGAGTATGTTTTCTCTTCATACTAGTAGTAGACACCCAACAATACATATGTTTGCAGCTCCTTTTGAACTATCAGCCTCTACTCACTTCCTGGTGACCATTACCAACCTTGTTTTCTATACATTTAAAATGCAAACACATTTTGCAGGGAACATAGTTAAAGGATGTAATGATAATAATGAAATGAGAATATGGTAAAGGTCTGCACTTATATAGCGCTTCTACCTATTGGCACTCAAAGCACTTTACACTGCTTCTTATTCACCCTTTCACACACACACAGACACTTATGGGGCCAACACTCACCAGGAGAAACTAAGTTGGGGTTCAGTGTCTTGCTCAAGGACACTTTGACATGTGAATGGAGGAGGTGGCCCCATATGTTAACTAACAAGTGGCAAATATAAATAAGTATAGTAAAACATGCAGTCTTGCAGTACACATCCAGTTTGTGGGAGTAGAGCCTTTTTAGATGTTTTTGTAATGTTAAGGGAATGTTGTGGTCTAACTGTGCTGTGACAGTCCTACACTTTGTTCAGCCATCATCCATCTCAGCCATGTCCTGGCAATCAGCTTCCTGTTACAGCAACTACTCTTTTTTAAATATGTTTTTCGTAGAGATTTGCTTCATAACTTTTGACACCTCCCATTACACAGACTCCCAAAACAGCACAGGCAACAGTGCAGAGGTTAAACAGAGGCTGACAGATTTGAGATCAAATCCAGGATGTCACATGCTTCTGCATATCCATGAGATGCCTCATGCATTCACACAGCATCGGTTTTCAATATCCCTGGGTCAAGCAATCTTGTTGTATGCTACATTCCAAAATGTTGGTTTGATAAATGTAGAGCTTAAGTCATTAAAAGACAAAGTTGATTTGAAATGCCATCCATCCACTAATTACAGACTAATAATAATAATATTATAATAATGCATATATTATAGATCCCTATGGGGAAATTGTTAGACAGCTACACATAGATAATGGCAGTTGTCATCCCAGTGTCTGGGATCTTTTAGTGTCTTGTCCAAGGATACTTCCACATGTGGCCAGGAGAAACTGGAAGTTAAACCGCTAACCCCAGGGTAAATGGATCATTGCAATGCCAACTGAGCTACAGCCGCCCCTCCTATGGCTGGATTATT
Source organism: Channa argus (assembly GCF_033026475.1). Taxonomy (NCBI): domain Eukaryota; kingdom Metazoa; phylum Chordata; class Actinopteri; order Anabantiformes; family Channidae; genus Channa; species Channa argus. Next base: position 4,413,443 of record NC_090202.1, read on the forward strand.
ATTAAATGTCCCTGTTTGTCCAGAGGCAAACACAAAAACTGTTTAAAGTGCAACCATGATCAAAATCATATTGAGATATGTGTTAGCCAACTTTATACACTGAAAATGAGAAAATGGATTAACCAAACAAAGTCCAAATAAAGATATACATTCCTATACCCTGTTGAAACTACAACCTAATGATGCAAATCAGTGAATACTTTGTGAATACTCTGTATTATAAGACTAATTAGTTGTCCATAACACAACAATGTTTGATAAACTCAAATCTGAAACTTAAAGAACAAGCAAAAAAAACAAAAAACAACCAATGAAGACTGTAGCTTCATGTTAGCAGGACAACCAATACTAGTTGATTGCAGGGCTGTCATTTTATGTCAAATACACTCCAGGGAAGATTAGCAGATACTTTTGTCAGACAGGCCGTGGCTGAATAGAGAGAAAGAAAGGGGAAATTTAGAGAGTTTGAGAAAGAAAGAGGCAGAGCAAATGAAACTGGACATTGAACAGCAATAGGGAGAGGGAGTGAAAGAAAAGGGGCCAAGGAGGGAGGGAGAGGTAGGCAATAGAGAGAAGGCCAAATGTGTCTGGGAAAGTTTTGGAGCTGAGGTGCATTGTAGGAGACCAGACAGTGTGTCTGGGGGGTCTGAGGTGTGCATTAATGCCAGCGATTGGAGGAGGGCTGCCGCAGTTGTGCGTGAGTGGAATATCAGATGGAGAGAGAAGAGAGAGAAAAGAGGAGTGAATATGGAAAGGGTACAGACACTGAATTTTGTACAGGGCTAATCTTCTGTGCCTTCCGAAAGTAAAAACAACCTTCTTGCTGCCAGCAAACTGCAACAAAAATGCAAAATGGCAAAATTGGGGGTCCTTATTTCCAAGTTTATCAGGAGCTATTGAAGCTAAAAGTTGTACAAGGATTAATCCAAACTCTTAAAGCAGGGGGATAAGACATTGAATCATTCTGTAATGCTTTAACTGATTTAAAGTAGTCTGCAGAGAATCAATCAGCTCCAGTTACAGTGTTCATCAGGTGGCTTTGAGGCAGAACCCCAAACCTAAGATATATTAAATATCTGTGAGGGAAGCAATTTGAAGAGATTTTGAAGACTGCAGCAAACACACCTTATGAACCCTGACTCAGGCTAAAGGCTCGACAAAGTAAAACGCAATTATAGCAAGATTACTAGGGATCGACTCAGAGTTTATGTCATTATTGAAAGAAGGAAATGGAATGCTAGATTTCTGTGTGCTAAAGGACAGACTGGAATCTATGTATTAAGGCCAGTGAAGAATCGACTATAGACAGTTCAAATTACATGTTGGCTTTTGCCACTGGTTAAAGAATTGTATATCTATACAACATTGTAGCTGGATTACATAGAGACTTTTTTGTGACCTAAAGTTTTGGAGCTCCTTAAGCTAAAACTTGTGCATGTATAAAAAATTTGTAACAACCTCTGCAGAGAAGTTTGTACTGTATGTTACAGTACACAGAGAATAATAGCAAGCACAGGTAAATGGTAAATGTTCTGCACTTATATAGCGCTTTTCTACCTATTGGCACTCAAAGCGCTTTACACTGCTTCTTATTCACCCATTCACACTCACAATCACACTCGCACTCACACACTGATGGGGGAGCTGCTATGCAGCTGGCCAACAATCTCTGGGACCAACTAAGTTGGGGTTCAGTGTCTTGCTCAAGAACACTTCGACATGTGATTGGAGGAGCCGGGGATTGACAACTACCTTCCTGCACCACAGTCACCCAGGTGCATGTAGCATTCACTACACTTGCTCTTTAAATTCCAAAATAGAAAGAAAGTAGCTATTACTTAGACTTACTTAGAATTACTTAGACCAGATTGTCAAACATATCCACAGTGTAAAATGATCATAATCTATGGGCAAAAGTCTAATATTTTTACCCAATTATCACTTAGAATTTACAAAAATCTGGTCTAGTTGCAATTTTGTGGTTCCTTTCGAATTTAAGCTTTTACTTGTTAGTTTGAAAATTGCTAATTTAAAGGAAACACTTTTTTGTTTGGAGCATAAGTAGGTAACTTTGTTTTTTTTACCAGTGCAGATGGTGTCACGTTGGTGGAGTGCTGCTGCCTCACAGGTAGAAGGTCCCTGGTTTTAATGCACTTGCTAGTGGTGGTCTTTCTGTGTGGAGTTTGCAAGTTCCTACCGTGTCAAAGCATATTTGGTTAATTTAAATGACTTTAAATTGCCGTAGGTGTGAGTGTAGGTGTGTGTCTTTGTATGGCTCTCTGTTTTGACCCTGAGAGAGACTGGAGGCCTGTCCAGGGTGTATCCCAACATCTTGCCCTATGACGGCTGGGATAGGTGCTGCTCCCCGTGACCCTGAATGGGATAAGCTGTTAAGATAAAGAATGGATGGGTCGATTGTTAGGTCTAGGGGACAAACCCACCACAGATCAGGCACTTGCCTTCAGTCTGGGTGAATATTAGGAACAGAGAATGTCAATTTACATTGTACTGTAACTGTTACTGTAACTGTTGAGTTACTAAATTTGTGATATATGTGATTTGTTTAGCCGTGCCTGTTACAGTGGTTAAAATTATAGCTTTTCTCTGAATAAAAAGTTGTTTATGTTGTTCAAATATGATAGAGATGTTGAGAACCTACCTTGTGAAATGCTACTCGAGTATTCGAGTCTTGACCTACTGTAAAGACACTTTTTTAGATTCATGAGAGAAAGTCAGAACACAGCCTCCCACTCACCAGCTAAAAATCAGGCGAACTCTTACAAGATGGTGTCAACTTTATATTCTCAACTGACTGCCCTGGGATTACAGACATTCTTTAACTATTATTCACTGTTTTTATCTTTGAATACAGCCACTATAAAGACAATGGGTTAAGATTGTATATTCCTTGTAGTAACTGATGAATACAATGGCAATGTCAAAATGTACTTCATAAATGTTTTTTGGAAGATCTATAAAATGTGCAGGCACTTTTCTCTTATAATGTTTACATGATTTTATATGTGCCTGTTTGCCAATGCAGCAGTTTAAACATTTTTAATTGTTATTAGTATTCACAGAATGTACCTTTCAGAAAAAATTACTACAGTGGAGACTCAAGCACTTCAGACTAGTATGATAAATAACATTATGCTTTAAGTCAAGAAATTCAAATTAGTTGAAAAACATGTTTAGGTAACTACTATCCGTAGCAGCAGCTCTAATTAACACTTTGAGCCTTCATGTGGTAACAAAAAATTTGTTATGTCACATTTTGTTGTTTTTTATACTAATGAGGTTGTTTTATTTTTTTAACTGATAATGTTTTATGCAATAATGTAGTTGGACTGTCATTTTCTATGGTTGCTATTATTGCTGCCAATATAATGTGCACTAAAAAATTTTGGTGGGGGGCTTCACCAAACCCTAATCAGAGAAGAGGTGAATTTAATTGGGTCCTGAGTAAATATCAAGCATTTTTATTTTTACTGACATGTGCTGTACCTTTTCTAAATGAGGGCACTGTATCGAATAAAATCCAAATCCTAAAGGTATAGTCACAATTATTGTCCTATGAAATCATACTATTTCCTTATGTAACCTAAGGTGGTTTGTCAGTATATGTTTCTTTGATTACATTTAGTAAATATACGTGTATTTTACTCATATCTGGACTATTGGTGTGCATTAATATTTATTATTAAATATTTTCCATTAATAGTAAGAGCAACTCATAATTTACTGTACCATAACTACATTATATTATAAATCAGTTGCTTTATTTAGCATTGTCGTTTTAATAAACATCTTTTCCAACCAATTTTTCAAGTAATCAAGGGGCAAATTATTGTAAACGTAACACAAGAATGAGATTAGTTCACAGGATGTCATGATAGATTTAGATGTGGCTATGGTTTGGTTAAGATTTGGTCATGGGTGAGAATGCAATTGGATACATAATTACCCAGATGAGCAGCTACGATATATTTTTGGCGCGATCTTGTCTTTACACAGCTACAATTCCTGTGATGTGAGCCTGCAGTTTTCCCCTGGTAAACAAACCAGCTGCCTCGTAACAAAGAATTCCATCCACATGTGAGAGAGGCAAAGATCTTATCGTGTGGATGTTAGCTCATTTTATACATTAAACTTGCGATTTGGGTTTCCAAATGAATTTTATTTTGGAGAACAGCGTCAACTTTCAGCACCTCAGTCGAGTACGTGTATCCTTGCACCCTGCGAGTTACATTCTCTGTCTCTGTATTGATTCACTTGACACCCACTTATGTCCTACAATGGAACATGGTTCATGTGCTGTCACCAGCATTTGGAGAGCTGCACAATCATACTTGTTAAATCTATGACTGTAAATTCACAAAACAAAAACCAATTACTGGAGCTGCACGTTATCAGAAGATATCAGTGACAGAGGAGGTATTTTCATAGTATTATGATACAGTCAAATCTGTAGCTACTTCTGAGCTGTGAAAGGCAGGCATATGGAGAAATGTTCTATATTCGTGTCTCGGTAAACCAGAGCCAAGTCCCAAAATGACTCCTTCTTTTCTATTCGCAGCTGAGGCTAACTAAAGATTGGTATTTGTTTTTGGTGCGGGGAAGCTTTCCAAGAAATGTGTGCGTGGATCTGTGTATTTCTGTATATGCACTTCTGTTAGTGTATGATCGAGTGTGTACGTGCAAGCCAGTCAGTCTGCTTCTGGCTGTGTGGGACGCTCTGGGAGACGAGGATACAAGTGTGTGTGTGTGTTTATGTGTTGGAGTAGAGGGGCGTTTTTGGGGAAGAGAAGGACTGAGTGAGTAGAAGCTATACCTGGACTGTCCCTCTTGCACTCCCAGGGTGGGAGGGGGTGGAGGTGGAGGTGGAGGTGGAGGTGGGGGTTAAAAAAAACAGGAGAGGAAGAGAAGGGAAGGGGAGAGGTTTTTTGGGGTGACAGGAGGACGGCTCCATGGCTGCTTTTTCCCTTCGCTGCATTTCCACACTTCCTTTTCTCTTCTCTGTTTTGCCGTGTTCAGCTGATCTAGGCAGAGAGTCAAACAGACAAGAAGAGTTTGCAGAGAGAAAAATCAAGCAACTGTTTTGTTTTTTTTTTAAGGCTGGGATTTTGGCTGTCTTTGTAGATGTTGCTTGTCATTTGCTTGTGTTGTAGGGAGGCAGCGTGTGTAGTGCAGAGGTTTTACTGGCTGAAAGATTACCACTCGTTTATACTTCTCATTACTACTAGCATACAGTAAACTGAAATTGTGAAAAAAATAACATCAAAAGAACTCGTCTGTTTATCTGTGAGTGTTTCCTTCTCCTTTCCTCAAAATGTTTCTCTCCCTCTTTCCTTTACTGTTTTCTTTCGTCTCACTCTTTCCTACCCTCTCTTCGAGCTGCTTTTCAGGGTGGTTTTGTTACTGTAGTTGCATGTTTGAGCTGTTTTTTTCCCTTTTTTTGGATGGGCCATAGTTAACATGACTGACTATACCTTCTGCCAAGCACCATAGGGCCTGCGGAGTAGAGAAAGGAAACACTTGGAAACTAAACATAAAGGCGAATCGGTAAGTCATTATGCTATCGATGTTTTCCGTGCTTTGCTTCTTTTCCCACTGTTGTTCGCTTTGCTTTCTTATTTTTAGATTTTGCCATTTAGTAGTGTGGTGTGTTTACTGCATTTTACTGTAACTGTACGCTACCTGTTGCCGAGCTATGTGGGTTACACTGTGTGATATTATAAAGTGCTAACAACACCACTTCCTCACCTCTCACTTCTTCACCTCTGTTGAACCCATGCTTTTTTCTCCACACACACATGCACATGCACATACACACATATACATATACACACATCCTCTGTTGCTGGGTAGATTTAATCGAGCAGGGTGAGTAGCACCACTGGCGCTGTTCAGTGACGAACAATGCAGGTGGTGGCCTTTAGCTGGTCTTAGTTTTGTCTGTGCTTTTGAGGTGTGCCTCACATACACACACACGTGGTTGCAGCAGTGTTGGCGTTGGTTGGCAGGGTGCGGTGGATCCCGCTGACCTCTTTGTTCGGCCAATCTCAAAGTGTCTTTCAGCTCACTGGCAAAGACCCACTGACATACTTTGAACAACATGGCAACAGCTTCAAAGTCAGACGTCTCATTTAAATTCAGGCAGAGGAAAAAGAAGGATAAAGAGAACTTGAGATGGACTCTGAAAGTTGAAATCAGACCACGCACTCTCTTTACCACTCACTCTCTTTACTCACTACCTTTACTTTGTTGCTTGTCTTGCAGAGCAACAACTCTATTCATATTAAACAGCACAGTGCTGAAACAATGTCCAGATTTGAACTTTTAGTGCTTTTAAAATGTGAAAAAAATGATTGTAGATTTGCAGATTATCCTGTGATGTAAATGTAGAACTGTCAGAGAATTGTTAAAAAATAAAACTTAAATAAATAAATGATAAAATAGGGACTTTTTTACATGTAACAATAAAACTTTCCTAAGTAACCCTCTGACCATATCATCTAGTCAGTGCTCTTGCTTGCTTGGCTTTTTTCTGTATTAGTGGTTCTAGTTTCACCAGGGTTGTCAGTGTATCTCAACCTCTGCTGGTTGTTATTAGTGTTGTTTCTTGGCTGTTTTGTTAATGTTTGTATTTTTATAATTGTCTTAAAATTTCAGGGTTTTGTGTCGCATAATTACATTGCATCTTGTCTTGCTTGTCTTGTTGAAATGTTTTGTTGTTTTAAGTACTTTTAAACATCTGGCCAAGGGACAACAGGAGAAATTGGCCTCCTGGCTAACACACATTTACAGGGATGTTAATCAATATGCAATAAAAACTAAAATAAAAAGAAATAAGTGCACAATGATTCTACACCCTACATCAATTTAAGAAAACAAAAACCCTTAACATAGTTGACATTTTTTGCTAAGCAAATACACTATTTACTGTTATAATAATTTCGAGGTACATAACTTTATTGTTGCTGTATTTACAGTACAGTCAGCCTATATACCTTTATGTCTTTAGCAACACATAAAGAAAATGTGCTACACACAGCTTCATGAGAGCTATTTATTTGAATCATTTTATTTCACCCATATCTCAATTTGCTTTCATACCTGGGCCTGTTAAATTGACTTTATACACCTGTTATTCATTAAAAAGAGTATAAAAAGAGAGTATGAACAGACTAATACACTGTGTTGACAACCTGTGAGTAAAAATAGGGTAAAATATCTAGTCAGAAATGACACAGTACTTTGTAAGATAAGGAACTTAGACAGCGAAGATGTTGTTGAGTGAAGTTGGTAGAATTAACTACTTTTCACACATAACTTGAAAAATTGCACCTCTTCTACTTGTGTCTTTAAAAAATTTAATAAAATATGAATTCATAATTTTTGCCAAGTAATTAATTGCATCCAATTTTCAGCAAAGAATAATGATAATGTTTTTGTGTTAAGCCTCAGAAAAATAGGCTCTAATTTTATCTCTGTAAGTATTGTCCTTGGTGACACACACACATACACACACACACACACACACACAGAGAGAAGGTCAGGCACTTTTGAGTACAAAACTGGTTAAACAGGCTTATTACTTCTGACTCATTATGCTGATGGATGTACAATATGAAGTCATCTGCTCACAGCCCCGAACCCGTAGATCCGAACTTGTGTTAAATGGCACCACAAGCTTGTATCTACAGGTCTGCGTCTGCGCAGCTCCAGCAACCCAAGCGCTATCGATTAAATAAAACAGGCATTTCTCACCACCTCCTACCAGCTGTGTTAACCATTTCTGTGTAACATTGCTTTGTTCTGCACAAGAGAATCATGAACAAAGCTTTTTTCAATTTTAAACAGCAGCTTAGGTTGGTTTGGTCTTTGCAATCAAACTCTAAAAATCAACAGAACACCTTCCCTCAGATTTCAAGCCCACTTCAGACCAGTATGAAACCTATATAAAACAAATATGAATATATCTGTTTCAAAAGTGTCTTCACACATCCCAAAGTTTAGAAAAAGTTACAAAGGATCATGACATATTTCACACAGTTGTGGTTTAATTGTAACTGGACGTTAAGGCCAACAAATAGTTATATGGGCGCACAAAGTTACCACTCCCTCATGAAGATGCAGAGGAATATCAGTCAGCATTTAGCTGCAGATGGCCTTTGTAGTGTTAATGAAATACACTCAATTAGAACATGCATCTGCATAGAACTGCTAGATTTCTTGCAAATATATTATCTTCCACATGTTAAGAGTTTTAAATGAGCAACTGGAGAGGAGTAAGTGATGTTAAGATTTTGGATGAGCTTGACGAGAGAAGACATGTTTATCTGCTTTGTGTATAGAGACTGTATCTAAGATACAAAACTATTAAAATGTTATAATCACTTTGCCAGGGTAGAAGAGCATAAAACAAGTTTAACACAAGTGGTTTCCTTTGCACTTTTTTTTAAATCCCAAACTACCTGACTGATGTCCTCTTGTCCATGTCTGCTTGCTCCCAGGCTGAGGTAGTAGGTTGTATAGTTGAGAATTACACCCCCAGGAGATAACTGTACAACCTCCTAGCTTTCCCTGAGGTATGCAGGGCACTCTGCATAGCTGACTGGTACAAAAAGAAAGAAAAAGCAGCAGATAGTATATGATCCGCAATTCAGACTGTTTGCAGATGGAGCAGGAACACAAACAAGCTCTGGTTTTCACTTCAATGCCAGTTTGTTATTCTGTTTTTGTCTTTTCTGTGTTTGAGCATTATGTCTGGTGTACTCTGGTATATTAAAATTATGACCTCTTTAAATGCTAATATTCAGTTTTTCCTCAGATTTTGTTTCACATATGTTTGTGGTTGCAGCTACAAAGCTCCTTAATTACCCATCTATGCATTGTGCTTATTGTGTGTCATAGTTGTTCAGTGCAGAAGGAGACATCTTCATAAACTTTTTCACCGACCAGCAGTCCCCAAATCAACAGATATTAGGATAGAGAAAAGCTATAATACAGAAATTTGAGACCTAGAACATTAATGGCGTTTTTGCTTGAAAACCTCGACTTAAAAAACTGATCAAGTACATTGCTACAGATTCTTCTGTCAACTGATAAATCAACACTTTACTTACAATCTTTATTTTTATTTTTTTACTACTATTAAAAATATAATAATAATAATACTATTACTATCCTATTAAGGCCAAACATGACCATATAATTTTAAGGTTCTATTACAATTGTGACTGACTTTCAAATTTTCATATATTATCCCACAAAATTACTATACAGAAAAGACCAGTTCTATTTGTTGAAATAACAGGCATCCTTAAATTTCACTTTAACACTTTAAATGAGGTTTGTTTTATAGAACCAGGTAGACTCTTCTGATTCTAAAACCTCACTTTTCATTTAGAATTAAGTAATTATCATGTGTTAATGGAAAAAAATCAAGAACGTTGTTAGAAAAAGACAGTTTGGTCATATTTTGTTTTGTATACAAAAGGAATGTTTTAATTACTGAAGTGAGTAATATTTTAAATAAGAATATTGGGAACAGATTGAGCAATGTGGTTAAACATAAAAACCTTCAGTCAAATCCAAGATTTTTCATAGACAGATTTAAACTAACAATGGAAGCTGTAAACTCTTACTAAAAACAAAAACAAGCAAAAGTCAAATGAAATAAAAAAAAAAAACAGTTCATGAATGCTTTCTGATTATTTCTCTCTGTGTTACACGTGTTGTCCCTTTGTCTGCTGTTTGTCTTTTTCTGCTGCTTAAGATGTTAGTCCGTGTCATCACTTTATTAAGTTCACAAATTTGAAGCAAAACAGATATATACCAGTTAAGAACATGGTAGAGTTCCCAAAAGATTACTAATTTACCAAATGAGAAAAACAGAAAAGTTGTTCAAATTTGATAAAAACAAAAAAAATCAGCATGTTAAAATTCTGATCATGCCTGCTGTTATCTCAAAACTTTTTTGTTACTACCATTAATTCTGATTTACTCTTTCAAACAAACATTATAGCAAGCTGTGTAATTAAGATTAACAATCTTTTTTTCAGTTTAGAATTAGTTAAAAACAAGCTTTTCACTAAGACTCAACTTACTTGGCATGCGTATCAGTGTCATTTGCACAGTCTGTAGTAAAATCCTCAGTTTTTAGAATTTATAATGTCATATTTGTCACAGTTTCATGGTCTTTTCTTGTGTGCCTAGCCTCAGCTAGAGTGGATTTAGAAAGAGAGTGACAACATACATCTCCATTGACTTTTTTTTTATTATTTAATGGCAGATCTTAGTTCCAAACACTTGGAGTTGATGAAAACAAACATTCAATTATTGATTTATAATAAACACATACATAAAGCTGTATTCATTTGCTGCTAAATTTGCTTTATCAATAGAAAACATCCCCCCTACATAAGTCAAAAGGACTTTTTTATGACTTTTACATCCTTGCAAACAGCTACACTATATTGTTAATTATTGTTTAAAATATTTATTGTGTTTATTATATATATCGTTACTATTTCGTTATCAAATTATATACATTGTTAGTTTGGTTTTAAGGACATCATGGTTGCTAAAATATTTAATAAATTATTTTAAACATATTTTGGCTGAAACAATATTGCTGTTGGTGAAAAAAACCCATTCAGTTCCACTTTGTTTTAACACCTAGTTAGCTAGTTAGCTTACTTGTTTAATTTGGTGCATTTAAACAACCAGATGCTGTAATAATTTTCTGTCTCCATAAAATCCCCATTGTCTGCAACTTTTGAAAAAACAAAAAACTTGCCTTAAGAAGAGATTGTAGGGTGCGTTGATTGGTTCTTTGCAGATAGAACCTTATCGAATTAACTAAGATAACAGACTTGGAATCCTTTTTTTCCCCCTATTTATAAGGACAATTTTAAAAATACCTATACAAAATGTTAACAGCATACTATAGAATACTTTTGTGTAAATAACTAATTTTTAAACAAATGTTAAAACATGAATATTTTATCTTTGTCTTTTTCTGTGTATTTCAACTGGTAAGCTCTATGTTATCAATATGTGTTTGAATTTGAACAAACAGTTTGGTTGAATTGAAGTCAGTAGCATTAGTCTATGTACAGCAGGTCATAGTGATCAGAAGCCTTGCGTTGCTGCAGAGCTGACAGCTTTTGCCGCACGCTGAAAACATGAGTTCATTTCCTTTCTGAGATGGCATTTTATTATTCACTTCATGATAACCTCATTAATGCTGATGACTGTGTGGAAGAAGTCCGGCTGCTTTGGTCTTATTGTTTCTTTGATGACACATTGCAATTGTACAGGATATTAGTCACAAAAGAAAAAAGAGTTTGAGATTAGAACATGAGCCTCAGAAAAAAGCAGCCCAGTCCATTTATGAAGCAGTTAAATCAGTTGTCACTGTGAACAATTATTGTCATAATATTTCCAATCAGCACATGCAGACTGTGTAGTAACCACTGCTGTCAAAGCTTATGACATGTGAAATATTGTGACACTAAGGGAGGAATCAGAAATATACTGTAAGTGAACAATTACTGCAAAAAAGACAATCAAACTAATACAAGACAGCACTGGGTTGTTGCCTAGGTGCAGCTACTTCTCACCCCCAACCCTCTATGTTTCTCTATCACTATAGCTGACACTTCATTCAGTTTGCCTGCTACATTATCAAAGAAATGTGTGACAATTGACTTTATGGTGTTAATTTCCTGGCAGATGTGAGGGGTACTGCCTCCACTGGATACACAATGTCTAACAGACCCAGGACTGCAAGAGCATGTCTGTATTAGCCTTCAGGTGGCACTGAATATACTGAGAATGTGCTGACGCCTTGCAGTGATCTGCCTCCCCATCTACCTGGGTTTGGATTTGTGTGTGTGTGTGTGTGTGTGTGTGTGTGTGTGTGTGTGTGTGTGTACAGTTGAGGTAATGGGAGCAAAAGACTGCCCCCTGTTGTTTAACTATGTGAAATGTCAACCTGTGGTTCTGATTTGGAGACTGATATGTTTTAATAAATATCATTCTATCTTAAAATGAGCTATAAGCTTGTGTGTTATTAGTTTTGGTTGTGTGGGTGTGCCTGTGTTAGTGTATATGCAAATGACTAGAGGATATAATGAGACATATGTGGGGTTCCATCTTTATTTTTTGTCCTTTTCAACACCTTCTTCATTAGATGTAACACTGTTAGTTATGTTACCAACAGTGTTGGTGGTGATGTGTAACATAGTACATATTACTTTTCATAGTAATGTAGTAAAATACAGCAGCAGCAGAAACCATATTGTAATCTTTTAACACATAATGTTTCCTGGATAAAGTGTCTTGTCTGCTACTCAGTTTCACTCGTGACCACTGGACACAAGTAAGCCTGCCACTACACACATGTTAAACTTATCAGTCTCTGCAGAAACACCAACGAAATGTACAACAGGATAGTGCACAGCAGTAAAGGTTACACTTGAGTCACTGTTGGTGGTAAAAGCTTTGTCTTTGAAGGAGCTAAGGTCATTTGTCATTGAGTGTTTGGTAAAAATCCCTGGTTTCCAATTAGTACGACATTTTCATTTTTCACTTTGTACACTTGATTTAAGTTTTTTGCTGCTAATTTTACTTTAAAACCTAACATCTAATATTAAAAAAAAATTAAAAAAAAAAAAAAGAAAAATATTTCATTTTGTGACACTATACAGTGTAATCGAGGTGTGGTCCCACCCAGCCACCATGGGCCACCTTGGTGCCGGTCCCGAGCCCGGACAAAAATAGGAGTGTCTCCCCTTTCCACTCACCCCAACCGGTCGAGGCAGATGGCCGTCCACCCTGAGCCTGGTTCTGCTGGAGGTTTCTTCCGTTAAAGGGAGTTTTTCCTCTCCACTGTTGCCTATGGCTTGCTCCAGGGGGAATTGTTGGGTTCTCTTTATATATCTTTATAATCTTGACTTTATTCTGTAAAGTGCCCTGAGATGACTTTGTTGTGAATTGGCGCTATATAAATAAAGTTGAATTGAATTGAATTGAATTGAGTGTTACGGCAAGAAGGACATTTGGGCTAAAAACACATGCCACATTCCACTGTGGCGACCTCTTAAAAGGGACAACCCAAAAGCCGTTGATCTTTTATGCAGTGCAATCTAATAATATTGTCTAACAAGTCAGTTACAAGTCTGGCCTGCACTCAGTTATTGTCTGTTATTCTGCAACCTGAATTAGCTTGTTCATGTGTGCCATAGTGGTAATTTTCACTATAACTGGTAACCTCTAGGAGGTCTGGCTTGACAAGAACGAAGCTTGATAAGTTTGGACTACTGAGCAAGGCTTTGGCATCCAGGTGAAACTGAGGGTGGTGTCAGGCACAGCAGCTTAGCGAAAGCAAAATCAATGCAGAATACGCAAAATATGTAATTAGGCTGGAGCCTAAAAGTCCATAAATAAATAAATACATTAATAAAAAAATACATTTATATTTATATTATATATTTAATATATATATTAATTAATTAATGTGGAAAAAACTTTTATTTGGCTATTTTTAAATGTATTATTTTCAATTAATCTACTTTATTTATTTATATATTTAAATTTCCCTGTGTCCCTTTTGGGGTCTGATACCTTTGGGCCACCAAAGGGGTAAAGATACAAATTTCAAGGTGATGGCCTGGGGACTGGAGACCAGCAAAGAAGGAGACGTAGGGCTAATGGTTCAGGGGCTTGAAGGTTGTTGAAGAGTAAGGGTCAAGTAAGCTGCCTTAGAAAGTAAGAGGGAGCAATCTATCTAGATGACCAAAAAGGAAGGGCAGATGGTTGGGAGGTCTCTGAAGAGAGATGACCAGAAGGTAGCGCAGACAGGAGAGACTTATCTGAAGTGTAGTGACAAAGACAAAATCATGTTAGAGGGTGCCGGAAAGGTAGAACTCTTCTGGAAAAAAGTAGGAAGTCGACAATAAAGGCAGAACCCCTTAGGATAAATAAAAAGGTGAAGACTTGTAGTAAAAGGTTAAACCTGAACTAAGGATGGGGCAGGGAAGAAATAGAGGTGAACTGGGAAGCAGAAGCATTGGCTGAGGATGTCCACTTAAGATGCAGTCCAAAATCAGACTGGTAAATATGTGCACTCACATGATATTAACAAAATTGTTGAACGTCAGTTAATTCATGATAGCAAACAAACATGTCTTAGCCTGTTGCACATTACACATCATTTGGTAACCTGACTGCACTATTGGCTGGGGAGCAGAGATGTCAGCTGGACAGAAGCTGACAGGGTCCATGCTGACTTGTAAAGAGTACAAGGCACAAGCTTACGCTAAAGTTTAGTAAAAAAAAAACAAAAAAATGTTATTCAAACAATCTAAAAAACTTATCTCATATAGTCTCATAATTATTTATCTTATTATCTTATTTGAAGAAATGCAGAATCATCAACCCTCTTGCCACCATCACCATTACCTGTCACACTGCCTTGTTCAGTGTATATATACACACGCACGCAGACACATACTGTATAGCATCATCACTGTACGTTTGCTTTCTATCTCTCTCACTCTGCAATCCACTGCTGTTTTCTAAGATGCGTTTGTTAGCATGACAGTTCTGGGTCTGTCTTGATGTACTACTTGGCTAGCTGGGGCTGATTCCTGGCCATCACCAGTAGATAACAAATACTTAAGGAGATCAAAATGTGATCAGTAATTCAAACATATCTATTTTTAATAGCCAGTAAAACCATCTGTTCATGTATTTTTCTGTGCATAGTTACTGTAATTCTGCATCTCTGTGGATGTTGGCAGGCTTGTGTCAGTCTTTGTCTGCCTGCTGCAGGCTTTTGCCATCAAAGCAGAGCAATATTAATGCTACATTTAAAAGACTGCACACTGATCATCACTTGTATTTACTAATAACCATATCGGGCTTCAGCCATCAAAACAGCTTCACACAAAAAGCATGATTTATATACAGTAATAGGAGCATAAGGTCAGTGATGTTATTCAAATAAATAAATATAAACCCTGATGGTCTATCATTTCTGGTACATTTGTGTCAGAACTGCAACAACTCTTTTTTTGCAAAAATAATTGTTATGTAAGTAATATCTAAATATATAGCGATATATATATATATATATATATATATATATATATATATGTATATGTATATGTATATACATATATAGGTATATATGTTTTAACACTGTACTAGCAATGTGAGGAATTTTCTGCGTTTTGTTCCCAACAAGCAGATTTGAAAATTTGTGGGGTTTTTTTATGTTGGCACACAGTGAAGCGTGGTGCAAATCCAGATGCACAGTTTTTTTTTTCTTCCTTCGGGAACTGCAGCTGTATAGAGATAGAAAAACAGCACAATGCACCGCCTGCCAGGCGGCAGTCAAAGAGGATTGGAGATTAGCCGGGGTGCAGACACAGTCAGTCGATCAGTCAGTCAAGGAGGGAGGGAGCAAAAAAAGCAAGAGGGCAGTATGGTCTTGAGGATTTTTCCTTTTTTTCCCCCTTTCCAGTCTCTATGGGACCCGTCGCTGATGTGAGTCAGTTGTACGTCGTTGCTCTCCTTATCCACTCCATCTGTCCCTCCCCCCATCATTTTTCTCTCTCGGTCTTTCTCCATACCAAAGCCTGGGGGAGCCAGTGGAGATTAAATGTAGCTTCTATAAGCCAAAGCACATCATGTAGCAACGTTTCTATGGCCCCTCTTTCTCTCTCACTCTCTCTCTATTTATCTCTTCTTGTCTTTTTGAGGGGACAGTGTGAAAAATGTCGGCTCATTTGAGGTGCAGAATGAGAGGAAAGAAAGGCAAAAGGCTGGAGAAGTGGATTTTTGCTTTTTTGCATGCAAGAAGAAGAGAACAGAGGATTTGTTTATGGGTGGAAAATGGACAGCGGCAAGGTGGAAAAATCAAGAAAAGGAAGACTACTTTCTCTCTATCCACCCTTTACCCCCCACCCACACCTACCACCACTTCACCTCTCCCTCTCTCTCTCTCATCTGATACAGAGGGAAAATGGGCCTCTGGCTGTAAGCGATTACAGCTGTGAAGCAAATTAATGGATGATATTTCTCTACCCCCTTTCTCCTTTGAATTCTTTTTACACTTTCTTCCCCTCCCACCTATCAACACGGTAAGGAAAAAGAGTTTGGGGGGGGTTGAAGAAGGGTAGAGTACTAATATTGGATAGAAAGGGTGGGGGAGTCATGTTTTTTTCTTCTTTCCCTCCATTCTAGCTCTGCATGTGACTGAATGAGAGAAAACTATGCGAGGGAAAAGGGCAAGGAAAAGAAAAAGCGGTGCGAGACAAGAGATCAGCAGGCATTGGTTTTGTCCTTTAACTTGAATTTGTGTGTGAGAGAGAGTAAGTGACAGTGAGAGTGTATGTGTGGCTATGTGGGTGTGTGTCTGCATTTTTTCCCTCTTGCCAACCTGCCTTGGACCTGCAGGTTTTGGTACAAAGTAGGTAGGGGCTAAGTAGAGGGTGCAAGGAAAGGCAAAGCGGTTTGCACCACTCTGTGTGCGATGCATGTATGTGTTAATGTGTGTGTGTGCATACACCCCCCACCCCTCCATCCCTTCAGTGAGGCAGCACACTGGTATGCTTCACTGGCACAGTGGCCCCGTGGCTGCGAGCACTGATTCTCTGGCTTGGTGCCGACTCATTTATTTCCTCTCTCTCTCTTTGTGTGTGTGTGCTTTTCTCACTCACTCACTTGCTACCTACCTGTTCTATCTAACCTTTAAGTATCATTTCCTTTTACGTTGTGTTTTCTGGAAAGAGGAAACGCCTCACTGACTCTCTCTCATGCATGCCTCTCCTCCCCAGGCTGCTTGATTTCACTCTGCATGTGTGTGTGCTTGAAAGAGAGAGAAAGCAAAGAGAATAAGGGAGAGGGAC
Organism: Channa argus; assembly: GCF_033026475.1. NCBI lineage: Eukaryota > Metazoa > Chordata > Actinopteri > Anabantiformes > Channidae > Channa > Channa argus. The sequence goes on from NC_090202.1 coordinate 4,430,368, forward strand.
TGTGCACATGATTCATTCCAGCTCAGTTGTACCACCCATCCTCATGCCTCTCTTTCTTGTCTCTGTCCATTGCTGCTCTCGCCGTTTCTTTCGCCTGACTTAGAGCAGCCTTTTCCTCGTGCTGCGAGCATAATTTGGAGCTTTCTGTAAGTTTAAATCGGAGCTTTCCATTTTTCTCTTTTTCTACCTCCTTATTTCTTCCCCTCCCAAGCAGGCAGCAAGCTAGAAGAACAACAAGTAAGGAGGCATCTTGGATCCAAAAAAGAGGGTGAGCTGTGAGCTGCAAGTCCTCTTCCTCTCTTCTTCCTCCTCAGTTCCCCATCAGGTCCTTAAGGTTTAGTAGCGTGAAGAAGCTGCAGAGCTTTGTTACATGGATTGTCTTTTTCTCTGTGCAGCCTCTCCTGTGGATCCAGGGATTGTGCACTAGTGACGATTGAGAATCTGTGGAAGGATTTTATTAGCAGACGTGACAGTCAGACAAGCACGCAAGTCATCATGTCCGATGGATTGTGACATTGTGCAGTTCTAGTATCAGATTTCGATGCTGCAGCCACAGAGGGATATTGTGGTGTACGGCCGCAGCAGTAATTAGAAACCATCTGCTAATTTAGTTTTTCCCTCCAAGAGCTGGCCTAAGATCTCTCGGTGCAGTGCACAGCAGCAGGGTCTATACCTGGCGGCAGGAGGCATTTTTCAAAACGCTATATTTTTCAGCAGAGGTGGGGGAGGGGGCAAAGGAGAACCAGAGAACAGAGGGGGAGGCTGCCAATGTTGTGTCTGGCTGAGGTTTGCACTTGTATGTTCACATATGCACACAAGGCTAGTGAAGGATAAAACACATATGTAATTTACCTATTTGGTGCAGCTGCATGTGTGTAGCAGGAGTTCATTTTTTTATGCCAAGACTGGACTCTTCAATGCGTCCAGTCCTAATTTGACTTAGAGTTCAGTTCTGGTTCAGGAACATGCAGGATTTATTAGATGAACAAAGAAGGAGTCAAAAATCCTATGCGAGGTAGGGGTGTCCATGTGAAGAAGTGTCTCTCTCCGTCCCTGAGACCCTAACTTGTGACGTTGTGCTTTCATGTCCACAGGTTAGGCTCTTGGGAGCTGGGAGGGATACACAGCCAGCCACCTGCATGTTCCTCTCTCATACAATAGCATTCAGAGGAGGAAGGCCATCGCACAGTGAGCTAAGGCTCACACACAGCGGTGGCACACTTATTCAGTTCGAATCACGCCATGCTGTGTGTTGCATGTCACCGGGGCTTTTATGGCATCCCTCTGCTGCACTATGCATATACAATGAAATGTGGGTCAAGCAGATACTGTAGATAGATGGACTTCTCTGGGGTTGGGAGGAGGGTGGATTGAATGCTTTTTTTCAGAGTCATGTGACAAAGCTGAGGCAGGATGAAAGTAATCTATCATGTTATAGCAACAGAGGCCTGATTGTATCAGTACTGGCCACTGACATGACGTGTAGAGTATTTATTTGCCTTTGATATTTGCTAGAATTAAACTGTCACATATCAGTCAGATGTTAATAATGGGATGCTGCCTGGTTATTTAGAAAACACTTATTGTCATCTCATGCTAATGTAGCATTTTAATCCTATTTCTCACATGAATAAAAACACATCAATGTGTTTTCTTCTGCTTTCTAACAGAAACATAATCTGTTAATAATACTAATAATACTGTTTCAAATGACCTCCCACCTCAGAGAATTCTTTTCATCCCACAAGTAAGAAAGTTTTTATCTCATCATTCAGCTGTTAAAGGATCCTTCAAAGCTTTAGGTGGAATACTAATTAGATACTACTATATGTTGCCATCCTTAGACATCCTTAGCCACTAACTAGCATTGAACTGGCCCAGCAATGAACATAATGTTGATGTTAAGATGACATCATTAATCTCTTCATCCATCAGTGAGCAGTTTTAGTAAGAGAAGCATCTGTTGGTGGCCTGCTTGTGTCTTTGTAAATGGTAAACGTTCTGCACTTATATCGTGCGTTTCTACCTGTTGGTACTCAAGGCACTTTACACGGCTTCTTATTCACCCATTTACACTCACACCGATGGGCGAGCTACTGTGCAGCTGACCAACACTCACCGGGAGCAACTAAGTTGGGGCTCAGTGTGTTTCTCAAGGACACTTCAACATGTGACCAGAGGAGCCGGAGAGTGAAGCAACAACTGCAAGATTGATTGTCGACTGCTCTACCTCCTGTGCCACAGTCACCCCGTGTGTGTTTGATGATTTGAGAGCAGCACAGAGTAATGTTGAGAGCATGATGATGACAGCTCTGTACATTATGTGCTTGACCTCAGTGATCCCTCGGCGATGCTGCAGCTCAGTCAGTCATGCTAACCCAAATGTAAAGGTGGCAGAGAACATGCTCGAGGGGCAGCAAGAGGCCAGCCCGCCTTTGCCACTTGATGCCGGGGCTGGAGTCCGAATATGCTGATTTGATTCTGGTGTCGAGCTCCAACCCCACTGGCAACATGCTTTATCATTGATTGAAAGAAGGTCCCTACTCGCTGACTTCAACCAACCAAATTACTCAGAGCAGCACACTGTGGCTCCATTTTTAATTTGAATTTCTCTTTTCTGACTACTTATTAAAGTCCAATCTCTCTGCTATCTTGAAGTCTGATCTCAGGAGACTATTTTATACTTTTTATTTTTCAACATACTCTTTGACTGGGTGATTCATTGATATGCACTGTTGCTGCTAACTGATTTTAATTGGGAATGACATGAATTGTAGAGATATTCTGAGTTGATCCAGAGGATCTGTATCAAGACTTATATGGATGTATTTTAAAGAATTGGCTAAAATAAAGTGAATACATTTTATTTACTGAACTCTAATGTGCCTGGTCCATCTCAGCCTCGGTGGTGCGGCACTGCTCTTCTTTACAGTTGGCCACTAGAGTGAACAGCATTCTGCAAAATCTTGAAGCGGGGTCGTGACCAAATCCACTTGACTGGGACATCCCTAATTAATATTAATCTTTGTAGATGTTTCCTTTCCTTTTAATGGAGGCTAAACTTAAATCTTTTTCTAGGACTAATATTTTAGCAAGTGGGTACTAGACATGTTAGTGGTTGTGGATGGAGCTTCAGGACCTATGAGTTTGGTTTGAAATGCTCCTTTAGATATTATATATTACACTATTCACTAAGATTTGTGCATGTTATTTGCTAGATAAATAATACATGTGCAACCGATTCATTTATACCTGTCTCTTTTTGAAACAATCAGCATGAGAGTTAGCTTTTAATTTACACCTTGAAAGTTAGATATGTCCCTCTTTCAGTGCAGTATATTCACCTCTATATTATATACATGTGTACATCATGCTCGACTTGATGTGCACACGGATTCCTGGAGACACTCCTGTCCTCTTATTGATGAAGGAATATAAATTTTTCCTGCAGTGCCCATCTGCTGTATTAGCCATTCTCTTATGTAATGCGTTCGTTAGCTGCTTCTCTCTTCTTTTTTAACATGTCTCCAGCTCAGAATGCTTCTATTTATTTATTTATTTATTTATTTATTTATTTTTGTCCAGCTTGGTGAACAAACAGTAAGCTGCAGTAAGTTAGTGTCTAGCCGGTAAGGTCGAAGTGTGCTGTAGGCATTTTTCTTTATTGTTCGCCTGCTCCATGCACTGCCAGCACAATTTCACCCTACATCTGAGGCCGACACGGACAATTGGCAGACGTGTACCTGCTCGGATAATCTGCTTCATCACCCAGATGTTGATTTAATTTTTACGAAAAAAGGATATGGGCCAGTCACTGTCATCTAGTCCCAACGTGATGCAGATGATGCGATTTGCATCTAGGAAGCAAGTGAGATCAAACATTTCATACATGAAAATTAAAATTTTGGTGTTGATACGTTTGACCAACCAAATCCTGTGACTCATTAGAAGCTGTGCTATACGTGACACCTGCTTATGCACCAGTAGGTCTTAAACGAAAGGTTTGCATTTCAGTTTTAGTCTTTGACAATGTTCTAAACGCATTCTTTTTCACTGAAAATATTGTCTGCTTCTCTTTATGTCTAATATGAATGTCAACATGCAGCTGTCGATTCTTGTGAACCCTTTAATGGTGGACTTTTTTTAAAGTGGTTTGTAAGGTATGGAAGGTGCAGTTGAGACTCAGTGGATAACCTTTAGATGGTCAACATGCCAGTGGGTGGGATGTCACAAAAAATGTTTGACAGACCATTTCGAATTAAAATCTGATTAGAATTATTGATCAAAGAGAGCAGTCGACACATTTTGAAAAAGCACAGGAGCCGGGTGAAAGCTGAGCGATGATTCTAAGATGTCTCTTAGTGACAGAAGGTGTGGTTTCTGTGTAGAGTTTACAGTCATTCTGCAGTTATTTTCTGCCACTCCCTTCAGCACACAGCATGCTCTCAGCTGCACACGGGACAATCTCATTATTAATCAGATCAGGTCTGTTTGTTTGTGTGTGTGTGTGTGTGTAAAGTGGTTGTTCACACTGCAGAGAGGTTCACCACTTCTTGTCAGACTGTCGCTAAATAAATGAAAACTGTAGCTCCACCTGGCTCCTCCTGCACTCGATAATGTCCACTACCTATCCCTGTGTAAAAGCTGAGCCATAGCCAAAATGCTGAAATAGCTGCACACCTGGGGCCTATTTACTCACCACATAGCTGAAATTGCTAAGATTAGATTTTTCAGTGCTGCAGCTTGGTCAATTTCAAGAGATGTAGTATTTGGGGTTGATCCAGTGCTTTCATTGTTTTTCCATTTTAGATTGTGTATCAGATGCTGAACTGTATGCCCCTTTGTATGCAGTCTAGAAAGTTCTAAATGTACTGGTTGGGCTGACAAGTACATTGTCAGCATGATTTGTGTGCATCTGTGTATAAAATGTGTGTCTCCTTCCTAACTCTGTCTAACACTAGTTGAAAGGAGCTTGGGGATTGTGTGCAGCCACATCACAGCAGCAGATTAAACAGACTACACACTCATTAATCTGCAAGGGACTAATGACACCAGTGGTGTGTCAGCAGTCACACACACACATACACACACGAGATGCATTTAAAAAAGGTTCCTTTTCTCGATGATGTTAAATCACACAGTCATCCAAACCCAAGTACTGATAGCTGGAGGCGTCCCCTCTCCTACCCCAGCAGGCCTCAGTGTCAGTGTTGTCCTGTGCCAGGTCATGCAGGATTTAAAGACAGGCTGGAAATCCCCTGATGAATCAACATTTAACACTTTGTTGTCATGTCACGCTAAAAAAAATATGCTTTTTTTTTCTTTTGTTTTGACATTTGAAGAAAAAGAGCTTAAGAGTCTTGGCTGAGGTTAAAGTTTGGGATTATCTTCTACCCCAACCCTGAAAGCCAGGAAGCTGTGCACATGTCATTGCAGACATTTGACTGGGGGATTCAAAAGTCTTTATATTTTTAAACTGAGCTGGCAAAAATGTGAAGTAGTCTATATATTATTTAGTTGATGATGATAGGTACATTTTACAGCCACTCGATCAGAAAGATTTTCCAACACAAAATAGCTCTGAATTAGAGATTCTTTAAGAGTTCTTTAAGAAGATGTTAAATCATTTACAGACGAAGAGTCATTAATCAAAAGAATCTTTCTAGGAAGATACGGAAATTAAGATTTTGTTATTTCTTATTTGTATGTCTCTAGTTTACAACTAAAAAAATAAAAAATACCAGACATTTGCTGCTTCTTATTCAGGACCTTTTTGAGTTTGGGATGTGGAACATGGAAAATGTCCTGGCGTTTTATGTGCCAAGCTAGAAATTGATTATTTTAAACAATAATGAGCAGAATATTCATTAATAGTGATATGTGAAAACATTGTAAATGGAACAAATTCAGAAAAAGTAACATTTAATAGTGGAACAGATGCATGTTTTATCAAAATAAAATAGATACAAACAGACGAACAGTAACTTTGAAAATGTCTATTCATTCAAGTTTTATTTATTTGTTTAAATCTCACATTTGTTTTCATGTTACATTATGTGTACAGCTGAACTTTGTTGGCTTCCTGTCCTTGTTTAGCTGTTTGTCCACAGGAGTTAAAAATACTTTATTTATTAATTTGTTAATTTAAGCATTTTTAATTTAAAAAAACGTCGATTTTAGGGACAAATGTTTATGTTGTTTTAAATACTACAAAGTACTGTGTATGTACAATATGGCATTTGTTTAGCATCTGATGCTCATGATTTCTGACATGACACATCCAAACAATGTCAAACCCCATGAAAGCCAAGTCAAGGCTACAGTAAATATTTTGTGATTGTGTTTTTAACAGGACATCATAAAATCCATGACCTGTTGTGACCTGCCTACCATCCTCAGCTCAGGAGCATCACATTCACCATCAACTCACTTCTATCATTAGTCGCTATGAATTTGTTCCTTTGTTTCCTTTTCACTCTTTTTGATTGGCTTTCGATTATGTTGCATATTCAATGCTTTGAATATCACTTAAATAAGCTTTATGTTTCATGAAAGCAGTATGTTGTACAGTAAAGTGACACTTAATATGCAGTATAATGCCTATACTAGTGAAGTTTGTTACCTTTGTACAATATTTACATATCTATTTGTTAGAAGTATCTGATGGGCAATATAGATTTTCTTTGAAATATTTGAATTATATGTTCTTTTAGGTCACATTTGTTTGCTTTATTGACTGAAGGGTAATGACAAGACTGTATTTTACAACAAAATGAATGATAATTACACACGTTTTTATATTTAAACAGGACAATGATGTGAGAGCAGCTTTGCAGAATAAGGCCAATGTCTAAATAAAGTCTTACCGCAGTAACTAAAAGACTTCAATTCTTTCAACTGCCATGTTTATTAATAGAAATTAAACCTGTGGTGTTTTTTGAGCGGGTTAGGGTTTTTCCCATTGAACATGTGTCATGTGTATTCTTTGAAAGTATTTTATACCTTTTGAAAGGTTTAACAACAACAACAGCAAAATGAATCTTTTGTGTGTGTGTTTGTTGCTCTGCAGAGCAGTCAGCAGGGTTGCAGAAATTATGATTAAGTGGTGTATTTGTTATAATTTTAATGTTAATTGTAATGTTTCAGACTGCAAATTCCGACATGAATGCTGTAAATATTTTATTGGTGTTGCACATATCTATTTTATTTGGATTTTGCAGATAAATATAATTGTTTTATACATCATTAGCAACAATCAGTTGTATGGGCTCTGTTTTCTTGCAGGCACAAGACAAGCATTGGGGAAAAAAAACACAGTTTATATAGTCTTCTTTAGGCTCAAGTCTGCTTTTTGTGTCTGAGCATGTTTGGCAGCAGCTGTCCTCCGAATGAACTCCATAAGATCTGTCAGGACTTTACTATTTAAAAAAAGCAAATCCTGACACAGTATGTTTTTAGGTCATGTTGAAAGGGTTGTTACCTCTTCAAGTCAATGTAAATGTTTTTATTTCTCTTTCACATACATGAGGCCTGTTCTTTTCCTTTTTTTAAGTTCAATTTTGCACGGAAGCACACTTAACATGAACCAGTCTGTCACCTGTTATTGTCTTAAAATCAATTCTGGACTCAACTGGATTCATTAACACAAAACTTGGAGTGATAATAAAAATGGACTCAGAGCTGCTGATGGACAATGAGCTCATGCTGCAGGTTATTAGAAGGATGCACAACTATAAAAGGTTGTATGCACATCTATAAAAGCTAAACATAAATAATTTGAATTAAAACAATGTGCATGTGGAGGCAGAAATAGTCTCCTTTATTTAAGAAAATTGGGTTTTCTTTGTGCTCACAACTAAGTCCTCGCTACCTATTAACCATTATTGACTGTGATATTCATACATTATTTGGGGTGTTATGTATTTATTGTTGGTTTTAGAGAGGATCTGATTCATTAAAAAAAGTGTGTGTTTTTCTCACGTGTTCCCACTTGTTACTACAAGAGGAAAATAAACACAATTTTTAGGAATATTGCAGCAGGGATCTAATGTACTGTGAATACTAGATTTGGGCTGTGTTTATATAAAGCTGTTTAAGAGCTTTCTCTTTGCGTCTCTCTTGTGCAGGTCAGGACATGACTGAATGATCTATGAACAGGAGATGGATATGACAGCATCCCCTGTCATGCACACACATATAGACATATAGTGTAAGCTGTACATATGTGCACACTGTCTGACATTCAGTTAAAGAAATAGGCTACCACTGCTTTTTAATAGGGACCTGGTGTGTCATATTTTTTGTACAGTAATTTAAAAGTCAGTATAATACAAAATAATTAGATACAAATATAATATTTTACCACTGAATATTTCTAGTGAATACATGTATTATTATATGAATTATATGTAACAAATTTCATTATTTATGCTTATATTTTTAATTAAATGTCATATTATAGTCTATTCAAAATCAACTTAAAACATTCAATCAAGATAATATTTTGTTGTGAAGAATTAATTACATTTTCTAACTTGATGTAATGATTTGACTTTCACCTATTATTTTGCTTTTCTTGGAAATACTGGCTCATGCTAACATATTAGCATAAACAAAGACTTAGCATCGACACACATTTGTTGGTTGAGTCACTGCACTTTTTTATTTTTTTTATACGTAGCTGCACCTTTTGAACACAGTACAGTGCAGGAAGAACAACACGGCAGGAAGTTAACATCAATGAAGCAACCTCACCACAAAACTAACTGTTAAGGAAGCAGATAAGGATGCTGGAAATAGAAGGCAGCATGGCTGTATGCTCTGATGTTTGATGCTTTGGTGCAGGTACAACCTCTTTTTTTTCAGCAGTCGAAGAGGCCAGACACTCTGCAGAATTTAGTGAGGGGTGGCTGCTCTGCAGGTGAGCAGAACTGACAGTAACTACACGGGGGTATGAATAATGCACCCCCACAGAGATGACGCACAGCTTCAAAATACTGAGTCAAGCCTGAACATCTGATGGCAGGACACTTTCCAACTTCAAGCTAATGTTTCACATAATAATATATTATCATATAATCTTAACAATCTTAACAATGCTAACGCATTAAGATTGTTGTAATAGTTATGCATGTTAATACATGCATAACTATTAAGTTGAGCAATTAAAAGAAAAAATCTCTTAGTCCGTGTATTTAGTAAATAATCAAATCATGTGTCATCTTTCTGTTGTGTTCATTTAACCTTGTCCTGCCTCCCTCAGTGATTCATTACATTTCCAAGAATTACTTCCGACACAGTTCCTGTCTGGACATGTTAAAGCTGCAGAGTTTGGTTTTACTTTAGATAAAGTAAATAGAAAACATTTAGAGCTGATACAGCAAATAGAGAGATTTGAGAACTGATATTTTCTTACTGTGAAAATAGTCATACAATTTGCCCTAAATTTGGGGACAATTGGGGCTGTTATTAAACAAAAAGTTAATAGATTTAGTTCGATTTTTGGATGGATGAAGTACCCACAATAAGCTGATGGTCCTTATTTGTTAATGTTAGAAACTTTCATCAGAGGTGATCTCTACATACTGTGTGATCTACATACAGCAAGAGGCATCACTAAAAAGAAAAACTACATTTTAGATAAATGGATCCTGTTCCACCCTTTGTTTGGGTAAGGTGTGCCATACAGTAAGTGTACAGTACAGCACTGTAATAATCTTATAATTTAAATTAAAACTTTTTCAGTATTGTACAGTGTTTCTCTTTGCTAACATTTAAAAGATTAATTGAATAAGTTGAGCAATGGACATAGAACGTTTGTGTTAATAATGAGAGATTAAAATTTATAATAATTTAATAATTTAAAGGACATTTTAATAAACAGAAGCTAAGCATTGCAAGTTATACCTATATGGTATATTTTGATTTCCTTCTGTATTCACTATTGGTAACTATCATTCAGTATTTAATTAATTACTTTTAAAATTAAAGTATTTTGCATTTTTTTCAACTATGTGATTTATGACTGTAAATAGGTTTTCCATTACCAACTGTTTTAATATGAATGATAAACAGTTATCAGAATTCATATCAGAGTTATTATATATGTATTTTCATACTAAGCACAAACTACATGATCAAATCTTTCAAAAATAATAACAATAAAATCAAAATCTAACAAAATCCATTCTCTGTCCGTTTAACTTTGGTTCACTCTGCCTGTAAATCCATGCTGAGATTTGGCTCATATACGCTGAAGCTCTCTGCAGCTAAAAGTAGGCCAAAAGCCATCTGAGGACAGAGCACAGAGAGAGAAAGGAAGAGAGGCAAGGAGGAAGAGACAGACAGCTAAAGGGAAACTGAATGAATATAAATAATGGAGGACATGAAGAAGGACATTACTTAGATCACTTCGCACCTTCCGACCCTGTTTGACTATTTAACATTTTGTAAGATTACACAGAAGATTAATAGTTTTTTTTTTCTTGTTAATACTGGAACTGACGATTTCTACAAGCTGATTTTAAGTTATATTTGCCATTCCTACTTCTGCCATTTTAAAACAAAACAGCATTGAGACAATAATATGATGAATTGAAATTATGCACAGAAAGAAATTTTAGTAACATTACTTGGGACAGTTCAGGTCTGGAACATTAATCCTAAAGCTGCTCCATAATCTGAACAAATTTAAAATCCCTTGTCCTTATTATTATGGCTTTTAATTTGAAACATATTAAAAACAAGCTTTTATGGGCCTGCATGCAAATTAACTTCTTTAAATGATCTTATCCTCATGCTTTTAAAGGATTCTTTGAAAATTACGCACTTGTTATTTTCTTTAGGCTCAGCAACATATTGTGTAAACAAGGTTGCATTCTCTCACCGTTTTCATATTTTCATCATTTAAATATTGTAGCCTCTCTTTGCCCCCTTAAGGCTTTTCTCTACATGTTTTACCACCAGAATATCTAGATAATTTGCGATCACTGCTTTTCTGTCTGAAGGGGAACTTCTCCTAAACACATCTCTACACAAATCAGACTAATCCTCACATATATATATCAAATAAACTAGAGATCACAACAACAGCTGATTACTGCTGCTAATCTCAGAGTCTTCAAATTGCACAAGAGACATGTTCAAGTCAGCTGAGTTTTTTTAAACTGAACAAAAAATTTTGGTCCTTACTCACTTAAATTTTTCCTAAAAATTAAAACAAACAGTATTACTATACATGAGACATTAATAACAACACTTTGGATTTGACAGTGGAATTATGGGCAGCATAACATCATAACATAACATTTTCATTAAATTCTCTACTTTTCTCTGATGTCCACATTGTTTCCTTAACAGGAAGCAAAGTCTTCATTTTACCTGGTTTTAATTTTACATTCTTCAATTCTGAATTACACCCTAAACTTTTCACTGAATTATAGACATTTTACCTCCTGAAGAGAAACAAAATACTTTAACAAATTTACTTTAATGACTTGAATAAATAAATAAATATACAAAATATGTATTTTTACTTTTACTTATTTTAAGACTGTTTTGCAAGAGTTAAGTAGTGTTTATTCTGACATTCAGAGTTTTAGTAGTTAGGGGAAACCTAAATCATCCTAAAGCCAGTTTGAAATATATATGTATATTTGCAGAACGATTATTCTTTAGTTTCTTTTTTTATGTGTAAATCTGAAACTTTAATAAATGATGAAAACCTTCTCTGGGTATATTAGGTTCTTTCTTTCACAGTGTTAACAATAGTCACCATGATAAGGTTTATGTTAAAGTCAGTGCCTCAGGGACTTTAACATAATGCTTATATGGGAACAGCCCCATCAGTGCTATACTGATGCACCTACATGCCAACTACAAAGTTTTAGGTAAACATGTACATCTAATTAATGTTTTGTGTTGATACAATTTAATTTTGTTTATTGTTATCTTGTATAAAAACTCAGAGTTAACAGGTTCCAATAGAGTCAACTGATCCAGGTTAGGCATGTGTTGCTACAGTACATTGATGTACAGTACAAATTATGTTTTCATATTGGAAGTGCACCAACAGCAACAACATTAAATCCACCTGGTGATTTCAATGTTCAGTGTCAGTTTTCTTTTAATTGGCGACATTCTGTTTCATCTGCTGCCTGAATTGTTCACCTGATGCCTTTTTCTTGGCATTTTAGTTTGCTGCTGCTACTATAGGTAAACTGATTGCAATATGCAGTACATGGATCTTTGTCTTACAAGTTTGGTGACTCTGAGAGCTCGACACACATAGCAATGCAAAAAATAAAAAAAGTGAAATTTTTAGGAAAAAACGTTGCTCATACAGAAATACAAAGAACAACTGCAAATAGCAGAAAACAACAATAGAAATGTTTCTAAATTGAACATCTATATGTATCTATATGTAAATCACAGCATTGGAAGGGAGTGGACAAAAATTTGAAAGACTCAGCTGGGATGAAATTGTTGCTATGGTGAGTTCTCCAAACTTACCCAAGAACTAAGAGTTCTTATAGTTTTAACGTTCTACTCTCTATCAACGAACCCTGAACTCATGGGATAAGGAGGAAGGACAAAAAAAAAAAAAAAAAAAAAAACTCTCTATCATCTGTGTTAATTGCAAATCATTTCTGTATTTTTAACATACTTTATTTTTCTTTTTATTTGTAAATGCTGCACCTGCAGTCAAATTGGTGAAATTGTTATTATGTGCTTGTGTTTTATCTATTTGCATGTGGTTTTATATATATAAGCAGCTGTTCCTCCGCTATCATAAGACCAACAGAAGACATATATTAATGGACCAATAAGACAATGATGCCTCATTGACTAGTGTACAGTTCGACCTACAATAGTCATAATGAAGTCCGTGTAGAGTAGATCCAATGTCAAGCCAATTGTCAGTGTCCACTATTGGTAAAAAAAAAGTCCAACACTTCAGGAGCTGAGGCCAAACAATAGAAGTGTGCTGTGCAGATTACTTTGCAACTTTACATTTTCTTACCCTGACATGGAAACAAAAAAGATCTTGGCAACGCTAATTTTAACTGATCCTGTAGCATTGCACCCAAAAAAAACCACTGGCCTCAGTCAGATCACTGGTGTTGTCATGTGATTCAAGGAGAGCCATCTAAACCCCATTACATTCATTTGACTTCACACATCACTCTTTGCTCCCAAAGGTAAACGGGAGGCCTGACCTCTGTGTCCGTCCCTGCTTCTCTCTTTCTCTTACTCCCTCCCTGAAGTCAGATCCCATCAAAATAAATGATGGTTGAGGATAATAGCCTGCAGTTGCCATAGAAACCAGAGGCAGATCTCGCATTACTCTGCTTTCTCTCTCTCTCTTTCTGTCTCTCTGTGCTGGAAATTGACAGTCAAATGTGAACTCTGTGTCCTTCCTCCACCTCCCTCGCTTCACCTCCCCAGCTCTCCTTTCTCACCCTTTTGCAGCTTTCCTTCCCCTCCCACTGTGATCCTCCTTTTCTTTCACCCTAACATACACACATTCTTTTTCACTTCTATATTTTTTATGTCTCACTCACTTTATCTCTCCCCTTCCCTTCCCTTTCCTCTGTTCCCCATACTAGCTCAGCCCCCACACTGAGTCTCTTCTAATCTTGGCTGGCTGAGAGTGCTGCACATGCAGAAAGCAGGGTCATGTTGAGTTTATGCTTGTGTTTGCGTGCTTGCATTTGCCACCATCATATTCAAGGCATTAGGGCTGAGTAGAATTAATAGTGATTATATGATAACAAAGAATGAAAAAATTCCCCCCACTCCCCTCAAGCCCCCAGCCCTCCAGCTGCTGATGGTATTGTCATGTGGACATTTCTTCTACTGGTTCCTCCATCCAAAACAGCCTGATGGTGTCTGTGTCACTTTTAAGTTTCAGGGGGAACTTTGTGTGTTCCTTCCAGCACCACATAATGTATCATCAAAGCTGGGATTAAAAGGTTTTTTTTCCTCCTTTTTTTGTGGAGGAGCAGCTTTGGCTGCTGGAAGATTTAAGCTTATTAGCTTAAAGAGCAAGGGAAGGGCATTCTATAGCAGACTTCAAAGATTGTTTAATCTATCTGGCTTCCTCTAACTAGCTCAGGGTTTTCTGTTTGTCACTATGTCTATACAGCTGAGATGGCTCTTCCTGCATGTTAACATCATTTCCCCTGGCTAAAACACACTTAAGGTGTTTTAGCTTCTGTGAATGATTTAAGTACAATATGTTTTGATGTACGTAAGACATATTTTGACATTCAGCATATTGCATAAGAGACACCAATTTCTAATGGTGCAAGTGAAAAGCAAAGGCAGCTGGAAGCAAATGCTGTTGTAACCCTAGTAAACATTTATGTATTTTTTCACTCTAATTCTTGTTTTCTATATTTTCCTTTGAAATATTAGTTTAGCTCTGCTTAGACAAGTTAAATAGAAGCTCTGTTGTATCCTATCCCATTATTAAGGCAGTGCTGTTTTCACTTCCCATATTTATTTGTGATTACCACAAACAGCAGATGTTGGCATGATTAATAGCCATCATTATGGATTACAAAGTGAATCCCTGGTAATACACAGTCCCGATTCATCTATGCTTAGCAGGAGACTTTTAATGATCGCTTTTCATGATATATTATGGAGTTTTCCTCTGGATTACTGTGAAGATTAAGGTGCAGAGTTACTTTGCAAACATATGATGATGGGCTATGAGCCGAGAAATTTGTACCTCAGTAGTTTAAGTATGAAAGGTCTTTACACATCTTTGGTTTGATTTAAGTGTAAAACAAAAATCACTGTATGTAATGTTCTGTGATTTAAGCCTGTAGTTAGTTTAAAATATTTCATTTTTGTTTTCATCCATTAAGATGTTTTAAAACTATTTTAGATAAAAATTTAAATAGAAACACTGTAATGTCTTTTAATAAACTGAACTAGTAATAACAGAATTGAAGTTTAAGGACATTTCACACAGCTATTCAATTAAAGTAAAGGGTAGAAGAAAATTTCAATAATTTGAGTTTTGGGATGTAATAGTGACACTGAAAAATAGTAATATGGAAAAATAGGTGGATGTATGGAAGTAGTATAAGTCTGGAAACAAAGTGACGGGGGTGTCGTTGACTGCTAGATGGACTAACCCTAACTCTAACCCATCTCCACGTAGTTGCGGTCGTGATGGTTCATCTGTATTTTACCTGTCAGCAACGATCATTGTGCAGGGTTCCCTCCAATCAAATGTTTCTACATCATACCGCAAGGGAACACCTCCTTTAAGTGCGTATATAGTTTTAAAAAGTAGCCGGGTATTATCCTAACTATTGCTGTTGCTGTTGGTGCATTTAAAAAACTAGCCAGGCATTATAATAGCTTTTGCTGCTGCTGCTGCTGCTAATATTTTTCTATCTCCTTTTGGACATTTTTCCTACGTGATGACATTCTGATCTGCTGGTATGTCTCACGGAGATCTGTCTACTATTGAACCTGTTTTGGATGCAGGAAGTGGGAAGTATAAGAAGTTACAAACAAGATCGAATCATCCAAGGATATATGATATTTGGCGTCATTGAAAACACAGCAATAATAATAATAATAAGCCATATTTGTTAAAATAACATTAGATACTACTAGGTATAAAGCAAAGTATGCATTGAATTTTTTTGTTATAATTGATGTGAAGAAAAAAAGAAAAGAGGCTCTCTATGCGATAGCGGCTGAAATATCATTATGTGATCAATAACTCCATATGATTGTATGTATATGTCATTAACTAAGAAATAAAAAGAGACGTTAAAAGAAGTATTGGTCCATATGTGTTTTCTGAAGCGAACATGGAAAGCTCTCTGCAAAAAATTTATTATGATCCGTCCCACCCCAGAGGCCTTGGAAGTATACAGAATTTATCTAATGCTGCAAGAGCAAACACAGGGGTACAGCCATTGCTCTCAGAAGGCAAACAGTATTTACTGAAACAGGATGCATATACTTTTCACGCCAATGCAGCCAAACATTTTCCAAGAAACAGGATCTTGGTCATCAGTATAGACAAACAGTTTCAAGCTGATTTGGTGAACATGTCTGCTTATTCAGAGGAAAATGACAATGTGAGGTACCTGCTGACATGTATCGATGTTTTCTTCAAGTATGCATGGGTGAGGTGTTACAGACTGGGAGTCTCAAACAAAGGCATTTCGGGACATTCGGAGCGAGAGGCGGATTCCTCAAACTCTGATGACAGATTCAGGTACAGAATTCTATAATAAAGCTTTCCAGAGGATGTTAAAGTCTGTTAAAAGGATGAGTTGCAGAGCAGTTTAATAGAACTTTACGCACTAAAATGTGGCGCTTCTTTTATTCTGTTAATTTACGGCAATACATAGAAATCATACAGGACCTTGTTGGTGCCTATAATAATTCTCACCACAGATCAATAAAGATGGCTCCCATAAATGACTGTAAAGACTAATGAATCTGTGGTTTTTAAAACTCTTTACAAAACAAAGCCCCGGAGCAATCTCCGTTTCAAGTACAATGTGGGGGATACTGTAAGGATATCGAAACCGGATATGAGGATATGAACAGACCTTCAGGAATGATTATTCCACAATATCTGAATGTATAGCACAAGAGCCACAGTGTACAGATTAGTGGACTGTGCTGGTTAAATATAGAGGACATTTTATGAAAAAGTTACAGGGGATGATATTCGATAGTGCTTAACAGAAGGATACGCTACTTTATGTAAGCATTACATAGTGTGCGGCTTTAAGGAGCAGACTTTGTTTAACCATCATGGACAAAAATGGATTTTACAGCATGCTCCCCAGCAACTCATCATCACATATATCACAAGTACCATCATATTCTGAAATAAACAATGGCGCTGATTCACAGCCAGTCACAAGAGTGTATAAAGAGCCATACCCTATATACAGACAACTAATGAGAAATCCACGTATGTTGAAATTCCACCCCTCTGTGCGATCACGTCCAACGGACCTCTGGAATTCTACATTTCATCAAGATAACCTATAAGATTACCTAGACTTAAACAATACATACCTGTACACCAGGTTCAAAATCACTAATCCTGACGGATCAAATATTGCAAATGTGGTATTTGTGAATTATCCGGGAGCATCCCTTTTTTCACAGGTTGATATAACACTGGGGGACATACTTATAGCACAGCCCTTCAACACTTATCCATATAGAGGCATTCTGGAACTGCTTACAAACACATGACATCTACAGACACATGACATCTACACTTAGTTCATCGCCCTATTTTTTTCCGCCAGTTTATCTATCAAAAAAGTAGCAGTGTCTCCCAGTGTGAGACTGGCCCACAGCAGGTTCCTGCAACAGACTCATGCAAAATATGCTATAGACAGAGTGTGTGTAAAAACCTTTTCTGTACCCGCTGGTACAAGAGTGCATAAGCAGGAAAATCTTTTATAGGTCAAATCCCTAAATTTGTCATAATTGCATTGACAACGTGGTTTATATATATGGGTACAACTAACATTCAACTCCCTGCACATTCTTTTTACCAGATCGTATATGTGCGAACCTTTCAAAACCTCCCCATTAACAACAAGCTCCCGCTTACCAGTGCACGAGTTTTTAGCCATGGTGTCTAATATGTGCTGTGCATGTCTCTTATGTTTAACGGGCATGTGTTTTAGAATGTGACAAAGCTAATTGCAAGACGACAAAAACCAAAGGAGTCTACCGAGAAGCCGCCACTAAGGGGGTACTTAGCGTGACCGCTGGCGTCAGCATCACTGACCTGTGCGACATTAGGAAATATACCGCTGCTGTTTTCACCACCAGATAGTGTCAAGGTGATCATACTTTTTTCACGGTCACCCTGTTTCACCAGTGGCAAGTACTGCTGTAGAACACCAGTGTACTTTTTGGCCTTTTCATGAAAATGAGTGACAGGCAGACTAAAAGTATTGGCATTGCTTTATCTAGCTCATTTTCCACCGACTGTCTGATAGACCCTTTATTTGATTCTAGTGATGCTGTTTTAAAGTATCCAGCTGCTCCAGGATAAATCTGCTATAACTGAGGAATATCTGTCTAGCCAATAATGTGATCTGGTATTTGTCACGCAGATTTATTTATTATTTATTTAACACTTGATAGTTTGTATTTATACTGATGGTCCTACTTGAATTACTCTAAATAAAAAGATTCTAAACCAGGTACAAACAGCTAAGAGTTCTATGATGAACATATTTAGTGAAAACCTTTTGTACTTCTACATTGTTGCTGGCATTGTTCATTAAATCATGTATAATTGGTAGATTTGTCCTTATGCACATTGTCATATAAGTAGTCTGGCAGTCCGGTACAAAATGAATTTCTCTTACTGGTCATAAAGGTTGCCAGCACGAATATATGTACACAAAATTATCTATTTCCTCTGAAATTATTGTTCAATAAGAACAAATAAAGTTTATCCACAGTTTGAAGAGCCGCTTACCACTTTACTAGAAGGGTGTTCCAACCTAGGGGTCAAATTTCTACCAGGTCAATAGCCATAAAGGAGGGTTGAATAATCAGGCAGCACTCTCAGCTTAGTGTAAACAACCTGCAAGCAACGGGAAAGTGTCGAATTATTTAGGGCAAAGGCCTTTACAATTATTTCAGATTCAGTGGTCAGGTGATCATTAGAAACCACAATGGCCACAAATGAATTAACAAGACTGGGCAGTGATTGATGTGTGACGACAGATGCATTTAGAGTGATTCCTTCACATTTCACCGGCATCATTTCATCTGCACCACATTTGGTGACCTATGCGTAACACTTAGGACCCCCCTAAACAAACTCCATGATAAAGTCTTCTTCAGGCAGTCCACACACATCACCATCATTTATTTCATCAGTTAGGTCACCCAGATAGGGGCCCAGTGGTGGCAGCTATGCTCGATGTGGGGTTTGACAGCACCCATAGCTGCATAGCTATGGGTGCTGTAGCATAGCATAGTTGCTTCATACAGCCTATTAAAAAAAGTCTCAGAGCACCTACATCTTTTATGACTTTGAAACTAAAATTCATGATGGATAAAAGAATATTATTTAAGATATCTACACACTGAACACAACACAGTGTAAGTGTAAGAAAAATAACCATCCATGCTCTAAATAAGTTGAGAGTAGCAGCGACTGGGTCGTACACACCTGTCGTTATCACACACGCTAATGCCTCACCCACTACGCATCCGAACTGGCCTGTTGAAGGAGGCCTTTAGCAAAACACATTTTTCTTTTCTTATATAAAGAAAAGTAAAATGTGTTATATTCAATGTGTGTTAAATAAAAATCTATACATCTTTTTAAAATATATGCTTAAGTATTAAATTGTAAAATAGATTATAAAAAACACTCACCTGTAATATATGCCATTTTTTCCAAAGGTTTTAAAAATGTAAGGGGATAGAAAAATATAATCATCAGCAACAGCAGCAGCCATATCTAGGATAATATCCGGCTACTTTTTAAAACTATATACGTGGGGGATGTGCAGTGGGGAGGAGTGCCAGGTGAAGTAAAGCTTGAGAGCAGGGCAAAGCAGTGAAGAATAATTCAGTCTCAGATTATGTGTAGCTCTATCTTAAATTGCACACTGTAAATTATTTCTGTAATCATTGATGCAATACAATGTAGGCCAATTTTTAAAGTAGTTTGACAACAGAGGCCTACTTGCTAAGAAACCAATTAACAAAATTATAATTGTATTTATTTTCTTATATTGAGCCTTGTTACCCTGCTGGTAATATTTCATTCATCAATCTTTTTTTTTCTTTATTTAAAAAACTTGTGTCTTTAAACTCCTCTGTACTCTTGATTTTCACCTTAGGAGCACCCAAAAGGCCTTGGATGCTTTGTGAATAATGTTTTTTTACCAGGATCTAGTGTTCAAAATCAACCGCAATGGGACACAAGCCAGTGTCTTCTTGTGCCAGTCCCAAGTTTGGACAAAAGCAGAGGGTTTGTGTCAAAAAGGGCATCTGACGTAAAACACATGCCAAATTAAAAATACCAATCATGACAATGACCTCCATACCGGATCGGTCAGAGCCCGGGTTAAGAACGACTGCCACCGGTGCTGTTTACCTACAGGGTACCGGTGGACATTGGACTACTGTTGGTCGAAGAAGGAGAGGAGGAAGGTGTGTTGGTAGGCAGAGAGAGAAGAGGAAAGCTAAGAATGTAGGACTGACAGTAGGGACTTTGAATGTTGGGACTATGACAGGGAAGGCTAGAGAGTTGATTGACATGATACAGAGAAGGAAGGTGGATATGCTGTGTGTCCAGGAGACCAGGTGGAAAGGTAGCAAGGCTAGAAGCTTAGGAGCAGTTTCAAGTTGTTCTATCATGGGTCAGATAGGAAAAGAAATGGAGTAGGATTTATCCTGAAAGAGGAGTTTGTGAGGAATGTTCTAGAGGTGAAAAGAGTATCAGACAGGTTGATGAGTCTGAAGCTGGAAATTGAAGGGGTGATGTTCAATGTTGTGATTGGTTATGCCCCACAGGTAGGATGTGAGTTAAAAGAGAAGGAGAAATTCTGGAGTGAGTTAGATGAAGTGATGCAGAGCATCCCAGAGGTGAGAGAGTGGTGATTGGTGCAGATTTCAATGGGCATGTAGGTGAAGGCAAGAGAGTTGATAAGAATGTGATGGGCAGGTTTGGTCTTCAGGACAGGAACACAGAAGGACAGATGGTGGTAGACTTTGCAAAGAGGATGGAAATGGCTGTAGTGAACACTTTCTTCCAGAAGAGGCAGGATCGTAGGGTGTCGTATAAGACGGGAGGTAGAAGCGCTCAGGTGGACTACATCTTGTGTAGATGTTGTAATCTGAAAGAAACCAGTGACTGTAAAGTATTGGTAAGGGAGAGAATAGCCAGACAACACAGGATGGTGGTAAAATGACTGTGGTGGCGAGGAAGATGAAGAGGACAAAGGCAGATAAGAGGATGAAGTGGTGGAAGTTGAAAAAGGAAGAATGTCATGTAGTTTTCTGGGAGGAGCTGAGACAGACTCTTGTTTATTCAGGAAGTGCTTCCAGATGACTGGACCACTACAGCTAATGGGATCAGGGAGACAAGTAGGTACTCGGTGTGTCATCTGGAAAGAGGAAAGTGGACAAGGAGACTTGGTGGTGGAACGAGGAAGTTCAGGAGTGTATACAGAGAAAGTATACACTCTAGCTAAGAAGAAGTGGGACAGTGAGAGGACCGAAGAGAGTAGACAGGAGCACAGGGAGATGTATCGTAAGGTGAAGGTAGAGGTGGCAAAGGCGAAACAAAGAGCATGTAAGGACTTGTATGCCAAGTGGGACACTAGAGGGAGAGGTGGATTTGTACAGGTTGGCCAGACAAAGAGATAGAGATGGGAAGGATGTGCAGCAGGTTAGTGTGATTAAAGATGAGGATGGAAATCTATTATGTACAGGTGCCAGGAATGTGATGGGAAGATGGAAGGAGAACTTTGAAAAGTTGATGAATGAGGAAAATGAAAGGGAACAAAGAGTAGAAGAGGTGACTGGTGTGGAGCAGGAAGTAGCAAAGATTAGTAAGAGTGAAGTGAGGAAGATGTTGAAGAGGATGAGGAGTGGAAATGCAGTTTGTCCTGATGACAAACCTGTGGAGGTATGGAAGTGTCTAGGAGAGGTAGCAGTAGAGTTTCTGACTAGTTTGTTTAAGAAGATCTTGGAGACTGAGAGGATGCCCGGGGAACGAAGGAGAAGTGTACTGGTGCCCATTTTTAAGAACAAGAGAGATGAGCAGAGCTGTGGTAACTACAGAGGAATAAAGTTGATGAGCCAGAAAATTAAGTTGTGGGAAAGAGTAGTGGAAGCTCGGCTAAGGGCAGAGGTGAACATTTGTGAGCAGCAATATGGTTTCATGCCTAGAAAGAGTACAACAGATGCAGCATTTGCTTTGAGGATGCTGATGGGAGAAGTACAGAGAAGGTCATAGGGAGTTGCATTTTGAATTTAGGAAAGGTGTTCAAGACGTTGGACATGAAGAGGACATGAAGTTAGTTGGTGTGAGAGAAGAGGATGCAGAGGACAGGGTTAGATGGAGGCACATGACTCGCTGTGGCGACCCCTGTAAGGGAACAGCGGAAAGGAAAAGAAAAAGAAGACCAGGATCTAGTCTTCACTAAGGAGACATTCTTAGAAAACAGCATAACTCTGAGACTTGTATTAGAATTTTGTCCCTAGTAGCAAGTCTTTTTGAATACTGAATAAGCTGATTAGCTTAATTGTTTGTGCCATAGACCTCTCAGTTGACTTACATAAGATTTATTTCTATGTGAATGTACAATATGTTCAGCACTGATATTTGGTACTGAAGCTCTGATCACTTTTACCACAAAGAAAGTTCACTTACTGTTAAACACAGTTCCCAGGTCTACAGGACAACTGTGCACGCTTGTACATGCACTTGTTCTCAGGCTAAATAATTTCTTCTCTCTGTAGCTCTGAGACTAAGTTACAGTTTTCAAAAGAAACTGATTACAGTAAAGCGACTGAGGAATGTACAATATCTTCAACATCATAAAAGCTAACCATTGGAATTTGGACATGAACTTGTGTCTGTGTGTTTGTGTGTGTGTATATGTACTTGTTGGAAGCCAGGGATGGGAATGCTGTGTGTGGCAATTGGACTTCTTTGATCTCGCCCCTCTCCCTTGTCCCATTTCAAAAGAACCCCTTAAGAAAGAAGTGTGTGTGCTGGAGGGGAAGGAAAAAAGGTAGGGGGAGGAAGAAGAGGAGGAGGAGTGAGCGGAGGGGGTGAGGACTACTGAAGTGTGAAGAGTGTGCAACTTTCTGTTCTTTCACTGTCTTTTATTGCTCTCTCTCTCTCTCTCTCTCTCTCCCTCTCTTTCTTCTCAGTTTCTCCATATAGGAAGCTAGTTCCCACAGGTTGAACAATACATTAGCCAAGCAGAGGACCATTGTCTGAGGGAGGATTTGGTGCAACTGAAACTATGCAACCATACAGGAGCTGCCTATGGCTGCAGGGGACATACAGTGAAAGCTCTACAATGAGAGAAACAGCTGATATGCTTTTGAAAAGGTTAAGACTGACTCTACCTGTTAAAGCTAGCAAACTTTCTGACGAAAACACAAAAACAGAAAATACATGTATTCCAAATGTGTGTTCAAACCAAAGTCAATTTGTGTAATCCTCTGTGTGATGATTACACAAAATTGTAATCATCAAAATTATTTTTGTGATGGATACTATTAGTACTATTACTATTTGTGTTTATTTGCCCATACAGAAGATTGCACAAAATAGTACTTACTTAGTAATCGATTACTCTTTCTTTCAAGGACAAGCATACTTATTAGTCAGTACAAAAAGTGATAAATGACTTCACTAATTATATTACTGCTCCTAAAACAAAATGGTGTGTAGTTTATTTCAGATCTACTACATCGACACACAATTAAAACAAAACTAAATCCACTTTAAAAGCAGAGTAAATAACCCTACAGCAAATGTTAATTCAAACTCTGCTTGTCTTTAAAAGTACTACTCATTGATCTAAGGGACTTCAAGTGTCAGTGGTAATATATCACATACGAGCAGTTATATCTTTGGAAGACGTCCAGTGCTGTAGTGATCAGCTTCATAAACATGCAGGACTCCTTTGATTCATTCTGACAAAGCTACAACTTAGTCAAAAGTCAGTAAGATGAATCTGAATCTGTTCTTTATCCCCATATAACCACACAGTATGTGTGCACACATTTGTAGGAGACCCCATTTCAGGACAAACTACAACTCACATTCAAGTAGTAAAGTAATGCAACATTATTTAGAATCCCAGTTTGCATCCCTTATCTGGACATGGCAAAACGAGTAAAACAAAGAATTTGTCTTCATCTTCATAATATTTATTGCATGTTTGGTTTATACAGATATTCCTTTATTGGAAATTAAAGTTACATATTAATTTAACTATTAAGGGGGATGCAAACTTTTGCTCTGGTATTATTTTAATACTTAGAATTTATTAATTATAATATATCATTTTTGTTACTTCTGACAATGAAAGCAACAGCATATATGCCATTTCAATGTATCCCTAATTGTGGCATGAAGGAGAACAAAATGGTTAAGGTAAGTTATAGAATAATAAAAAAAATTATCAGAGGAAAAGTTTGCACCCGCCTTTATAAAATAATTATTAAGTAAATAAATGTTAATGTAAGTTAAATTCTGATGAAGGAACACTTATGCCACAAGCTCTACTTTTTACAAGGTTATCATTTCTTAGTTTTTAAGTTGAAGTTGTCTAAATGACAATTCTATGTGTTTGTTATTATAGAGGAGTCATGAGTGCATATATTAGGAGGTGGGTTTAATGTTTTGCTTTCCCTATTTACAATAATGACGCAAAAAATATTAGAACCACAACTTCATGGCAGAGCTGTACAGGATTGCATTAAATTGTACAGGTGTACCTAATAAAATGACCATTAAGTCTGTATGTATATATAGTAAAATAAAATATGCCCAATACTGCTAGCAACAGATTCAGCAACTGTATATGGGAGAGAAGAAATTTGAGCTCTTTCTGTTATTTCCCTTAGTCTCTTTCATTTTTCCTCTTGTCTCTCGTCATCCACCACATTTGTGTTTCATGATTTATGGTGCTTGTGATCTCACCAGCGCATTTTTTCTTTTGGTCACATATTATGTATCTCTCTCTTATATCTCTCTAGTCAATTTCATTAGATTTTCAGCCTAATGAGTAATTGATGGTAGTAAAAGTTCTTTGCTTCATATTGATGGTTAACAACAACAGGTTCTAAATGCAAAAGCCACACTTGCAATCAGATCTAAACTCTGTTCATTTGTTAAGAATAAAAAACATATATGATGATCTACAAATAAAATATTTGTACACTGTTTATTCAACCAAACCTTAAACGTAAAGCTGAGTCAAACCCATTGTTGTGAACTACAGATCCACAATGGTGCAAAACTGAACTATAGCTCTACAGTACCTTTACTGTTTACCTATTGATCTACTTCTCTATTCATTCTATTCCTTGCACATTTTTACTTTTTAAACATACTGGGTTTTGTTCTTTATATTAAAGACAGGATTTTCAAATCCTAAGAGCAGCATGTGAGGGACCCCCTACTGGCTGCTGTGAATGGAGGGATGCATACCTTGCTGACTGCCATTTGTGCAGCAGCCCATGGCAAAAGAAAGAGCAGAGAATAGTAGAATCACAGGAACAAGAGAGACAGGGAGAGAGGTTGAGGGGAAAGGAGGGAGGGTGAGAGCAGGGAAAAAAACCTGTTCTTCAGCTTGGCTGATAACATCTGTAATTTCCGCTTCCATTGTTCCTCTCTATGTATCAGTCTCGGGCTTATAACTGGCTGGCCCTGCCTCGCTCCTGACCTGGCTGCTGTGAGCCAGAGTGTAATGGAGAGAGTGAGAGAGATGAAAATTGCATTTCTTCCTAAAAGTCTTTGTAAAGAGCTTTCAGGGTGAACCACAGAGCATCATAGTGCTGTTCTATAGCCACCATCGGGTCCTTCATTACAAACCCTATACACTAATATGTAATGCTGAGCCCACAAAACCTTATCACGATAAACAGTATTTTTTCATATTGAATAAAGAGACAGGAAATTTGAATTGAGCAAGTGTAGTCTTTCTGTTTTCCACTTGCCTGTAAATAATTGATGTACTGTAAAAGTATCTGCCAGAAAAAAGCAGACAGAAATGTACAATACAACAATTATTGGCAGGCTAATGAACAAAGATATTAAATATTACTTTTTCTATGAACTATGAACCAGGACGTTCAGTTAGACATTGGATAGCCAGATCTCTGAGTTTGAAGGCTCATCAGACTCCAACTGGATAGTGTTATCTTATTTTGAGGCAGGATTTCACAACTTTTCAATTTGCATTATAAAATGATCCACCAGGAAATTGAACTATCGTGTATTTGACTGCAGCTAGGTTGTGTGTTTCCTTCCCTATTGGTTTTATGTGTGCACTGTCAATTTTTCCACAGCAGCCACCACAACTTCACAAGGACAGGAGCTGGTATTGTGGAGTAAACAATGACTTTTACTCTGAGCTCCAGTTCCACAGAAGGTGTCCCATGGACTGGAATAAGGACAATGCTGACACTGGTCCTTTCTTTATAAAACAAAGTAAGTTAACATTTTTATTATGCCAACTTTTCCAGATAAAATGCAAGGATACTTTAATATGCATATAGTCTACTTTGCTATCAGCATGTACACAGCATGTACATTTTATTGTACTACAAAAAGGTGCAAAAAGTGCAACACTAATGTAGTTAATATATGAAAGTTACTACTATTATTCCCTCTATAGTACTTCTGTGTACTTATAATATAATGAATATAATTATATTAAAATATCATTAAAATAAAATGTTTTCAAGGCACTGCTAAACTGAAAACTGCACACATAGCTGAATAATGTGTTTAAATACTGTGTCCAATACTTGTTGGCAGCCACAAAATATATTTATTTAGTAACTACTACTGCAATAAAAAATATTCACATTAAATGGTCTTAAAGAGTACAAATCTACTTTAAGTTGATCCACATTAGCACACAAAAATGCACTTGACAAACACGAAATACTTAATTGTATTTCGTGTTTGTCAAAAAAGCAAACCAGCAAACAAGTATATCATTACTGTGGCTGCAAATATTTTGCACTTTAATATGCTTTGGCATGCTACAACTTAGGATATATAACATACTGTTTTTATTTCAGGCTTGTAAAAGGATGAACAAATATTTGGGAATTGGAATCATGATAACCTCCCTCGAAATGAGAAAGTGGAATCTCGACGAAGGTATTGTTTGGTCCCAACTAGACTTCTTCTACTGTTCTAACAGAGTGATATATGGTATTTAGTCTTTATGGAATGTGGGTTTTCATATCTTATCTTTCATACCATAAATGGACATTGTCGTCTTCAAGAGTCTGTTGTCTCTAAGATGCAGGTTGTGCTGTGCCTGTGAAGCACTTATTTTGTCTGTGTATCGCTCACTGCCCTGAACTGCATTTACTGCTTTGCTCTGCTTATGCTTGGAGTTCTTGTTACTTTTAGAAGAGGTCAACAGAAAATTATTTTACAAGTGGAGTAAGTTTATCTTTTGATCCTTGTGTATACACCCTATTTCTACACCATAAAAAAAGCATACTCCAACACTCCTGTCTTTTTCATACAGTTTCCAATGTCCTGTTCTTTTCAAGCTTTTTTCATCTCCTTCTAGAGCAGGGGGCCTGGCACTTCTGTGGCCTTGCAGCTGCATTCTGGGCTTTCTTACCAGTTCTCAAGCGACAAATTAAAGCCTATTATATCTTTGAGGGAGGGCCACATTCAGGCTGTCATGCAGACTCTCTGATTAAACACTGCAAACACACACAATCACAGGCTACTACAGTATAAATGAACTCTCAACCAGGTTGTTCAAAAACCTTTTTTTTCCAGATTGGTGAATTTACTTCTGTACAAACTCTCAGAACTGAGTGTGATGTGTAGAATAAGAAAATGTTGTCGCTGAAGTTTTATGTGAAAGCTTGGGGTTGTTCATGTTTAAACTGAGAAAGTGCAGGCTTCCTGTTCATCATCATTCTACAGGCGGGACACAGTTTAAGCCTGCGTTCTCCTGATTTATGACTTATGAATTATTCTCTGTGACACTATAATCATTCATTGAGAAACATAGAGATAGAGAAATTCCCTGTCC
This sequence comes from Channa argus, assembly GCF_033026475.1. Taxonomy (NCBI): domain Eukaryota; kingdom Metazoa; phylum Chordata; class Actinopteri; order Anabantiformes; family Channidae; genus Channa; species Channa argus. The sequence continues at coordinate 4,458,177 of NC_090202.1, forward strand.
ATAAGATGCTATGTGCCATTAGAGATATTGTTATGTCTTTTCTTAAATCAGTTACCTATTGATTTGTGTTTGACTTTGTTTCTATTAAAACAGTCTATTTTTAATTTTGACACATACTTCTAGTACATTATTTTATTACCCAAGCCACACGCATAAAAGATGGAACAAACCTATTATAAGGTCAGAACAGTTTGATGTATTTCCAACTTCCTTATCTTACAGCATGAGAAAATTATTCTTCGCAAGCCATCAAACTGTGCTACGTCCTTTCACGTATCATACTGAAGCCAGTACCCTTTGACGTCAGTATTGGTTAAGGCCGAATCATGCTTCTCTGTCAAAATACGTAAACACATGTTCACACATGTTTTTTTTTATACTTGCACAGTACATGTATGTATCCAGAAAAGAGTAGTACCGCATTTAACAAAAAATGAAGAACCAATCCAGAATAGAAATTAAATGTGCATATTATACATTTCACACTCAGAATCTGTGAAGATAAACACAGATTTCAATGACCTGATGATTTTTTTCTAGACTCCTGCAGGAATGGTTCTTTGGCAGGATATTCTGCTAAGGCAGTAGAGAGCAGAAAAATTATTATTAAAGTGTGTGAAGCCTCTGGAGCTCCCTTGTTTTCTGCATTTATTGCTCAGATGAGGATAGGATGTATTTAAATGTTCTGTACTTTGTTATTTTATAAATTTATGAATATTGTGAGAGATATCAAGTCATTTCAAAGACCAAATTGTAAATTGTGAAAGTATTTCAGTTTTTAATAACCAAATAGTTTGTGTCCCATGTGAAGTATAGTACTGCTATCAAACCCAGCGTTTTCTTAGCCTTTTTGGAAATAAAAAGTCATAAGTTGAAATACACATCTCAAGTGGGACCCTGTTCTAATAAAAGTCTATAATAAATATTATATAAATCAATGTGAAAATCTAGACAGGTATGAACGGCTACGCTTCTTCTTCTACTTTTTCGTTCGTCTTTCCAGTCCAATTCCCATTTCTATCCCGACTTTTGACATTATCCAATCAGCTTTTTTATCCCACATCTCCACACAACACATAGTTAATATTTGGGATGTGTGCATGTCGGGGCCTGTCCAAGCCTCTGTGTGCTATAATTACTCATCTTGTGTTCTTGTACCCCTGGAACTGTTACTGAACCAACAAAAAAAGCATCAGAAGCCAAATTAAAATATAAATTACAGGACATTTATGAGACAATTATGTCTCTGTGTTTTATTTACTAGAATGCACTATTATGCCTTATCAGGTTTGAAAAACAAAATTGAATTTACATCATTTTATAAAACCGTTATCTAGTTTTGAATCATTTATTGAATTTGTCTTCAAATGGGAGAATTTGTAGCAAAAGTAAAAAATAACTAAAACACGTTGTATCTGTATTTTTTGTTGATTGAGAAAGCAGAATGAAAAACTACTGATTACAACCTGTGATAAAACCAGAAATAGTGGTTCTCTTCTATCTTTGGCTAAACCTTTGTAGTTTAAATGTTTACATTGACATGGTATGGAGCGTTGACTAGCATGTAAATTCCTTAGTTCGCATTGTTGTTGTTTTTTTGTTTTGTTTTATTCCTGAATTATTTCATCCCGCAATGATTATTGTAATTCAATTTTTACCTGACTGGATTGCTTACAGGTGGTTGAAATTTCTGCAGCTCAGCTCCAAACAAAATCATCTAAAAGGTCCCATGTCATGCATATTATTATTTTGTTAAACTGGCTTCCAGTGTTATTCAAATTCCAGTTTACCAGTGAATACATTTAAAGCCATGCATGGTCAAGCCCCTGCCTACATAACAGAGCTACTGCAGCCATACACCACCAGTAGACATCGCAGGTCCTCTAAATGAGGGATTGTTAGTTGTCCCTCAGTGAAGACTCAAGACAAAAGGAGAAGGAGACAAAAGGTTCTTTTACTCTGAATTTACCACTGTGGATGTCTTTAAAAAGCAGCTAAAAACCAATTTGTTTAGATGTGCATTTGTTTAGCTTTGGTATTTTTTATATGTTTTATTTGTTTTTTTTAATCTTTCATTTTTATGTTTGTTTTATTTGATTGCTTTTTCTCTCCCAGAAGAATAAGTCCTATTCCTCTTCATTAGCTGGTTTTCACTTTTACTTTTGTCCTCCCTTAGGGGCCCTCTACTAGTCTGGGGCCCGAGGCAATTGCCTGCCTTGCCACAGACTGCCTCTGCATCCCTCCATCAATTATCTGTAACTCTGTTCCTGTTCAGGGTCACTGGGGGCTGGAGCCTATCCCAGCTGTTACTGGTGACCCTTGGACAGGTCTCTAGTTAATCTCAGGGCCCACACAGAGAGACATACACAGACAGACAACCATATACATTCACACCTACATACAATAGAATCACCAGTTAATCCAACATATGCATGTGTTTGGACTATGGGAGGAAACCAGAGTACCCAGAGGAAACTCATACAAGTACGGGGAGAACATGCAAACTCCAGACAGTCCACAACCAGGAGGTGGATTCAAACTGGGGACCTTCTAGCTGTGAGGCGCAGTGCTAACCAGTATACCACCATCCTGCCCCATTTTACATGGTATAAATTCTCTTAACTGTCTAGATCTAGACTATTTCCAGGTTTACATAAAATATCAGTGGTTTCTCATATCATCTCAGACACTTTACTGTTAATTAGGTTTAAAAGTACAGGTACTCCAAAAAGAGAACAGGTTATATTTACTGGGCCCATGTTGCTGATCAGACTGGCGTTGGCAATCAAAGTATTGTGGTGTCTCAATTCTGGTTCGGATGTTCATTTCTTCAAGTTTTAAAATAGGTTCAGAGATTCTTTCTATGCAGCATTAGATTCTACACAGACGTTATTTTTTACCAGAATAAAATTAAAATATGAGATCTTGATGATTTTTAAAAAAGCAGTTTGGCTGGTAAACCAATCGTACACCCAGAGATAAACTGAAAAAGAAAAATCACCCTAAATAGATTTAAACTGAAGATATGTGTCTATAACCACTGTCTCTATCTACCATCTTTGCAGTCTGTTTCTTTCACATACTGTTAATCCTCTAGCAGATTTTGTACATTAAGCTATTTGCTATTTTGAATCTGATGTGTCATTTAAATATAAATATAGAAGTTGATTATGTAAGGTGCATTTGTCTCGGTGTCTTACAGTTTAAGTTTGTCGTGTTGATAACAGTTTTAGCAGTGTGACTGTGGCCACCCACATACAAGCCATTCTGTGCAGTAGATGGCTATAGCCAGCTGCCAACTGACATGCTGCAGTCGTCTGCACTTAGTTGCGAATGCTGACTGTTTTCTTTTAGAGAGGTGCTGAGTTGTTTAACGCTCAGATGAACAATGCTGCCGGATACAATTACTTTGTGTATGTACAGCAAAGCAAATCCAGCACCACCAAACCACCAAAAGCCTCAAATTACAAACTATTTATAACCAAATGTGCATAAAAACATAAACAGTCTTTATCATAAGTGTTTTTGTAGCCTTTTTTATCTTAATGTGCCTTTTTAACCAACCCACAAAAAGATAAGTTCAATCCCTTATCATTCATTTGAAAGGAAACACACAGGAACTTTATCCAAACAGCCACTTGGTTACTGCTCATCTGTTATGCCAACAATATAGACTACCATTGTAACAATATTGTTCATTTTACCAAAAAAGATATGAATGGTCTGTAAAATGTACATAATGGACTCCACAAACTTATAATAATTTGCTTTATTCATTTAATTTTATTTTGTTCCCTGGTTTAGTCAAGTATTGTAGATGATTCTGCAGTAACAAACACGTTTAAAGTCTTCTTCTTTTCCTTTCGTCTGTTCCCTTTCAGGGGTTGCTGCAGCGAATCATGTGTCTCTATCTAACCCTGTCCTCTGCATCCTCTTCTCTCACACCAACTAACTTCATGTCCTCTCTCACTACATCTATAAATCTCCTCTTTGGTCTTCCTCTAGACCTCCTGCCTGCCAGCTCCAACTACAGCATCCTTCTACCGATATATTCACAGTCTCTCCTCTGAACATGTCCAAACCACATCAATCTGGCCTCTCTGACTTTATCTCAAAAACATCTAACATGAGCTGTCCCTCTGATGTCCTCATTCCTGATCCTGTCCATCCTTGTCACTCCCAAAGAGAACCTCAACATATTAAGCTCTGCTACCTCCAGCTCTGCCTCCTGTCTTTTCTTCAGTGCCACTGTCTCTAAGCTGAACAACATCGCTGGTCTCACCACCGTCTTGAACACCTTTTCTTTCATTCTCGCTGATACTCTTTTATCGCACAACACACCTGACACTTTTCTCCACCTGTACCAACCTGCTTACACTCGCCTTTTTTTCACACTCTCCGTTGCTCTGAACCGTTGACCCTAAGTGCTTAAAGTCCTGCACTTTCCTCACCTCTGCTCCTTGTAACCTCACCGTTCCACCTGGGTCCCTCTCATTGACACACATGTATTCTGTCTTACTGCGGCTAAGCTTCATTCCTCTGTTTTCTAGAGCAAACCTCCACCTCTCTAGATTTTCCTCTGCTTGCTCCCTGCTCTCACTACAAATCACAAAGTCATCTGCAAACATTATAGTTCACGGAGATTCCTGTCTAACCTAATCTGTCAACCTGTCCATCACCAGAGTAATCAAGAAGGGGCTCCGAGCTGATCCTTGATACAGACCCATCTCCACCTTGAACTCCTCTGTCACACCTACAGCACCTCACCACGGTCTTACAGCTCTCATACATGTCCTGCACCACTCTAACATACTTCTCTGCCAGTCCTCTCACTCTCCAAGTTCTTGTTAAACAAACTAGTCAGAAACTCTACTGCAACCTCTCCTAGACACTTCCATACCTCCACAGGTATGTCATTAGGACCAACTGCCTTTCCACTATTCTTCCTCTTCAACATCTTCCTCACTTCACTCTTACTAATCTTTGCTACTTCCTGCTCCACACCAGTCACCTCATCTACTCTTCGTTCCCTTTCACTTTCCTCATTCATCAACTCTTCAAAGTTCCCCTTTCATCTTCCCATCACACTCCTGGCACCTGTCAATGGATTTCCATCCTTATCTATAATTACACTAACCTGCTGCACATCCTTCCCATCTCTATCTCTTTGTCTGGCCAACCTTTACAAATCCACCTCTCCCTCTTTAGTGTCCAACCTAACATACAAGTCCTCATATGCTCTTTGTTTGGCCTTTGCCACCTCTACCTTCACCTTACGCTGCATCTCCCTGTACTCCTGTCTACTCTCTTCAGTCCTCTCAGTGTCCCACTTCTTCTTAGCTAACCTCTTTCTCTGAATACACTCCTGAACTTCCTTGTTCCACCACCAAGTCTCCTTGTCCACTTTCCTCTTTCCAGATGACACACCGATTACCCTCCTACCTGTCTCCTACCTCCTACCTCCTACCTAATCACATTAGCTGTAGTGGAAGAAGCACTTCCTGACCACACAGAGCCTGTCTCACAGCATTCTTCCTTTTTGAACTTCCACCACTTTGTCCTCTGCTCTGCATTTGTCCTCTTCATCTTCCTTACCGCCAGAGTCATTTTACACACGGCCATCCCCTGTTGCCTGGCTACCTCCGCTCTTATATGTTACCCTATGTTCCTGCCTTTTCAGGAAGAAAGTGTTCACTACAGCCATTTCAATCCTCTTTGCAAAGTCTACCAACATCTGTTCTTCTGCGTTCCTGTCCTGAAGACCAAATCTGTCCATTACATTCTCATTACCTCTGTTCCCTTCATCTACATATCCATTGAAATCTGCACCAATCACCACTCTCTCACTTCTGGGGATGCTCTGAATCACTTCATCTAACTCACTCCAGAATTTCTCCTTTTCTTCTCACTGACAACCTACCTGTGGGGCATAACCACTAATAACAATGAACATCAAAACAATTTCCAGCTTTAGACTCATCAACCTGTCTGATACTCTTTTCACCTCTAGAACGTTCCTCACAAAGTCCTCTTTCAGGATAACTTCTACTCCATTTCTCTTCCTATCTGACCCATGGCAGAGCAACTTGAACCCTGTTCCTAAGCTTCTAGCCTTGCTACCTTTCCACCTGTTCTCCTAGACAGACAGCATATCCACCTTCCTTCTCTGCATCATGTCAATCAACTCTCTAGCCTTCCCTGTCATACTCCCATCATTCAAAGTCCCTACTGTCAGTCCTACATTCTTATCTTTCCTCTTCTCTTTCTGCCTACGAACACACCTTCCTCCTCTTGTTCTTTGACTTTGACCAACAGTAGTCCAATTTCCACCGGTACCCTGTAGGTCAACAGCACCTGTGGCGGTCGTTCTTAACCCTGGCTCTGATCAAGACAGAACAGAACAGCCTTTATAAGGTCTGGATTTATGCTATTCTCACATTTAGGTATAGCTGTCCAAACGTTTTTTACTTCAGTTACCGTAAAATAGCTCTCTTATATGTTCACTTTTTACAAATTTTAACAAACAGGCTGCATACTGTGTACCTACCTGGTGGTCAACATGGCAAATTACCTTAAAACAACAGAACGTGGCTAATTTGCATTAGATGAATTAACTTATAACACTTTTTTAGTGACAACTATAGTGACTGTGACAACTAATTTTATAAACTAATCTCAAATCTTCCTTTTATTGGTAAAAATATTGACATCTGATTTGATTTAGATGAACAATGTTTTTGGACAGATTTACAAATGGTAAATTACCACGTATATAGCACTGTTATCCAAAGCACTGTACAATGTTGATTCCCATTTACCCATTCACACACAGACTCACACATCGATGCAAATGGCTGTCATGGAAGGTGCTCACCTGACCAACCAAGTGCAATCTGGGATTCAGTGTGGTCCCTGTTTTCCATGGACAACTGCTTTACCAACTGAGCTACAGCCGCCCCACTCGCTTTGTGGTTTGACACTGTTAGTTTCCACATTGAAATGGCCTTACACTGTGCAGATGAGTGAGCCTGGGCCAGTCTTTGGAGTTGTCTGGGAAAACTAAATCCTCATGAAGTTCAAGAGGAGCACTGAGTCAAGCATCACTTTCTGACACATGATCCTCTTATCTTTTCATACTCCAGTAGCAACCATTAACTACAAGGTAAAAATGAGAAATGATCTAGTGCTTAAAAGTAGCTTTTGTCAGATGATTAATCATTAAAGTTTTTTTTTTTTCCTTTCGGGTTATCCCGTTAGTTCAGGGTCGCCACAGCGGATCATTATCCGCATGTTGATTTGGCACAGTTTTTACACCGGATGCCCTTCCTGACGCAACCCTCCCCATTTTCTGCCGGGCTTGGATCAGCACTGCACAGCTGGGGATGGGAATGGGCTGTTAGGGTTCAGTGTCCTGCCCAGAGACTCTACATACCCAGAGACACATATAGCCGGGACTGGGGATCAAACCACTGACCCTGTGGTCCTTGGACGACTGCCTTACCAACTGAGATACAGCCCCCCCTTAATCATTCAAGTCATTAATGAAACAAAAAAGCCAAACATTAGCTGCTTCTAGTTTTATTGCTTTGTATGGAGATTTCATAAATGGGAGATAGTACAATAAACCATAGTTGTAATTCTGGTTTATTGTCTCCCATTTATCCCAGGTGCAGTATGTGTTGTGATATAAATGCCATTCAGTAAATTCCATACAATCCTAAAAAAAAAAAAAAAAAAAATTTAATCAATGTTCATAGTCATCAAATGACAAAAATGGCACAGTCATACACAGCTCACTGGATGTGGGAGGCTACATTGATACACACACATATGTAAACCGGGAAAAGCTTATTAGAGTAAATGTTGCCATTTGTACCAGCCAGCAGTACTTAGATAACATTATCAGGAATGATTATGTTATCTATTCAGACAGATCTCTGGGGGTAATATCTGAAGCCATAAACCTGCCTCTACGTGTTTGTATGTGTATCTGCATGTCTGGGTGACATTGCTGAGCGCAAAGAGCCATGGCATCTGATGGCTAATAGTGTAGGGAGAACACATTCCGGAACTGGCCAGCCAATACAAACACTCGACTTGCTATAATGAGCTGTGACTAGGCTGTTCTATTACCATAGAGACCCTCAACAAGCCATTGGCACGTTCCTTCCCCAATGTTTTTTTCTCACTTTTAATTGTCCATGTTTTATTTATGGGCCCAAACAGGGCCCATATAATTTGCAGGGTGGATTAAAGATTTAAGAAGTAAAATAAATTATTTTTTAAATTTCTTTTTGAAAATCATTCTGAAAAATTCTCAAATGCTTTCAAATACAATTGTCAAATGCGAGCTACTTTCTGCTGACAACCACCTGGCAAGGCCCCAATGAGTGGATCGTTCAAACCCCATGTATCCCACAATTCTTTTCACCTGTTAATTCAAGTGCCATTGGTAGCTAGCTAGCTGCTATGCAAACAGTTTTTACAAAACTTAAATTTTCAACTTGCTTTTTATGGCTTAAGTCTAGGGTGTAAATGGAGATTAATGCTTTCAAAATTCCCTCAGACATACCAAAGATAAAATATTTATCTGCTTCTAGCCGAAAAAATCCTCCAGTTGACATCACTCTGAGGAGATTTTTGATTAGTTCATCAGTTCAGATAATGTCATCTGGAGGAGCTCTGGAAAAGCAGGTTGACCATGTTTACAAACTCCATAGTATGAGCAACGAGAAGACATAATCTGAACTGAAGGTTCCTCTAAGTGATAATATATAGGAAAATACGCGGGAAGTTTTATGCCATTTATTTACGTGTACTACCTTAACCAGTAGCAAAATAAGCAGGTTCAAAATCAGTGAAGGCATCCTTTAAGTTACGTGACATTAACAATGTCAGCTAACAAACTCAGGCACTCAGCTGCCCACATCCAATGGAGAACAGCTGGTGATACAAACAGTAAAGAATTTGTGTACCAGATAATCTCATTTTGGTTTGACCTTCACTAAAGTCCTTTTTTTTCTTTACAGAAAGTCAAATACTGGTATCACAGTATTGACAATAATATTCAGTCGTATGGGACTACATACTACATTAAATTATATTACACAAAATAATTTAAACACAACGATTTTTGTTATGCTAGTTTAGACTCGTTTTTATTCTTTTTATGTCTTGTCATGTTGTATCTTTTTTATAATTTCAACCCTTTTAAATGAGCTCTGCTACTTTTAAATCGCAAATATTAACCATCAGATGTATTGGGTGCAAGGGACCTGTGGCGTTTTAGGCCCCTGGGCCTGTGCCCAGTAGATCTACTCAGTGGGCCTTGTTCAGCAAACAATATGTATGCTCAAATAAAATCCAGAAAAGTAAAATAGGTTTCGATCCCAAACAATGTTTGGATCATTGCGACTGGTCTTAATGCTTATATAATTTAATGAATAAATATTTGAATATTATAGACCAGCTTCGGCTCACTGTCCTGATTTGTATGATTTGCATAGTACATCTTTGGCACCTGCTTCAGATATTTCAAGCAGTGCTATTTCTTCCACAGTTTTGACTTGACTCTTCTTGACTCTTCTCATCAATCTTTGTCAGATACATCTAAATTGAACTGATCAAGCCAAGCTACACCAGGATAAGCCAGTGAAAGTTTTATTCCATCAGGTACTGTCCATCCTCTTGGCCAGTCTTGTGTTTATTTCCAAGGAAGGCTTCTTTCCCAGGTCTCTTTTGGCCTCAAAGCAAAGGCTTTTGGCTGAGGTCCATGCTCCACAAAGGGCCCGAGCATTCCAGCTATCTGCCTTTAATCCAGTGTGTCAGCTCGTGTTAATGTTGCAGCGTGAAATCTGAGGCACAAAGCGGCATGGAATATTTACAAGAAAAGACCCATACGAATTCCTCTGCAAAAGGCCACCAAGCATTGAACTAGATGGACTGCTGTCCGCTGGTGGTGCAGTTGATGGCTGGTGTATATGGTAAGTTGGGTATGTGTGTGTTTGTGTGTGTGTAGGTTTAGAAGCTTACCAAGCAGGTGGTAAAAAGGTGACATACAGGAGATATTTCTAAATGGAAGCAGCTAACCCTAATGGAGCGATGCTCGTCTAATCAAAAGGGAAAGAGGGTGCAAAAAAGAGAAGCCCTTGGATAATTTGAGACTAAACCAGCATTTCCGCCTCTCATCGGAACCCCTGGGGTTTGCTCTGACACACAATAGGGGAATGACACGCTTCTGTGGATAGTTAATTATCTCAGACACACACTGACACCCACTTCCACACACAGCACACGTGCATGGATCAAAGACACAAATAGAAGTTTGTATGCATATGCCACAAAAAAGACACACACAAACATCTAAGTTTGTATATGGACATGCACACACCAATAAACATATTTATTTCACACCCCGCCTGTGTTACCTAACTTGCTTCCACCCAAATCCAGCTGCACTCATTGTCATGGTATTTGCTTCGAGCAAATTGACATACACCCAATTGACATACACGCAAGTTGACAGTGCGTGTATGTATGTTTATGTGTGTGTCACTTAGTTATAGACTTGATACATAGATGTAAATAGAAGCCCCATAGAAAACAAAAAATAGACTTGACATGCAAGTTTCTTTCAGGTGACCTCACCAAATCTTGGTGCCACCCACACTGATGTTTTTATTGTCTCCAGTGGCAGTGGCAAAGTTGGATGCTTTAACATTCACATTTGAGACAGAGAATTGACATGTACTTTATTGCAAATAAGGAATAACATTTTCTTTTAAATCCAAATGCAAGGTCGAATATGTAACCATACTATAGATTTGTATAATGACTATCAATTATCCAGAAAAGAGGCAGCTAACAATATATATGTATAAAACCAAAGGTATTCTGCATCTTCTATATGTTGTATATAAATATTTACATTTTTGGAGGTATGTACAATGCCATTTTAGCAGCTCTGTAATGAATTCTACTTTTATGTTTTTTATTTGAAACTGTCAGTGAGAAGATAATTCTGCTATGGATTTATTATTGAGGTCAAAGCGGGTAATGGACTCCTAAACTCCAATATGACTCCAGCCTATTAAGAGGTGGTTCTAACGTTTTGGCCCACTCATTCATTTTAAATAGTGTGGCCACTTTTCCACTGTGCTCATATGATTTGACTAAAAAAAATAAAACTATTTGAGGAGGAGAACGTATGAGACGTTCAGGTGTTTCAGACAGTCTTCCAGGCTAATTAAATTCTTTATTTACAGACATTTGGTTTTCTGATGACATCATTTCTGTGAAAACTTTTTTTCTCTTTCTGTTCTCAAGGACCCACTGGTCAAGGTTGCAGTATCCTCTGTTTTCATCCAAAAACAGATCATACATATAAAGCAGGAGCCATTAATACTAGTTCAAAGTTATGAGACAGCTCCATTATTTGTTTGTGTGATTGGTATAACAATGTCAGGGCAGGTGTTCTGTGTAATGCACACTTCCTAAATATCATCAGTATACTCTTAGGTGTTTAACAGGTTAAGTGCCTGCTCATGCAGCAGAACTCACGTGGCCAGTGCAGAGGAGTTTCATTTCACTGTACAAATGCTTCACTTGAAATATAACGGTGGCCTCATTCCACATCCCTGAATCACTGGCCCGCTTTTTAGAGTTGGTCCAGTCACTCAGAGGTCTAGTGTCACACTGTCAGCAGTACATCCCATAGAATAACTGAGCCAATCAGTGCACAGGGAGGCAGGACTGAGGTCTGTGAAACATCAGGCAGCACCTTAGCGACAGGAGCAAGGGGACTGGTCAGACTTGAAGAAAGGATGAATCCAGCCAAATACAGAGAAGTGCTAGAGGTTAACAGGCTCCATAGTATACACTGTTCTACATTATCACCACCTGGTGGTTTTAACATAAAAAATATGTAATATGAACTAATAAATTCAGATGTATTCCTATGGGTTCCCCACCTGTCAGTACATAAAGTGATGGATAATGAGTCATGCTGACCAATGTCAGCCATGATTTTCTTTTAAGAACACCAGTAAGAATGTTGTAGCCAAATGATGTATGAAAAAAGTACAAATTTAAAAAATACCTGTATGGTTTGTAGTACTAAACAGTGTCAACAGTAAGCACAATACAATAATCCTAACGGGGAAAATTTCAGAAAATTGCAAACAAAGCTGAAGGACAAAGTTGTCACAGTGCTCAAGTGAATGAAGTAAATTTAATGTTGTAAGGCTTTTTAATTATATGGTGGGCAGTTAGTTTGGTAACATATAAAAGCAGAGTAGGTGGAAGAATGCAAAGGTTGTTCAGGTCAATGTTAGACTTCAGAATGTTAGCTTTTGAATACTTGCAGGAGACAGTATATACAATACCAGTATAAAATCATTGTGTAAAATTGTGTAAAAAATAGCAGGAAAAAATAGACATTTGTGCATATTGAGCAAGCACTATTACAGTGTGCTTCCCCTGCATCTCCTTCACCTACTAGCAGGCAGGCTTAATAGACTGCTAATTGAGCATATATGGTTAAGGTAAAGATAGTAGTTAATTAAATGGTTATAGCTGTTCTGTATTGACAGAACAGCTATTGACTTAATATGAACATATCTGCCACTGGCCTGCCTTTGTCACACATTTGTTCTGATTATAGTCTGTTGTCCAAAGGCCCAGTCTAATCTAGGACTTGATTCTACAACAAGAGAAGGAGGTGTGCTGCACCATTGGCATAAAGGATTACATCAGTCATAAATTATATTTTAAACAACCCCTGTAGTGACACAACACATTTTCTCTATTCATGGGTAATGTTTTCATCCTGGTTGCAGCCTTACAAACATCCCACAAGTAGAGTTGTTGCTTTTAGTGTCTGCATGGAAATTGTTAAAAATACAATTCATTTTAGAAATGACAGAAGTAATTCTTTGACAGAAGGTGGGTAGACTGATCTACAAAATATCAATACTGATATGACGTTTTTGTTTTGTTTTTGGTATTGATCATAGTGCCAGTAGCATTGATGCTAAAAAGCAGTCACCATTAGGCACACGCTATAATCAGCTGAACAGCTCTACAGGTGGAGAAGCACCAAAAAGTTACTTCTCTGGTTTTAATAACTTTTCTTTTCTATTCTTTATGTGAACTTTCTTTGCATGATTAAAATTATGGTGACAAGTCCTCTACTAACTTTCACTATTCCTCTTCAAATGGTTGCATTGTACCAAGCACCAGACAGGAGACAGACTATGGATTGAAAACAAATGCACTCTTCATATTGAAGCTTTCAGATTGTAATTCGAGTGTGTGCTGCTGTCGTTCTAAAGCATTTACCACTTAAGACAAATTTTTATTAACAACAATTCACAATAAGTTACTCAAATTATTCTACTAGGTCATTCAGAGGGATATTGGAAGTGTTTCTGTCAGGGATGAATCAATAATGAAATTGTTTGAGATTGATGTGTTATTTATGCTTCATTTTGTGCAGAGAAAAAAAATCGGATCGGATGGTTTCCCTTCTCTCTGAAATTAGTCTAACAAACTGGAGACTAGTCAGACTATTAAGATTTCCCATGTGGATTTGCTTCAGTTTATACCGTGCATATTCTCAGGACGAGCATTCTTTAATATTCATCTGGATGGAGAAGCAAACATTCAGCGCAGGAGAGTGGGGAGCATAGGACAAGGCTGAGCAAGTCAAAATATTTCTACTGTGAAAAAAAGTTTTACCCATTTTAAACAAATAAACTAAACATTTTAAACTAAATTCGGCTATAGTGGGCCACAAAAGTCTAGGTAATTAATGCTAAGCACAGCAGTATAATGTAAAATAAAACAGTTTAAAAGGGCCAAATAATTAAAAAAAAAATGATAAATACCATCTCATTTGCCAATAGGCTGAACACAGCTTTTGTAGACACATTTCTAACTTGTACTACACATTCTTTGATCGCTGCTCTTTTTATAGATGTCAAAACAGAATACAAGCTGGTTTTACACAAAAAAGTACCAAAAAAGTAAATTTCAGGCAAAAATTAAAGCATATCAATCCTTTACATTTTAATATTTATTAATTATTTGTGTTTTCTGTTGTTTCCCTTCCTTTCCTTGATGTCCTTTTTCATCCACTTTGAAGAGCAACTTAAAGTAGTTTCTTTCAAGTTCATACCACCCTCCAGCTCTTTGTGTCCTGAAGGTTAAGAGAACAGCCTCAAAAAGTTTGTTCTTGCACCGTCTGTTATCTGGGCCTCTCATCTCCACCTGAGATGCTATATCCATGCAAGCCAACCTGCTCTGAACAAAATAAAGTAGAAGATGAGGAGTAAAAAAATAAAGAAGGGATGTGGAATGTGAGGGAAAGAAAGAGAGCCAGACAGGACAAAGCTGGGAGTGGGTAGAAACTGAACACAGTGTTTGTTGTGTGTATGAAGGGAGGACTTGGCACAAACACTGGCCTATCTGTAAGAGTATCCTGTGCTGCTCCCTTCTCCATGCCTGCCTCTTCAATACTGCCTTTGTCCTGCCACTGTGCACAGTGACACTGAGAATCCACATAGCAACACCTGGCCCCCTATAATGCTCTGTGTCAAACAGGAAGAGGCAGGACAGATCAGGACAATGTAAGATAAAACAAGATAGCAAAGAACAGGACAGAGTACCAAATACAGGAGACGGTCCTCAACTTTTTCCAACATCTATGTGTATAATTTTTTGATAAGCAATAATGAAAGTAGTAGCATGACCACAACCACATCTATTAGGAGCCCCAGGCATTAGAGATTAATTTAACACGTACCCTACATAGATTTTTTCCCCTTAAATGTTGTTTAAACAAGTTTAGTACATCTGTATTGGCAGAGGGTTATAGATTTATAGATTGTATTAGTTGGATCAATGGGTTTAAAAGAAATGTGCATTATGAAAAGTTGTGCCTCCAGGATTGAGCCTCGTGAACCGCACTGCTAGTGATGACCATGTCTGGACAAAAGTGTTTGAGTTGTTGCTGCAGTCGCAGCAAGACAACAGTAGATATCATCTGTATTTTTTAGACTTCAGTCAGCTCCACACCCATATAAGCAGACAATTTACACCCCTACAATGTTATCTCAGTTTTACATTTGACCAAGATGAGCTGCCTGGTATTTTCAGATATAATACTGCTGTAGGATAAGCAGATCCAACTCCACTCCACTTAAAACTTTCATTTTAAATCAAATCCCTTCAGTGAACTAGTCTGTGGGGCTTGTTTAACTGTGGATTCAAGGCAGTGAAACTTAAAAACTACCTGACCATTCTCATTTGTTGAATGGAAAGTTTGCTAATGGATTCTGGAGGAATGTACAAGGTTAACTTGTATAAGCAATTTTAGGTTTTTCTATAATGCTACCATGCTGTGGAAAAGTGAATTGATTGGAATTAGTAAAAAAAAAAAAACTTTCCACATTACAGGACATAAGCTAAGTAACACTTTGCCAACTATGACATAGCTTCAAAAGTCCACCTCCTGGAAGGGTCTTCCGGCCTTTATGGTAGATGGACTGGATGGAAGTAACTTTAAGTTTTTAAATAGTATTTATAGAACTTGGATTGCACAAGGAAAACATTTTCATCCTTAGATTAAAGTATAAAAACCTCACATCAACTGGCTTAAACCAGTGAAGTAAAGCATAGTTGCAGCATCATATTGCACTTCTCAGGGACAGCAACAGGGGGACAGGACAGACACGAAAGAAGGGTGATTGAAGCCAAATGCAGAAAACTAATTGAATAAAGCAATACTGCAGATAAGACTAGAGTTGTTTGTTGTCTTGCAGTATAACAAATATGCATTCAGCTAAGAATGGTGGAGCTGTTTGGAGTCTCTGACTGTCCTTGAGCCGAGTCAAAGACTTAGCCGCGCTGTGACGAGACTATCCAAACAAGTTGAAGGAACAAACTTTTTTTTCATTTAACAATATTGCAGCTATTCAGAGGAAATTAAGACCAGACATTGGTATTACACAGCTAAAGATCTCGTACACTCAAAAAGTCAAAATCAAATATATTGTCTTCTCATTGTTTAGTTTAATACATGTGCAGATCTCTGCCGAGGCTGCCAGATCTCTGCTAAAAATGTCTAAATTGTGGAGAGATCCCAAGAGCACAGTAGATGCAGACCTGCCTTCAGTTCCTGGTTAAGTCTCTCAGATTGACCGTTTGACAGTGGATGAAAACCGGAGGAGTGGATGACTGAGATTCCCAACAGATGAAAGAAATTGGCTGTGAATTGGGGTCCTCGATCTGAGACAATGTCACGGGGGAGGCCATGGAGAGGATAACATGGGTGAGGAGAATGTCAGCAGTGTCCTTGGAGGTGGGCTGCTTGGGATGGGGTATAAAATGTGCCATTTTTGAGAAATGATCAACAACGGTAAGGATTGTGGTCATGCCATTTAAAAGGGGGAAGTCTAGTAACAAAATCCATGGAAATGTGGGACCAGAGTGTTTTAGGAAGCGGTAAGGGGCAGAGGAAACATTGCTGGATGACGGGGAGAGTCCAGGACACACAAGGGTGAGATGTTAAATTAAATGCATGCAACCAATGAATAATCTTGGAGTGTAGGTTCTCAGGAACATAGAGAAGGTGAGGAGGACAAGCAGGGGTTGCTGGTGCTTGGGTGAGGGGTTAAATGACTTCCTCTTCTAGGTCAACCTTAGCTGCGGCAAGACGAACAGAAGAGGGTATAATGTTGTCGGGACCCTGAGATTGATATCCGGGTTGTGCATGCGGGATAGAGCATCTGCCTTGCAGTTCTTGGAGATGGTATGAAAGGGTGAAGGTGAAGCGACCGAAGAAGATGGGCCTGAAGTGGGTTTAGGCGTTTGGCAGAGGAGAGGTAGTCCAGATTCTTGTGATCCGTTAGAACAAGAAAGGGCTGTCTTGCTCCCTCCAACCACTGTGGCCATTCCTCCAGGGCTAGCTTAACTGCCAAGAGTTCTCTGTTGCCAACATCATAATTCATCTCTGCTGCTGAAAGGTGGAGGGAGAAGAAAGCACTTTATTTTCCTGTGCTGTGACAGTACAGTACAGCCCCAACCCCTGTGTTGGAGGAATCCACCTCAACAATGAATGGGACGTCAGGGTTGGGCAAGGTGAGTATGGGGGCTGTGGTGAAACGTAATTTGAGTTTATCAAAGGCTGTAGAGTGGACTACGTTAACTTGACCTTGGAGGAGGTTAGCCAGTGAAGAGGTGCTGCTCTAGAGCTGTATCGTTTAATGAAGCGGCAGTAAAAGTTGGCGAATGCTAAGAATCTTTGGAGTTGTCATCGGTAGTCAGGTGTTGGTCAATCTTTTACTGCCTGCACCAGAGGTCCGCTCTTACATGGTGGACATGATCTGTCTCAGATCGGGAGAAAAAGAGAATATCATCAAGATATTTGTTCACCATATCTCCCAACACATCACTGACTAGATTTTGAAACAGAGCCGGGGCTTTGTTCAAGCTAAAGGGCATGACCAGGTATTCGTAATGGCCAGCCGGCGTGTTGAAAGCAGTCTTCCATTTGTCACCCTAAAATATTCTCACAAGGTGATAAGTGTTGCGTAAGTCTACTTTGTTGTGGATGGTTGAGACTTGCAGGAGTTCAATAGCTGAGCAAATTAGTGGGAGTGGATATCTGTTCTTGACCGTTATTTTGATGATTCCTCTGTAATCAATGCATGGTCCTAAACCGCCATCTTTCTTGCCCACAAAGAAAAACCCTGGCCCAGCTGGTGAGAATGACAGGCAGATAAAGCCAACGGCCAGTAAATCTGTGATATATTTCTGCATGGCTTGATGTTCTGGGCTTGACAATGAGAAGAGGTGGCCAGCCCAGAATCTTGCCGGTTTGCCAGTCTATGGGGGGTTATGTAATTCTAACCATGGTATGCCAAGGACCAACGGAAGAAGAGGTGAATCAATAAGATGGAACACAAGACTTTTTAAATGGTTATCAACGACTATGGAAACTGGCTTAGACTTAAACTGTACTTGATGTAGTAACTGATTATTGAGTGAACGGACCTGGAGGGGTGGAGGCAATGGGGTGAACTAAAGTTTGAGCTGATGACCCAAGTGTCTGTCAATAAAGTGAAGTCAGCCCCAGAGTCCATTAGACCAGCTACTGGAACTTGGGAACAGGAACAGGCGAGAGCGACCAAGCTGCATGTATATTATTTTTATTATAAAATAATATAGTTGGCAAAGCAGGATGGGGATGTAGTAAGTCCTCCGACTCGCTAGGTTGTGCTGAACTCCTGTCTATGAGCAAGGACAAACAGATGAGTAACTTAGTAATTGTGGGACTTGTGGGATTTGGACTCTAAACATGAAACAAGACTTACTACAGAGACGAGCAGAGTCTGGAGGAGATGCGGGGCTCTTATGGGGAAGAGTGGAGTATGGTCCTGGCAGTGTAGATAGATCCTTAGAATCAGCAAGGATGAGTAACTTGAAGAAAGGGTAGGGAAAGGCTGGGAGGAGTGTCCACTGGGGAAGAGGTAGTGGTCTGTATCTGTAACACAGAGACAGGCCTGGTAGTGCGTGGATTTTAGCCATGGTGAATCTCCAATCACCGATTTGAAAAGAACTCCAAATTCCTCTTAGTTACTCAATATCTAAAAAACTCCAAAATGGAGCCTCCAAAACTCCAAACAAAAGAAGGTGCACTAGGCCAATAATAGTCCTTTAGTTCTGGGCTCCATAATTACCTCTTATGACTTTAAGTTCTTAAATAGTATTGTTTATAATATTGACATACATGACAATCCTTCAGTTAATATTTACTTGGCATTACTGGAGAAGTCCTTGATACAGGTAACCAGAGAATACCTGAACAAGTGGTGGACACTCGAGTCCTGTATAAAGTAGTAAGCAGATAATCACATGGCTTGATAAAAATGTCTGCATGGCATGATAAAAGCATAGACATAGCATGGTAAATCCTTTTCTCCTGCGTTCTCTGCAGCATCCTTCTCCTATTAATGGAGTGGTTACAAATGAATTCAGTGAAGGCTGGAAAGTCACGGTGAGAATGAAGACGGTGTGGCAGGTTGGTAAGGGGAACTGAGGAGGTATATAAGTAGAGTAGTGAGAGCAGGTGAAACTGATTACCAGTGATTAGTGAAGCGGAGTGAATGTGAAGGGACCAGGAACCGGAAGTGGCTGTAAAATAAAAGCCTGAAGGAGGAAGTAAGTTTACTGATCCTGATATTAATTGTATCTGGAACTGCTCATGAGCTGATTTGTTATTTTTTGCATGTCGCAATTATTATACAAGAATTTGATGTCAGATTAGTGATACTCAACCACCAGCTTTGCACTCTACCAATGCATCAGTCCTCACTTTAATGTGTATTACACTTAAGTTAGTGTAAAATAATAATTTGGGTTTTCTTTCTTAACATATATTAAAAAATTTAAGATTTGTTTGTGTTCTTTTTTATTGTAATTATTTCTATCAGAGTAAAGGGTCCCCAGACCATGTATGTCTGGTCTGGTAATGCAGGATGGGCACGTTTACAGCTGGCAGGAGGGTGTACCCTGCTTGCTGATGTGCCCTGATACTGTAAGAAAGTTACCAAAGTAATAACTGAGCAGGGCACAGTGCAGCGAGAGGTTACTCTAAAAGCAGTGACACCCAACTTCACTTTCAATTGGAGAAAGCTGCAGGAGCTCTGCTCTCTTCTTTTATGGGTGTTTGTTGAATGAAGTGCCAATGCTGGGTAAGATGTTACACTGGTGGAGACTATTGCGACTAAACCTTCCCTCTCTCCACAGTATTGACTTATATTCTAGGAAATTAAATCTAGTTCCTATTGGAACAGAAACTCTCATTAAAGGATGCCTACACTGATATTGAACTTGCTTCTCTAAATGAATGCCATTAAACTCCCCACTATATTAAGATATCCATGGTTTTCTAATGAAAAAATTTAGGATAACACCACTTGGAGGAGCCTTCAGTTCAAATGTCAAATCATATGTCATCTCGATGCTCATACTATGGAGGTTGTAATCACGGTCAACCTGCTTTTCCAGAGTTCCTCCAGATGAAATCATTTGAACTCCTAAAGACGAAAAACTCCAAGTGATGTAATTCTGTAGGAGGTTTTTAGCTAAAACAGAAAAAAATTAATATAGGGAAGTCAGAGGGGAGTTTAAATGCATTAATGTACATTTATACCCTAAACTAAAGACATAGAAAGCACTTTGAAAATTGGTGAAGTTGCCCTTTAACAACCATTTTCACCATCAATTTGATTAGTCATTACACTATCTTTTAGCCTAAGAAACAAATTGGTTGAGCCTTTCTTCACAACTACAGGGTCAGTGGTTTGGCTATACCTACAAGTGTCTTAGGGCGAGGCTCTGGACCCTCCAGGTTGCATCCAGTGTGTGTGCTACTCACTTGTAAGTCTCTTTGGATAATAGTGTGATGTAAATTCCTTCTTGTATTTGTAAAATGGGAAGATTTTGATCAGATTTCCTCAATTTTAAAGTTGCATCTTCCATTAATTATTGTTACAGCATTGTTACAGTAAAATGAGCATGTAATGTCCCACAGTTTTTTACCTCTAAACTCAGACAAAACTGAAATCATAGTATATGGGTCCAAAAATCTCAGAAATATGATGTCCAACCATATCGTTACTCTAGATGGCATAAGTCTGGCCACCAGTACTAGGTGTTACTAAGGGTTATTTTTGACCAGGATTTGTCCTTTACCTCATATGAAACAAATCTCTAGAAAAGCCTTCTTCCACCTACGGAACATTGCCAAAATTAGGAGCCTCCTGTCTCGAAATGATGCCGAAAAACTAGTCCATGCATTTGTTACTTCTAGGTTGGACTACTGTAATTCCCTACTTTCAGGATGCCCCAGTAACTCCCTAAAGAGCCTGCAATTAATCCAAAACGCTGCAGCAAGAGTGCTGACTGGAACTAGCAAGCAAGATCATATTTCACCTTCACTAGCTTCTCTCCATTGGCATCACATTAAATTTAGAACAGAATTTAAAACCCTGCTTACATATAAAGCTCTGAATGGTCAGGATCCATCATATATAGAAGACCTCATAGCACCATATCCTCCCAGTAGACCACTTCAATCTCAGAATGCAGGCCAGAATTTCCAAAAGGTAGAATGGGAGGCAGAGCCTTTAGCTATCAAGCTCCTCTCCTGTGGAACTTTACCTGTTGACTTTATTCTGTAAAGTGCCTTGAGATGACTTTGTTGTGAATTGGTGCTACATAAATAAAGTTGAATTGAATTCAATTTAATTGAATGTTTAAAATTTGTCACATAACACTCAGATGGAGAGGCACCTAACCTAATTCGCATAAATTGCAAAAAACTGAGAACATCATACTTTAAGACGATGATTACACAATAAAAGAAACACAAAACCTACTTTTCAGGGGTAGCCACACTATTTCTGTAAATGTAAAGTTTTATTTGTGCTGGAAGACATTTTTTTTTCTCTTTTACTCTTTTACTTTCAGCCACAATTTTACTCTAGAGCAAATTATTTTCACTAAACTGTAGGAAAAGTTGTTATCTTTTTGATGGTGTGCCTTTTAAAGGGAGCACATTTATCTTCTGCAGCCTCCAATGAGCATGTTAGAAAAGGTGTGACTTTTTGGGCAAGAACCTGTTTGGACAGCATTTTGAAATTGTTGGTCTAGCCACAATTTTGCATCCTCAGACACAAAGGCCACTGGCTCTTCAAAAGATTCTCTCTGGAACATTTTTTAATGATTGGAATTACTGTTTTTCCTTGGTCTGCTAAGGTTCATTGGGTGTAATCTTGTAAACGCTGAGTGAGTCAGCTCATTGAAAGCTGTTATTGCCGTGGTCATGTCATCAGTCTCAAAGCTGTGTACAAATACTTTAGTTGACAGTTTTTCTACCGTATGAAACACAGTGGAGACACACACACAAACACCGGCAGAAAGCACATGGAAAAAACAGAGAAACATGCTCAGACAGCAGCAAACTTACTGTGTACTTTTAAGTAACAACAGTGTACCTTTGTTGTTACCTAATAACAATAAGCAAACTTTGGGGAATAACAGGGTAACAATATAGGATGAGAATGAGAAAAATACCTGCAGTGTAGGTATTTTGTAGTTTAGGGGTACTTTTTTAAAATTATTCTTCTGTAGTTCTGCTTAAAAAGCATAGCAGCTCATCAAGCTGCATTGCAATGCAACGTTGCTTTTTCAATTCTATGCTGTGTTTTCTTTCTCATTAAATTGAATAAGAATATAAACTTATTAACCCAACATTTAAATCTGTGAATATTTTATCAATAAGTTATTTAGAATACTAAGTTTAACTGATTTAAATTGGTTTTCTATGCTTTATGGAATACCTCTTCTTATCTATAGTTACACAGTAGTTACATCATACAAGTATTTGCACCCATTATGTGATTTTTAAGTACTCCATAGCTACAAAATACTTGTTGGTAGTTTTCTCATTACACTTAGTACACTTTAAGAGGAACTTATTGCTAAACTGCTGCAGTATGTAGTGGTTATATTACAATAGGGACATGTAGCATGACCTGACATCACTGATCTACAGGATACATGGGGAGCACTCTCTCACATGTAGGACTGACAGTGGGGACTTTGAATTTTGGGACTATGACAGGGAAGGCTGATTGACATGATGCAGAGAAGGAAGGTGGATATGCTGTGTCTCCAGGAGACCAGGTGGAAAGGTAGCAGGGCTAGAAGCTTAGCAGCAGGGTTCAAGTTGTTCTACCATGGGTCAGATAGGAAAAGAAATAGAGTAGGATTTATCCTGAAAGTAGAGTTTGTGAGGAAAGTTCTACAGGTGAAAAGAGTATCAGACAGGTTGATGAGTCTGAAGCTGGAAATTGAAGGCGTGATGTTCATTGTTATTAGTGGTTATGCCCCACAGGTAGGTTGTCAGTTAGAAGAAAAGGAGAAATTCTGGAGTGAGTTAGATGAAGTGATTCAGAGCATCCCCAGAAGTGAGAGTTGGTGATTGGTGCAGATGTCAATGGACATGTGGATGAAGGGAACAGAGGTGATGAGAATGTATTGTCAGATTTGGTCTTCAGGACAGGAACGCAGAAGGACAGATGGTGGTAGACTTTGCAAAGAGGATGGAAATGGCTGTAGTGAACACTTTCTTCCAGAAAAGGCAGGAACATAGGGTGACATATAAGAGTGGAGGTAAAAGCACTCAGGTGGACTAAATATTGTGCAGACGTTGTAATCTGAAAGAGATCAGTGACTGTAAAGGAGAGTGTAGCCAGACAACAGGGGATGGCCATGTGTAAAATGACTCTGGTGGTAAGGAAGATGAAGAGGACAAAGGCAGAGCAGAGGAGGAAGTGGTGGAAGTTCAAAAAGGAAGAATGCTGTGTAGTTTTCAGGGAGGAACTGAGACAGGCTCTGGGTGGTCAGGAAGTGCTTCCAGATGACTGGACCACTACAGCTAATATGATCAGCGAGACAGGTAGGAGGATACTCGGTGTGTCATCTGGAAAGAGGAAAGTGGACAAGGAGACTTGGTGGTGAAAGAGGTTAGCTAAGAAGAAGTGGGACACTGAGAGGACTTAAGAGAGTAGACAGGGGTACAGTGAGATGCAGCCTAAGGTGAAGGTAGAGGTGGCAAAGGCCAAACAAAGAGCATATGAGGACTTGTATGCTAGGTTGGACACTAAAGAGGGAGAGGTGGATTTGTACAGGTGACTGGTGTGGAGCAGAAAGTAACAAAGATTAGTAAGAGTGAAGGAGGACGTTGAAGAAGATGGCAGTTGGTCCTGATGACAAACCTGTGGAGGTATGGAAGTGTCTAGGAGAGGTGGCAGTAGAGTTTCTGACTAGTTTATTTAACAAGATCTTGGAGAGTGAGAGGATGCCAGAGGAATTGAGGAGAAGTGTACTGATGCCCATTTTTTAAGAACAAGGGAGATGTGCAGAGCTGTGGCAACTACAGAGGAATAAAGCTCATGAGCCACACAATAAAATTGTGGGAAAGAGTAGTGGAAGCTAGGCTAAGGGCAGAGGTGAACATTTGTGAGCAGGAATATGGTTTCACAGAGTACAACAGATGCAGCATTTGCTTTGAGGATGCTGATGGAGAAGTACAGAGAGGGTCATAGGGAGTTGCAATGTGTCTTTGTAGATTTAGAGAAAGCGTATGACAGGGTGCCAAGAGAGGAGCTGTGGTATTGTATGAGGACGTCTGGAGTGGCAGAGAAGTATGTTAGAGTGGTGCAGGACATGTATGAGAGCTGTAAGACAGTGGTGAGGTGCTGTAGGTGTGACAGAGGAGTTCAAGGTGGAGGTGGGTCTGCATCAAGGATCGGCTCTGAGCCCCTTCTTGTTTGCTCTGGCGATGGACAGGCTGACAGATGAGGTTAGACAGGAATCTCCATGGACTATGATGTTTGCAGATGACATTGTGATTTGTAGTGAGAGCAGGGAGCAGGTGGAGGAAAATCTAGAGAGGTGGAGGTCTGTTCTGGAAAACAGAGGAATGAAGCTTAGCCGCAGTAAGACAGAATACATGTGTGTCAATGAGAGGGACCCAGGTGGAACGGTGAGGTTACAGGGAGCAGAGGTGAAGAAGGTGCAGGACTTTAAGTACTTAGGGTCAATGGTTCAGAGCAACGAAGAGTGTGGAAAAGAGTTGAAGAGTCGAGTGCAGGCAGGTTGGAACGAGTGGAGAAAAGTGTCGGGTGTGTTGTGTGATAAATCAGCGAGAATGAAAGGAAAGGTGTTCAAGATGGTGGTGAGACCAGAGATGTTGTTCGATTTAGAGACAGTGGCACTGAACACAAGACAGGAGTCAGAGCTGGAGGTAGCAGAGCTTAAGACGTTGAGGTTCTCTTTGGGAGTGACGAGGATGGACAGGATCAGGAATGACTACATCAGAGGGACAGCTCATGTTAGATGTGTTGGAGATAAAGTCAGAGAGGCCAGATTGAGGTGGTTTGGACATGTTCAGAGAAGACATTGTGAATATATCGGTAGAAGGATGCTGTGTTTGGAGCTGTCAGGCAGGAGGTCTAGAGGAAGAACAAAGAGGAGATTTATAGATGTAGTGAGAGAGGACATGAAGTTAGTTAGTGTGAGAGAAGGGGATGCAGAGAATAGGGTTAGATGGAGACACATGATTTACTGTGGGGACCCCTGAAAGGGAACAGACGAAAGGAAAAGAAGAAGAACATATCAAGTTGCTAAAATCATGGCCTCCTTTCTTGTTAGCCCAGTCGTCTTAGTAGCTTTCAATATGGACGTACACAAGGAGAGGCTCGTTCTATTACAGCAGAGACAGAAAGGGTCGCTGACAAAAGAGTGGAGGAAAAAGAGGTCTGCTAAAGTTGTGTGTGTGTGTGTGTGAGAGAGAGAGAGAGAGAGAGAGAGAGAGAGAGAGAGAGTGAGAGAGAGCAAAAGAGAAAGAGAGAGAGAGGGATTGTGGAAGGTAATGAAATGGAAAGTTATTGGCAGGCGGTGATTTTCTTTTAGCAACTTGATCTGAGCCAGGAATGGAGCAGGCGAGATAAAAGGAGAAAGGAGTGTTGTACGAGCCCAGCTACAGGAAAAGGACGATTACAACAGAGCTGGGTATCAGGTATGCAGGCCAGCAATTTCAGCCAATAACACTGCAGACACTGCGGGTACATTAGGGGAGACAGCAGTTTGACTCCAATGCACTAACAGCACCACCACCCCCCAACACTCAGCTTGCCCCACTCACCTTTCATCACTCCAAATGTCCACCTCTCCAAACCCCTCTGTCTCACCCTTGATGTTGCACTTCTCTCTCTTTCCAGTTTTCTGTCCTTTTTTAGCCCATACCTCCTTTCCCGCCCACAGCTCTTTGTGTGTGTCATATTACTGTAGAGTGGTACATTAAAAATCCCTTTCAGAAACCAATAAAAAACAGTTACTACATTCAGACCAGGGTGAAATCATTAATGTTTGGTTTGAACATACTGGGCAAGGCTCACATGCATATAGTAAGTCTACATAACTTGTAAATAAGGAAAGAAAATTACCAAATTAGAAGCAGCTACAGCTGAGAAGACAGTAAATAAAGATACAGCTACATGATTTTTACAGCAAACTTTATTATTTGTACTACTGTAAAAGAAGACACCAGCTGATATGGAAAGTGGCTCCACCACCACAACCTGACATTTTAGGCAAGCTGATAAAATTAAAATCCTTTTGGCACAGACACAGGTGTTTTCCATGCTCCTCTTCCAGGCTTCAGCCACAAATAAGACAGGATTATGTCATTTAGCAGAATAGATCTTTGAAGCGAGCTTTTGCATTGCACATAGAAAGCAGTCCCCATTATCAGGAACGTGTTTACTGCATCCCCCAAGAGCAGCAAGTCATCTGAAGAGCCATTTTCTAGACTAGAATTCTAGAATTCAAATAAATATATAAATACAAATATAAATACAACAGCAGCTTTGATGAACTCATCCTAAAAACAACTAGACTTGTCTATTGTTCAGAAAAGATAAGTTAGAAATGTGAATAAATGATAATGTTACAGTACCTGTGCTAGTGATTTTAGTCAACAGTAGGCCCTCAGCCAGTGCAGTCTGTAAACCAACTGACCAAGACAAATTACTTGTATGTTAAAACCCAAATGGCAATAAACTCATTTCTGAGCCAGATTTTATTTCTGAATATTAATTACTACCACAGCAAATAAAATGTGAGGTACAGTACATTTACATTACATTTACATTTAGTCATTTAGCATTTTATCCAAAGCGACTTACAAGTGAGGTTACATGCAGTACATGCAAAGCTACTGCCAATTTGTCTGTCAGTGGGAAAAGCCAACACAAGGCTTCCACCTGTCTCCTTTCATCTGTATCCTATAAGCCTCAAAACTAATCACATCAACTGAAGTATAATGTGTCTATGGAGACTTGTCTGAGTCCTATGAAACTTTGTAAGGACAAAAGACAATGAGAACCAATAGTGATAAAGAGGTGTACACAGCAACAAAGATGTTTAAAATCTTAGAATCATCATAATTTCCATAAGTAATTCTCAATTTCTGCTTTCTTAACTTTTTAAAAAAAGATTTTTGTTCCTGCATTAATAATTATTTGTTGTACCCATGTCTAGAAACTAAATGCTTTAGCCACTACATCTCCAGACCCAGTTTTGTTTGATCTGACAAGAAAACAAATTACAGCTCTGGATTTACTCTGAATGAGTAAGCCACATGAGCACAGCAACCTGGGTTTCAATCCAGCTCAAGACCTTTGCTGCATGTCAAACCCCCTCTCTTCTGTGTCTGCTCTCTAAAGGTGTCTAATAAAGGTAGAATGCCTAAAAAAAAATCTGTCATCTGTCAAAAATCTATCATTTAACACAGCCCATATGCAATGAACAACTGCAACTACCAAGACCAGCCGTCTTCAGTCGGCTTTTTTGTTTGATTAATGAGTTGAATGATTAAGGGGTGGCTGTAGCTCAGTCGGTAAGGCAGTCAACCATGGACCACAGGGTCAGCTACATGTCAAAGTGTCCTTGGGCAGGACACTGAACCCCAAGTTGCTCCTGGTGGGTCAGGTGAGCACCTTGCATGGCAGCCACTGCCCTCGGTGTGTGAATGGGAAGCAAAATTGTAAAGCGCTATATAAGCGACTATTTTACTGAGGAGGCATTTTCTGGACCTTTACATGCAGGTACCACGGCCAGAAGTTATAAATAAAGGTTTTATAGGTGCTGTGTGTTATTGCATGCTGGCCCTATCAATGTGTCTGATGGGCACAGATGTTTAATAAAGTCAATTTGTTTGGTCACTGCAGGACTGTGTGAAAGTCATGTTGTTTCCAACATAATTGTGTCTATTTCTGTGGTTCTGAGGAAGTCAGAACTGAGGTCTGGCTGGTGCCATGTGAGGCAGTGCAGTCCACCTCAGTTTAACCCGTAACATGCCCAAGAGACCTTTGAGGTACCAGAGCAAGAATAGCCTTCTGACAGGTAATATCATCTCTGCTGTTTGGCTTACTGTGTGATGTGACAAGTCATATCCACCATGAAGTGCAAGTGTTATTCAGCCAATTGATATCTCCAAGTTGTGGATAGGTCTGGCTTTTGCTTTGCAGGAAGGTTTTCACGTTCTATAGAAGTTGCAAACCATTTCAATACCTCCCCTCTGGTGGTTTAAATCGTCATCATTTTTAGTAAACATATTCTAACTCTTACATTACAAATTTTTACAACCGGATTATTTTAAGGATGATTTTACACATGTGACCCCTGACCTAAAGTTATATTTTATCTACTGTTACTTCATTAGCTGTTTTATTCACCTCAATATTCCCTCCACCGACACCTTTAAATAATATTACTGTACACGTTTACATCCTGCCTGCCTTTTACTACACATGTCATTCCCTTCCTTGTACTGATTGTATGTAATACATCCAATAAGTCTTTCATGCCCATAAAGCTCATACTGTATGTGCCTAGGGTAGCAGTAAGAGGACCATTTGTTGAAATAGTGCCCCACCTAGAGTGGTACAGTTCTGTTAAAACTCCACCACTTTTGTCATCAGGCCACAAAATGGCAGATATCCTCCTTTACAATGGTGCCAAAAATGGTGGTCAGTACAATACTTTTTTCAAAGTAAACAGTCAAAAACATGGGATTATAACTGTGCAAACATAGCAGTGTAGTTACTATTAAGCAGAAAGACATCTGGGCCTGTGAATCCACATATGAAGAATGGAGCTCAGGTTAGGTTTAACTCCTGAAAAAATATGAATTTTGCTTAAATTCATTTATTGGTACGTCGCATGACTTGTTACATCATAATACTGGAGCAGAAGTCAAATCTCATGGGTGGAAGTCTTCTGCTTTGCTGACACATCCATCCACACAACCACTTTGTGACAATTCTTTTGTAAAATGCTCTCTGCTGGATTCCTGTTTATCTGTGTGTGTGTGTGTGTGTGTGTGTGTGTGTGTGTGTGTGTGTGTGTGTGTGTGTGTGTGTGTGTGTGTGTGTGTGTGTGTGTGTGTGTGTGTGTGTGTGTGTGTTTGTATTGTGTGTGTTTGTGTGTGTGTGTGTGCTGTGCATGTCTGTCTGGCGGTAGGGCAGTAATGACACCCACCCAATGCCTCCCAGGCTGCATTCACAGGGACTTCGGCAGCCCCCGTAGACTGTGCTGTCAGAGCAAATTGAATGAGCCACAAATCAGTAAAAAGGAAAGAAAAACATGGAGGGGGGGGTGATAGTGAGTCAAGAGCGGGAAGTGGAGGTGAGGGAATGAGGGAATGAAGGAATGATAAAACAGAGACAGAAATTGACGGGGAGATGATATGTGGTTGCAGGTGTACAAATTGAGGACCAATTGTGGCTTGGCTGTGGTTTGTGTTTTGTTTGATGTGGAATGTGTCGGAAGAAGGTTGAAAAGGAAGATGAGTGAATGGGGGCTTAAGAGCAATGGGGAAAATGGAAGAAGTGTAGAGGATATAAAGGAAGGGAGCACAATAGGCTGACATTCAAGTATGTCACCAAGGGGTGATGGGAAGGCATTGTAAATGAGGGAAGACAGAGAGCAGTGTCGTGTCTGGGAGAGAGGGGTGAGCTGGCAGTAGATTTGGCTGGTGGGGACGATGGCGATGTCTAACAGCACGTAATGTTTTAATAACCACAGGGGATTACCAGAGAGGTGGGGCAACTGGCACAGAATATCTAAAATTAATGGTGGGTTGAGGGTTCATCCCTGGGTAGAACTTCCCTAATTGCACAGACAACAACAATAGCTCTCACAAGTGGATCCATTGTTTTGAATCCACAGTGCCAGGTCACACTACCCTGCAGAGCATCCACAGCATCCATCAGCAAGAACACAAGAATGTTTAACCTGCTTTGCTGAGTGGTGGCTACATGACTAAAGTCATGACAAGGCGGGCTAGTTACAGTTGTATGCAAAAGTTTAGGAACCGCTGACAATGTCCATGATTTTCATTTATAAATATTTGGTTGTTTGGATCAGCAATTTCATTTTGATCTATCAAATAACTGAAGGACATAGTAATATTTCAGTAGTGAAATTAGGTTTAGGATTGGATTAACAGAAAATGTGCAAAATGCGCAAATTAGACAGGTGCATAAATTTGGGCACCCTTGTCATTTTGTTGATTTGAATACCTGTAACTACTTAGCACTGATTAATTGGAACACACAATTGGTTTGGTGACTCATTAAGCCTTGAACTTCATAGAAAGGTGCATCCCATCATGGGAAAAGGTATTTGAGGTGGCAAATTGCAAGTTGTTGTTCTCTTTGACTCTCCTCTGAAGAGTGGCAACATGGGGTCTCAAAACAACGCTCAAATGACCTGAAAACAAAGATTGTTCAACATTATGGTTTAGGGGACGGCTACAAAAAGTTATCGCAGAGATATAAGCTGTCCACTGTGAGGAACATAGTGAGGAAATGGAAGACCACAGGCACAGTTCTTGTTAAGGCCAGAAGTGGCAGGCCACATAAAATATTGGAAAGGCACAGGGCAAAGGATGGTGAGAACAGTTAAAAACAGCCCACAGACCACCTCGAAAGACCTACAACATCAGCTTGCTGCCGATGGTGTCACTGTGCATCGTGCAACAATTCAGCGCACTTTGCACAAGGAGAAGCTGTATGGAAGAGTGACGCGAAAAAGTATTTTCTGCACACACGCCACAAATGGAGTCACTTGAAGTATGCAAACGCACATTTTGACAAGCCAGCTTCATTTTGGAGTAAGTTGCTGTGGACTGATGAAACAAAGACTGAGTTATTTGGTCATAATAAGAGCGTTATGCATGGCGGCAAAAGAACACAGCATTCCAAGAAAAACATTTGCTACCCACAGTAAAATTTGGGCGAGGTTCCATCATGCTGTGGGACTGTGTGGCCAGTGACGGTACTGGGAATCTGCTTAAAGTTGAGGGTCACATGGATTCCACTCAATATCAGCAGATTCTTGAGAATAATGTTGAGGAATCAGTCACAAAGTTGAAGTTATGCCGGGGCTGGATATTTCAACAACACAACAACCGAAAACAGTGCTCAAAATCTACTCGGGCATTTATGCAGAGGAACAAGTACAATGTTCTGGAATGGCCATCCCAGTCCCCAGACCTGAATGTCATTGAACATCTGTGGGGTGATTTGAAGCGGGCTGTCCATGCTTGGCAACCATCAAACCTAACTGAACTGGAGATGTCTTGTAAGGAGGAATGGTCCAAAATACATTAATCCAGAATCCAGACACTCATTACAGGGTATAAGAAGCGTCTAGAGGCTGTTATTTCTGCTAAAGGAGGCTCTACTAAATATTGATGTGATTTTTCTGTTAGGGTGCCCAAATTTATGCACCTGTCTAATTTCATTTTGATGCATATTGCGCATTTTCAGTTAATACAATAAACCTCATTTCACTACTGAAAAATTACTGTGTCCTTCAGTTATTTGATAGATCAAAATGAAATTGCTGATCCAAACACCCAAATATTAATAAATGAAAATCATGGACATCCTAAACTTTTGCATATAACTGTAGCTGGCATTCAATTTCTTTGTGAAACAAAGCATGATTTTTACAGTCCTTATGAACAAAGAAATTCATTATAATACAAATATTTCATTAGACCGCCTTTAGCTTTGTATGCAGAGGACATTTGTTATGACATTGTTGCAATGTCAGAACATTTATTTCTATCCAGAATTGAATTTTTGTTTTGACCAAGATGTTGTACTTTGTGATGCCTTTGATTCCCTTTTTCAGAGTTCAAGCCTAAAACATTTTAGCATTGTAATCTTCAAATATATCAGTGCCATCAGGAAAAACAAAATCCATTGATAGAGAAACTTGATCATTCAGTACATTCAGGTATTCCACTACTCATTGCATTAGTTTGGGTTGAATAACTTGTTAATCACTGCAGTAATTATCAAGTGGAAGGATCTTAAACATTTGCAACATTTGTTAAATCCAGGTTTGTGATGAAAGACTAAATACTTCACTTATTTGATGTACCTTCATTTTTTCTCTTCTCTCGTGATTAAACACACATACAGCATGTGTTCATAAATTCTTTGTGAAAATATAGTACTGCACAACTAACATCAACACAATTAAAATAATAGCTAAAACACTGAGACTGAACACCATGTGTGCTGAAATACATTATAATATTTATTAATCTTTAGTAAATGAAAAGATTTTATCTTTGATTAAAAAAACACACACTCATTTTCTGTCGACTTCAGTGATTGCATTTATTCTTGATCCATGAGAAGCACTGATCCGTCTCAGTCTTCCTTCCTCTCTAGTCTCTTATACCAAACTGTAAGCTCTTGTCTGTTTACCTCATTCCAATAAGTCCAGTTTACCAAATTGTAATTACTCTGAAAGTCAACATGCAAACACTTTTGTTTTTACAGTATTTCTTTTACAGTGCAGTATAGTGTTCTGATCTTATAGTCCTACGTTGTTTATACACTTGTGCGTTGTCATTCAGAACATTCCCAAATGATATTGAATGAGCTTCCATGTTACACAGTTGCTATTATCTACTGCTCAACTGCTTCAACTCACACAAATAATTATACTGTAACAGCCATCATAGTGAAGAAGTTACTAGAAGGAATCCAAAGTCAGCACATTCACATGGACAAGTATTAAGGGATATGAAATCAATACCATCACATGAAACAATAATATAATGGGTTGACTGAAACTATTATATGCCTCTATATGTTGAGCCAGCAGCTCTGAGCCTATACTGTACTTGGACAACCCATTCTCATTCCTGTGGTATTATATGCCATTGCTTTGTAGAGATGCACAGGGTCCCTAACACACTCACACATTCCAGCTGTCACTGGGCAAGACGCAGGGTAAACTGGATAGGACTCCAATCTATATCTGACACTTACAGACAATTATATAATTGCCTCAATTATAAAGTCACCAATTAACCTAACATGCATGTCTTTGGACTATGGGAGGAATTCCATGGAAAATAAACACCGAAAGGCTGCAGCTGGCCAGGAATTCAAACTAAGGGCCCTCTAGCTGTGAGGGAGCAGCACTAATCACACCATCTTTTGGGATGTTATGAGTTTCACATGTCAGAATTACATAATTGTGTTTTTTATTTTTCCATCTACATAGTTTCTAACCTGCTCATATTTTCAGGAACATTCTTATCATTGATTATCATTGATATTATCATTGACACAGAACCTGCACAGTATAGTGGTAAATAGCTAAAATGAAATCTACTGTATGTAGTTCAGATGTTTTTAACCTAAATCATCACACCGTGTAAAATAATTTATGGTTTGACCCACCACATTCAGTTCATTCATGCTTTCTAAAACCCCTCAGCTAAATACTGCCACTTCCTTTAGACCTCTGGTGAGTTTGGTCTGTGACATCCATCACACACAGGAAAACATCAAACTGATCAATCACCATCCTGCTTCACACTGCTGCTATTGTCAGAATCAACAAACACATTGACTGCCTCTGTTTGCATCCCTTCTCTGTGCCTTGAACGGCCATATAATTCTCTCTTTGTGCCTCACACCCTTATTGGTGGAATCTGAATATCCGTTGCAAATCTGCTTACATTAACAGTAAAACACTGGCACAACAATGGCTCAAGGTTGAGAACAAATACATCCTTTATGTCCAGTGGAAGCCTTGTCTCCAGAATGGAGCGGAGGAGAGAGGACTGGGATATGTATGAGGGGGGTATTCTCATACTGCAGATGGAAATGAGAATACACACACACAAACACTTGTACAAAGTCATGCACCACTGTGAATTCACATTGACAGCTAGTATCTCTTGGAAGGCCTAGCATTCTGACAGGGATTAAAGGAAGACATGATACACACAAACACACATTAAATAAATTCTGCTCCACCAACATGCAGCAGCAGAGTCCATGCTGTACATCTAGATCTTCAGCTTTGGATGTTGATATCCCCTGCCTCCTCACTGCCAATAAGGGAGTTTTTAAACCTCCCCCTAGTGGCTCCATCCTTCCATCCCTGGGATAGCATCATGGCGGATGATATTGGTTGAAATAGTAGGGGGTCTCTTTAGACACACAGTTTAATCTGTAGGCTGCAACAATGCAATAATTCTATGGGGTTACAGGGAAGCTACACTGACATGTATTTGCTTATTTCTTCAAACATAGTACAGTCACTTTTCCCTTGTTGTGGACTAGTTATTAACAACCTGGTAGCTCAATTGGTAGAATATCCAGTGTTGAGCATCATTTAATTGAGGATGGGAAAACATTTTAAAGTTAATGGTAAATGGTCTGCACTTATGTAGCTCTTATCTACCTATTGGCACTCAAAGCACTTTACACTGCATCTTATTCACCCCTTGGCACTCACACTCACACTCACACACTGATGAGGGAGCTGCTATGAAGCTAGCCCACACTCACTGGGAGCAAATAAGTTGGGGTTCAGTGTCTTGCTCAAGGACACTTCGACATGTGACCGGAGGAGCCGGGGATCAAACCAACAACTGCAGGATTGGTGGACGACCGCTCTACCTTCCTGCGCCACAGTCGTCCAAAGTAATGATATAAGCTTCATGATAGTGGCTAGGAGATTTAGGTGGAGCAGCTGCATATAAAAAATGTTAAATAGCCTTACAATAAAAACAAAAGTGGTGTTGCTGACAGATTGTCTGTTGATGTTGGTGTTTTGATAAAAGAAGACACCAGACAGGAATCAGGCCATTCAATGGGCTCTTTTCAGCCCATATTTATGGGCCTACTAGTTCATGCGCTATGGTGCTCCAGACTGTTGCTGCAGTTACAAAATGAATGCAGAGTTACAGTACAATCTCCTTGGGTGTACGCACTAAATAAGGCAACATTAGCTTTAGGGATTATCAGGGTAGGTTTAGGTTTTTAGGGAAACTATTTACTCTCAGTTTAACATTGGAAGAAAACTACTGTCTCCCTCTGCTTTCAATTCCATCCTTCACTCTTTCACATCCTGACCTCCTCCTGCAGATGTTTTTTGTATTTAAAGTACATCACCAAGTCAATCCTACTTCTGTAATACTTACTAAAGCAGTCACCTCTGTATCACATGTCTGTAATGTACAAGGCTACCTACTGAAGCGTAAATGGGCTGATACGTACTTGATAACACTCCACTGAACAATGAGATAACAATTAAATCTGCTGAGGAAGAAAACAATTGCTCTGAAATTGTAAGGCCATGGACATGAAAATAGGCTGATGACCACTGGGAGCTTAATGTTTGGTCAAATAAAGTCAAAATCAGTGATTTTGGATCAGTTGGTCCAGGATTTTTGGTGTAGACTTGACCAGGACTTGTACAGTGCTGACTGTGAAACATAGAGGTGTGGCTTTATTGATATAAGGCTTAAGTGCATTTGTGTGGGGGAGATGATATTTATAGATCTCATCATAGTTGAACATTTAAAAACTGAAATGTGTTTCATAAGGTGTTAATAAGTTTGACTGGAGAGGAAATTTAGCGGTCCAAGTAGGTGCCAATAACCCCAAACTGCAAAATCCACTCATGACCTGGGCAGGAATGTTGCAATGAATCCAATACAACACCTATTTTTTATCTTATTGATTTTTTTTTTATCCAACAAAGAGCAACTGAAAAGAATCATCTGTGAAAAAAAGGCACAACATCTCTCCACAGAGCCAGGACTGGTATTACCCACACCCAAGAGGATGGAATCTGTCATCGAACATTTAAGTGGAGATACAAAATATTTTAAAAGGTGAAGGAAATATAAGAAAATAATGTATAATTTATTATTATGTGCCTTTTTTTATTAAAAATAGGCTTTATTCATCTTACGCTTTGGCTAAAATGAAATATAATTAGTTATTAGTTCACTGCTTTTATCTCAAAAGCTAAGGCTAAAGAAATTCAATTTCCTAGCTAAAAAAAGACAACAAGTGCAGTCTGTTCTTCAGGGGAATATCCATGCTGCAATATCCATCAAACTCTTTTTTTAAATATTCAAAATCTTTCAAAACCTAAACAAGGCAAAATCACAGACCTCTTAGGGGCTTGAGGGAGAAAAAAAGCTCATTTCTTTTAAGGCTTTTGCTAGTGTCTGTGTATCTGATTACCTGATGAGAAATGAGCAGCATTTCCTCAAGCAGAAGGAGAAGAGTCTGAACTCAGACATTGTCTCAGAGCCTCTATAGTTTCACTACTACGCAGAAATTATGCTGAATAATATTGAGTAAAAGAGACTGTGAGTATGTTAATCCTGTATATATGGTGGAGCTATTCTACTGAACAGTATATTGACATATGCAGTGATAATACTTCCTGTCAAATTCACATTCCGCCTAAAGAATCCTCATGCTTAACAGATCTGTTTTTATGAAGCTGATTGCAAATAAAAACCCAGGAAAAGGAAAACACACATGGATTTGCAACCAACTAACTTGCAATTGTGGAGAAAGGATTTACCAGATAATCCTGGTGCATCACTTCTCAATATGATAAGAGCTGGAGTAGGATGAATATATTTGGCCAATAATGATGACTCACTCTTATCCTCTCCTCTTTGAAGAAAGCCAGGAGGTGGTGAAAGCCTGTTACATGTAGCTTGCTTCTTCACAGGGAGCAGCAGCTGTAGTTCAGCTTGTATCCACAGAAGTATTTTCACATTTGGCTGTAGATCGATGGGCCTCATTCACCAACTGCTCTTAAGAAGAAATTTCTACTTGAAACCTACTTAAGCAGTTTTCACACAGATTCTGACATTGATCAGTGTTTTCTTATTTGTTCTAGGTAAGAACAGAATCTACTCAAGAGCAAATTTATACACTTTTGAGAGCTGCATTTGTGCAAAAATAACTTATTGTGTGTTTTTCAAGTCTACAGTTACATATTTTCAATAATAATACAGTTTTTTAATTAACTTTTAAAGTATTTGCATTATTTTACAAAGCGTTGTGATGTTTTAAAATAATACAGGAAGAAGGAGAAACACAACATTAACATTTCACAATTCACATCTTACATCTTCCCCTAAGGCACCACCACAACACGTGTCCTGACCAATCTGGTAACTATTAAGCAGGCTTCCTATCCAAGTAAATGCCCTTAATTGCTCCCTTTTAAATACTGTAAAAGCTTTAAAATCAATATGACTTTCACAGTGAAATCATTTATTATTTAGACTTAATCTGAAAAATGAAATGCATCACTTAAAAAAAACAAACTACTAACCAATGTTTCCACTGGTGGCCCTGATGTGCAGGTCCTACTTAGCTCAGCACCATATAGACAGATTCTTGATTCTTGTGTGCACACAGCTCTGCAGTCTGTAGCACATAACAAACACTAGTACTTTAAATGGGAACAACTTGAACACATTGAGCATATGACGAATCTGGCAGAGAGTTTTATAAGATTTTCTTAAGAAAAATCATTGCATTCCTCCAAAAACTAGTTACGTTGCAGTCTGCAAGCATATTTGTCGAGGCTCTAATCAGTTTATTCATTATTCAAAGTGAACATTTGTGTCAGATGTAATGAAATTTCCTCCTGGCATTTTTGTGATATAGCATCGATGATAATGGGATGGATGAGAATCATTACCCACATCTAATCAGTTCATCCTTCTGGAAGCTTGTGTCAGATGTAAATAAATTGCCTTAATTCATTCGTACAATCTTATGTATGCAAGAATGGGACAGATGTGATGTGAAATTACATTGAGCTTTGACCACAAAAATGTAATCAGTACATCCTTTAGCCCAAGTGGAAGCTTGTTTTTAAATTGGTTGCTTAAAATGCTAGGGGCACAAGGGAAAGATATGATGTCATGGTGACCATTTTGTTCTTTTTGAGATATTACCCTCTTAAGAATGGACAGACACAAATTTACAGTAAGTTTAACCTTTAACCTCTGGCCAACAATATGTAATCAGTTAATCCTTGAGTGGATGCTTATCCCAGCTTCGAAGAAGTTCCCTTCAGGGGTTCCTAAGATATTGCATTCACAATAATAAGATTTACAGATGTCCGTAAACACGCCAACCAAG
Source organism: Channa argus (assembly GCF_033026475.1). NCBI lineage: Eukaryota > Metazoa > Chordata > Actinopteri > Anabantiformes > Channidae > Channa > Channa argus. The sequence continues at coordinate 4,496,327 of NC_090202.1, forward strand.
AAACATGATGCATCCAGCTGCAACTGTTAAGGAGCATGGGCAAAAAAAAGGATGAAGATATTTGTGAATGGTTTGCACTTATCTAATGCTTTTCTACCTTTTGGCACTTAAAGCACTTTACACTGCTCCTTATTGACCCATTTCCCCACACTCACACACTGATGAGGGAGCTGCTATGCAGCTGGCCAACACTCACCAGGAGCAACTAAGTTGGGGTTCAGTGTCTTGCTCAAGGTTACTCTGACATGTGACTGGAGGAGCCAGGGATCGAACAAACAACTACGAGATTGGAGGATGACCACTCTACCTTCCTGCGCCACGGTTGCCCCACAGTCGTATTTAACTTAGGTCTAAGGTGTTTTAGTGCCACGTTCACTTATGAAGCACCCTAAGCCTGATCATGGTGTTTGAGTGGCGGTGCCCCTGATTAACAAGAATCTATCTGCATTCTGACCAGTTTTAAAAGTTTAGGCTTTAAAGGTTTCGCATTTGAGGTAGTAAAACAAATACAGGCAAGACAAAAGATCTCTTTTAGTTGTCAAACTAACAGGCATTCTAAGGTCACGGCAATTACCTCTAATATTATAAAATATTTTATCTGTATAGTTTGGTCCCACCCCCAAAAAGTATTAATTACTGAAATTATTTCAATTAGAACACATTATATTTCGGAAGACATAACAATCGAGCAACATTGCTTGATGTAGTCATAAAAACTTTTTAAAACAAAGGTTTTTTTGAAATGAAATTTTGTCTTTGTCTAACATGTTCTGTTACTTTCTCTGTTGTTTGTCTTTTTTCTGCTGCTTAGCCAAGCTCAAGATTGATCATCTTAGAGTGTATCAATCCCCGCCAGCACATTATGTTGAGATTCATAAATGAACAGATAACTTAAATACACATGTAAACATTTTTTGCTAAAATGTACATTTTTTAGTTATTACCCTTCAAGCATTGCTTGTTGTCATCAACTTTGGTTACTGTATGTCAAACTTGGACAAACTAAAGACAAACTTGGAGAAAGAACTCTTTGTTCTTTCTTTTTTAAAACATGAAGAGACAAAATGTAAAAATTACAAAGAAATAATTGTATCAACACATCATTTTGATTTTTAAAAAAATCTTAGAACCTTAACATTAAAAGATTTTGTTACTTGTTTGCATTTGTATGTGTTATCCCTGTTTACCATTGCTAACTACTCCATCTTCTGTACCAGCTTCGTCCCAAGCACAGCGCTTTTCAGTGAACGGAGAACCATTTCTGTTCAGAAGCCACAGAAATGGGCAGCACCATTACATCTCAGCAGAGGTTTTGCTTTCAAGGGTTTAGTACACGCCTAGTTGTGTCATCACAAATAAAGTATGGATCCATCAGGTATCTGGATCATGCTGGAAATTTGAATTCCAGATTTGAAACCAACCCATATCTGGTCATAGTGCTCAGAACACAGTTCAAGAACAAGAAATGAACAGGTTCATTGTGGGTTGTGGGTGTAGGTGGGATAGAACAGCTCCAAAATGTACATTCCACAATTTCTGGTAAACATTTGAGCTCCCCAATTCCCAAATAATGATCAAAATACATTTTAATTTGTTGCTGCAATTTCAGATTTTTAAGTTTCTAAGGCCCGACAACTAGTAATTGGTATTTTTGACAAAATGATATAAGTAAACATTTAACATTTCCATACATTCATATTGTATGTCACAACACTAGCAGTCTAATTAAGATTTTAAACATAATTCATTTAATCATCGCACCTGTCACTCACAAGAGGGAGCTGTTTACCAGCTATTATCTGACTTCTCAGCACTTTTAAAGACATGATGATGCTCATTCAAGTGAAAGGAATGAACCTTACTCTCTGCTTTTTCACAAACATCCTAAAGATTCTATAAGGATCACATTAAACAACAATTTCACCCTGGGCAATTCCATCTGTTAAGGAGGGCAACGAGACCTGGAAATATCAAATAAGTGGATCTTTTAACATTTATTTTCCCAAATAAAGAAAGATGTTACCAAATATTTCCCCACTGCCTTTTTAAACAGTTTATAATTAAAAAATATATATATCTGTAGGACTGTCATTTTAAGTTTAGTTGGTTACATTTCACAACCATATTATGGACATATTAATTCATTGATTTGATATCAAAAAGCCTGACATATGTGTTGTCCCTGCAGGAGACAGGGTTGCATCAGAGGGAGACTAGAAAGGTTTTGCGAGCATCTGGAAAACAGTTGAATTTAAGACCTTGATTTTTTTAAGAAAATAAACTGTAAATTAACACTATACCAAATGAAAGATTGTCTTTAAAAAAAAAATATTTCAATAGCTCTTCAGGTGGCATGTGGTGGCCCGACACCTTACTTAAATAATTTTTTTTTTCTTTATCAGCCATCTGAATAATAATTAGAATTTGTATAGATCGGCCACAACATTAATACCACTGGTGTTAATAATATCATGGGTATGCTAGGAGAGGTTTTCAATACTGACCTTTCCATAATGCAAATACTAAATAAATTTACGGTATTGTGAAACAAATAATGACATTTTAGAAAATGAAAACAACTTTAACCATGACCGTTAAATAGTTAACATTCTCTCAGTTGATGAATCAGTAAATTCAATTCAAAATAAAATAGAACTTAAATTACTAGTTTTTAATTCATCATTTAAAATCACCATGGTAATGCTCATATTTATAGATATTTGTACATTAGTGTGGCAGCCTTTTGACTGTAGGGTTGGTGCTTTTTGCCCTGACTCCCCATGAAAACATGCTGAAGTGCCCCTGGGCAAAATACTAAACTCCCAAACCTCAGCTGTTCAGGTGATGCACACCAGTATACATCTGAGCACTGCTTCCAAGCCTGGTAAAAAAATGAGGAAGGTTGCATAATGAAGAGCATTGGGTAAATATATTTTTTAAAAATTGCAATTAAACATACGCTCTAAAATTAATTTAACATCATGCACGATACTAAAGGACTTTCAGGTCATGTGGACACATGTTGTGCTCATGTTTACATTCATATTTTAATACTTTCATCCCACTACATCTTCTATATTCTATTCCTTAATGACAAAACAAAAGGCATCCTCATCTTTTACTAACATTACAAATCTTCCTTCAGTGCATAAAAGAAAAGTCTGGATTTCAGTTTTTGTAACTTTATTTCAGCATAAGTGGTTTTAACAACTCACACTGATTTTGAAAACATCACATTTACCTTGCAACCTCCAAGATAAGCAAGCAAGACATTAACACCTTAAAACATGGCCAAGTCCAACATGAGTAAAGTCCGTGCCAAACAACAATTTGAAGCAAATCATTTAACAAGAGTTGACATTAAGAGAAGTGGGAAGCAAACAGTCACATAAAACCAATAATTATACTTTTTACATGTGTAAAACCTGACTAAAAATAGACTAGTGGCCAGCTGACAGCAGCTGACACAGACAAAAGCAGTGATCTGACAGAATTAACCAAATGCCCTAACAGGAACCCTACTTGTGTACAGGTGACACTGTATATGCATACACTTGTGTTCTATCATTCCAACATTGTAATACATAGTAACCCCATGTGTCTTTAATAAGGCATTATGTGGCAAAAGGTAAAATCAGACAACAGAAACTCCACAGAGCAAAAAACAATATCAATGCCAGAAAATCGGTTTTTAAGGCCAAGAAACTGAATAAAGTGTGTGACAAAAAAATGCATGAAATCAAACTAAAATCTTTAGGAAACTATACATCAGTACAAATACAGTTTAATTATCTCAAGAGGAAAAATGAGATGGAGGAATATGATGCTTAAAATTGGGGAGGGTTGTGAAATTGAGGAGGGTTGCATCAGGAAAATGTGTCAAATCAACATGCGGACAAATGATCCTCTGCGGCAACCCTGAACTCACAGGATAAGCCAAAAGGACAAAGAGAAGGAATATGATGCAATAAACATTTTCACCTGACAAAGACAAGGTTTTTTGCTCTGGGGTAATGGGTTAAGGAATATTTGCCTGGAGAATCCAGTCTACAGAATAACAACACTATCCCCAGTAAAACAGGTGCCACTCAGAGAGGGTGTGTTCACTTCACAGGCGGTGATAAAAGCATAATGAGCTGGGACAATTCCTTAAAAAATACAGATATAAAATACATTCATGAAGACGTTTTCAAAAAAATTATAAAAAAAAAAAAACAAGAAAAGAACCAGTCAACAGAGAGCAGAACACCATCCGTTCAAATGTCTCAAGCCAAGGAGCAACACATGAATCTCAGTTAAAGGACTAAAAAGGTTTTTGCGTTGATATGTGCCTATAGAGAATTTGAAGCTAACATCATTCCGTGTGCCATGTTGTGAGGATTTCCCTGAAGTGTGAAGTTGGGGGCTTTTTTCTGACTTTCTGTTTGGTTTATTTCTGTAGGTCAGCATACAAAATAAAGAATGATCTCCATCAAATTTCAATGATTCAAACAGCTTTTCAGTCAAACAAATGGTATGCAGGTAACCCATTCTACCCACTGTAGCTGGCTGAGCACATAGCTCACAAGATTCCCCCCCATCATCCAACAGTCAACATCGCGTGGGGTTACTTCACATTCTCTGTTAAAAGAAATGGCCTCACCGTCCTTAATGGGGAAACCAAACTGCAAAAATTATCATTATGGAGACTTTACATTAGTTTTATTTCAGATTTTCAGATTTCAGTCCCTGACATTTCAGACTCCACCTCAGTACAGTGGTGGTACTAGAACTCAAAGACATCAACACAAGGAAATCAGAAATTTTCAGTAAGTTTGTCCACATGGGACTTAATTAGTAAAATAACAGCGAGTTAATCATCAAGTTATCGTTGATAATTTATTAAACTAAAACTGCCAAACAACGTGGTTTTGGTCTGTCAAACATACCGTTTTACTTCTTTTATTCTGTTTTTGTACGTTTAATACCTGGGCTTTGACAACTTTTTTTTAAAAGACATCACATTGGAATGTAACATAAAATCAACTCTATGACTAAATGAATAATCCAATACCAATACTCCAAACCAACAATACCAAGTTTGTTAAAAAATACAGAAGCAGCTTGCTGGATTTCTGTTGATTTGTTGAGGCTATAACTGGCTATCCGCTGTTGCGAGCAGAAGGATAAGAGAATGTTTGTAATGTATTAGCCCACTAGCCATACTAGTGTTTACAAGCCTGCACATTTTTCTTTTGGCTCAGTATGTGGATACATTTCATGAGACAAAATGTGGTATAACATTGCAAGAACAAGGATATTATTTTGCTGTGCTGCTGTTTGATTAGACGGGTCAAAAATAGATTTGTTGGGGAGCCCTGGAAGTTTCTACTAGAAATAGACGTGGCTCTCAAAATCTGAGTAATAGATACTGTATCTGAAAACCTGGTCAACTAAAATGAAAGTCTATTAGTACTATTAATACTACTACTACATCTACTATTAATACCCAATATACATAAGACATTTGTTTTTCAGGGTGAAGGTGGGGGGTTAACAATTTAAATCTTTTTGTAAACCAGACAGTCAACCAGTTACTCCACTCACAGCTGATCCAGTACAGTATCTCTTCAAAGACTAGATGGACAGTGCCACCTAAGCCATGGTGGTGATGGTGCTGCTGCACTGGTGTCACATTTCCCTGAGAACACCAAGCACACTTCCTCTATGACTACAGCTATGGCAAATGCTGGGGAATACAATATGTGGTCACAAAAAAAACAACAACATTATTTTACAGAATGGTGCAGCATTACAAGGACAAAACATATTAAAAGCCAATATTTACAATTTATTCTGATCTTGGCTGTGGGGGACTCTACATACAAACAACAGTGAGCTGGTGGTGGAAAATAAAAGTGTCTGTGGGGACACCACATGGTGCCACTGGTTATCCATTCACTGATCTGTTTGGTTGAGCTGAGTGTCCAAGACTTTGTTAATATCTTCTTAATAATCAATAGTTTTCAAAGCAGTGATCAAAGACACGACACATTCAGACTCTTCAAACGAGGAAACACAAACCACAGTTAACTCTTCCAGATCTCTCACACTGGGAACAATGTAACATACACTGCCTTAGTACACACAGTACAATCATCCAATAATGTGACTATTACTGCTCCACTGTTTTTTTTATTTGTACATTTTGTATACAGCATGTCTATATATAGTTTTTGTGTTTCAATGTGTGTACGTGTGTTTTTTTTTTGCATTCTATATTCCAGTCTCTGGTTGCTCTCTAAGTAATGACCGCTCCTATGAATAGTGAGTTTGTATTACAAATAAGGTCTCTGTCCCTGGTGCTTGCCACAAACTCAAATTCTTCACAGTTTGGTTCATGGTGCACGCCCTAATCCCAGTCCTTTTTTGACCCTCTATAGATATATATATGTATGTATATATGTAAAAATATAAGTTATTGCGAATCCAAAAAAGTGCATTGTATATTTGAAAAATATCTCTCTCTCTCTTTACAGGCTCAGGTTTCCTGCTAATCAGGGTGGCTGCCCATCAATGGTTTTGGGGTGTCATCGCAGTGACCACCTGTTCTCTTTTTACTTTGTCGTACTGCGCCATGGATGGGAAGATGGGTAAGAGAGGGAAGTGGGGGGAGGAAGGGAAATAGCAAGAGAGAGAAACAAGTGATGAAAGAATGTGTTGCTATGCGATAACCATGGGAACATCATCTGAGAAGCCGCTAATCATAGGAGCGTCTTCATCATCATCACCTGGAGAGAAAGTGGAGAGAAAAAAGACAATGTAGATAAAAATGTCTAATGGAGTTGCTATAGGAGTCTACGCTTTGTAGTTTAGTGTGTTTAGTGTTTCTCAGCTCATTGTTTCGTTTTTTATCCTACTGCATCTACTGTACTCTCATGAACATCGTAGATGCTTTTAGTGATTACAGAAGACTTTCTTTTCCAACTTGTCGTTTTGTATTTTCAAAATCCAGCCTCTGCTGCAGAGTTTGGCTTGGTATTTCACCCTGATAATGACCACAGTTGGTTATTATGCAAAGAGTTTTGTTCTGATCCGTTTGTTCCATGCTGTACAGCAATTTTTCACTCATAGGAATATTCACCGGAACAGAGCCGTATCGACTTCCTGTGTTTACTTTCTATTTCTGTGTTTCCATCCCAAATCCATTTAATTGGAAAAACTATTCTTGCATGACTTGTAGTGAGGCATTTTGTTTCGCTCTTACTTTTTTTATATGAGAAAGAAAACTAACCCAAGAGATAAGCAGACCAAGTTTACAGAGTAGTTCATTAATTTGAATAAAATCAAACAAACTATAGTTTTGAAAATGACCTTAGCTCAAAGGCAAGAGTCAAACTTTCTTACCCAGTTCATCCCCAGAGGAGAAGATTGCAGAGCCAAGGCGCGAGTTGTAGTGGGAGTTGGCAAAGGCTGTAAAATTATTCTGCAGTCGGCGGTGTCGGAGGTAGAGTACCACCAAGCTGCCACACACTCCAAGTAGCAGCAGGAAGAGGACAGGGACTACAACTGCTGCCATGTCCCCTGAGTGGCCCTCGCTGCGAGAGGCATCAATGGCCCCTGGAAAAGGAGAAGGAACGCTTAAAGTTATATGGTATTACAGCATGCATTTCAACATTATGTGTGTTTGTGTGTGCATGCTCCAGTACCTGCTGTCAGCTGGTTATAGAGTAACAGAGCAGGTTCCCCACACAGCTGACCATTGAGCAGGCAGCGGGCCTGCACAGAAAAAGTGTAGTTGTGTCCTGCCATCAGGCTGGTAATCCGGAAATAGGTCTCCGTGGTGTTTCCCAGGTAGGTCGTCTGGTTGGTCACACTGTCATACTGTCCCACTTCGTAGCCCTGGAAACAGTACTCCAAGAAAGCCAGTAAAAATTCTTTATCAAAAAACAATGAGCTCATGCAAGAACCACTTATACATACATATTTGGTCATAAGGGCCACGGAGGGGCAATTTAGGAGGATTTGTGCCATTCACCAAATTTATCATACTTCATATTTTCTTACAAACCAAAATACAAACACAATTCACAAGATTTAACACAGTCCTGTAAATTAAGATTATGCTCATTACATCTTCTTCATGGCTGGCCAATTTAATTAGAGGTAAAGTCAGCATGGAATATTTTCTACTCTAATATCCCAGTGAATGTTGTCATTTTGACTACATCATGTATATGTATTATTCATAGTGCACTGAAATATGTTTTTTGAATCACACTTCTTGCAGCCTGAACTGATACCTCTTTATTTCTGTCACAGTACAACACTGTGTTGATCACATAAATGAAAGACATACTATTAGCAGCTTCTGCAATTAGCTGACTTTTTAATCATTACAAAATGACAGCAGACTTGAAGCTCAGCTGTGTGACATTCTTATTTTTATTCTTTCTAATGATTGTTATGTTACCTCAAACACAACTAGATATCCAAACCCAACGCTCTATGTAGAGCTGGTCAAGTAGAGGACTGCAGACCACAAGGGAATATTTCAGTATGGTGAAAGAAAAGGTTCTAAAAGTGTATAAAAACATAGGATATTAGGGAGTGGCATCTCACCCTGCTCTCGTTGAAGTCCTTCTCTTTTACAGCCAGACTCTTCCAGAAGAGAATCACGTGGTCTTTCTCTGGTAAAAGCTTCAGGGCCTCAGGAGCTGGAAGTGGAACTACATCAGAGGTGAAAAAACCTGTCTTAATAAGAGGGTTTCCATGACAGCAAGAGTTTAAACTCCAGGGCCACAAGCTGACAACTATAACATTACTTTATGTGTAACCTGTGCTAAGAGTGAAGCTAGCCTCCTTGCTCATGTTGCGCAGGCGGACAGAAATGCTGTATCGTCCTCCGGGCTCCAGGCCTTTTAGCGGGAACTCCACTGTGTTATTCTGTGTGGTCAGTTTGTAATCCCGCTCTAGTTTACGGATCACATCCCGCACGTGGATTGCATATGTCTGCACACAGGATAAACAAAAAAAAGCATTTTAATAGTAGGTAGGTATTTTGTATATTATCACAGTTTGATAAAGTGTTCAGATTGTCCTATCTATCTGCATATAAACAGACTCAAGTTGCTTAGATTTACAGCCTTATTGGTTTTCTGTGTAAAATGCAGTTGCAGGTGGAGACACCTTTCTTCATGTATTTAATATCCCTGAGACACGTGGCAGAGTCATACCAGGGGTGTGCTTGGGGCGTCGTAAGGTGGCTGCCACTTGAGTGTGGCCAGCGTTTTGTCTACTCGCACACGATGGAGGTTTCTGGGTGGTAGTCTTTCATTGGGAATCATCTTTACTACGGCATAGTCAGAGGGAGGACCGAGAAAAGGAAGGACTGCACGGACCTGAAGACAGACAACAGTTTTTCAATTATAGCAGACCGAGGAGCAGGGGATTGAACCAACAACTGCGAGATTGGTGGACAACCGCTCTACCTTCCTGCGCCACAGTTGCCACAATGCCTTCTAGAGCTACAAATATACTCCAAATAAATATACAGAGTTATATAAGAAGCCACATTCTATGTAATTTAGGACATGCTGGAGACCTGATGACATCAGGCGTTGTAAGGGCAGTTAAACGGCGTGAATGAAGGCTACAAGAGAAAGGTGGTGGTATTTTAAAGACTCACCAGGAAAAGATACTGTTCATCACTGTCAACTGTGACTATGAGGCTGAGAGACGTGGTGCGGACCATGCGCGGAATCTGGTACAGTTCCAGGAAGGAGGTGGCATAAAACACACCATACACCTACAAACATGCAAAGGAGATAAAACAAGTGGTTCAGTAAAGGTACTTTTGAAAAGTGCGTGTGGTCCTTCACAACCACATCGACTACAGAAATGGAACAGTCTATTCTTTTCATCCTTCTATGCTCCCTTACTCTCAGACCTATCTCTGGTGGTGAGTACGTCTGGGGATTCTGACCCAAAGGTTAGGAACCACACACAATGTGGAGGCCTTCCACAAACTTTACACAACTCCATGGAGAAACACTGACCCATGCCTCTGGGCTGAGTGCCTTGATGTGGAAATTTTAAATCTCATAGTTTTGTTTGAAAGGTTAAGTGTAGAAGAAATTAAAGTATTTAACGTGTGCGGCACATCTTAGAACATCATTTGACCTCTGTAGTGTAATACAGTGTTTCTCTGGTGTGTGTTTTACCTGTGCAGGGGTCCCACTGATGGTCCAGCTGCAG